>NW_017729031.1:63756388-63757954 GCF_001723915.1 Gavialis gangeticus
TTGTTTTCAATGCAATGTTTTCTTTACAAAATCCTGCATGCAGTACCTTTCGGAGCTGGGTTTGCAAACCCCTCCCCTCCATCCCTCAGCTGGCTACAACCTACTTTCCCCTGGAGAGAGCTCATCAGATTTTGTTCAGGATTGCTTTGTCCTCCCTTGCCATATCTCTCTTCTCAGCCTTCTCAAAGGACAGGGAGAAGGTAAGAGGTAAACAAGGAGCAGCATTCGCAAGGCAGCCCAGGCTAATCTGTTCAGCTACCTCTAGACCTCTGCAGAATCAAGTGTATTCAAAGAAACCATCATTGTGGGAGAACTTTTTTTCATCCAAATTCAAGAAATGTGTAATACCTCCTTCTCCTACACTAGGTATTGGCATGTTCTCATCAGATGGGTCTCAGTTAAGCAGTGAGCTGCTAATCAGCTAAGGCCAGGGTTTCAAAAAGCGCTCTGCTCCCTATAGAGAGGCCAGAAGTGTTATGCAGCACATGGCTATCTCCAGACATATTATTGAAGTGCCTGGAGGGGAGGCCAACCAATCTGAAATACGAGCCTTGACCAGCTTTGTGTCCAGCCTGGGAAACTACTGAGGCATCAGGGGAGGGCAGTTAGTGAGCGTCCGAATGTAAGACCGATGGTGGCACTGAGGAGTCACCCTGTCTGCTCCAGCTGTCTCTGCAGGGCCCCCAAAGCACTATGCCTGGAGCAGTCACTTGTATTCATACCCCCCCCAGGGACCTGCCACCCTCAGGGCACAGACAAGTGTTAGGTGTCACTTACTAAAGGTGGTGCGTAGCATATTGCCATGTTCTCTTTAAAGTCGCATGTTGCAGAGGTGCAGGCATCAAATAGCACTCAAAGCTTCACTGCACCCCATTTGATCAGCCTGCAGTCTTCTCAAACCCTGGATTTGCATTGCTGTGCCCCCCAGGGGCAATTCTCATGACTGGGATGAGTCCTTGTCTGCCCCTGCTGTGCTGTTGTCCCTCACCCACCTCAAACCTTCCTTGTTGATACAGCGAATGCACACCCTGACCTCTGTTCCCCCAAATTATAGTCCTTCAGCAGATCAACTCGGTCCCCCGCTAGCAATCTCATTTTGGTGTGGAAAAAACCCCAGACACTCTGGTGCTGGGCTGGAAAAGACCACAAAAACAAGGCAGACAAGTTTGAAAAGTCCCTGGGTTTGTGTGCAAGCAAACCCCATGCTGCCCTACCACCCATGGCCTTGCTTTGGTGTTCCAAAACAAAGGAGACAGTCCCTGGCACCTGGCTGGAAAAGAGCATGAGAAGAATTTTGAAAAAGTGCATTTTCAAAATTTCCATCTAGGGAAAATGCAAGAGTTGTGAAGGGTGAGCCAAAGAGCCTGGAAAGGCATGAGTCCCTGTGGGAGACTTTGCAAAGTGGCTGGTGGCTTGCAAAAAAGCAAGCCAGGCTGCTGGGGGGAGGGGGGGAGGGTGACACACCACTTCGCTTCTCCCAACTAAGGGAAGTGAAATCAGAAGCAATAAGTATGGCCTCAAAAGTGACTTTGCAGAATGGGTACTGCCTTTATAAAATGCTGGTGT
>NW_017729031.1:63759436-63773971 GCF_001723915.1 Gavialis gangeticus
CGGGCTAGAAGATCTACTAGGTCCCTTCCGACCCTAAATCTATGAAACTATGAAACTATGGTGTGCAGGCCAGCACTTGTGTATTGCGATCCACACAGGCAGCCCCCCTGTTTACCTCTGGAGCCCCCCTGTGTACCTGTGCAAGAGAGATTACTAACCCTTCCCCCCAGGCACCATGCAGTAAGCGGCAGGAAAAATGAACAGACAGATGTACCCAAACAATGAACAAGATCCACCTTCGTAACCAAGCAGTGTAAGGGAGACAGGCACAGGGACACAGGAAAACATGAGGTTTTATTGTTTGCAGCACACTATTATAGGTATTTGTGCTTCTTTGTCTTTACCCTACCATGACGTTGAACCACCCCTGTCTCCCTGAAATACAGTAGTGCCCTCCGGGCCCTGCTGGTAGTCCTACGGCCCTCTTGTGACTCCACTGAGTTAGGGAGAACAGGCTCAGATGTAATTCTCTGTCTGGGTTTTTCCTGCACAGAGGCAAGATGAACGGACTGACTTTTCCCCTTTGGGTATGGTACCCATTTATTTAAGAGGTACTTCTGCACACTTTGAAAGGCATCATTGAAAGTGTCCTGTGACCTCTGTAATTCAACATGGGACTCGTCAACCATGTCTTTGAGATTCCACGTGGTGTCTTGCACTTCCTTAAGGATGGCATCATCCTTATGCAGTGACTCATGGAGTTCATCCCGCCAAGCATCTGTGCATTCTGCTCTGGCTACTGAGGACTCCGCCAAAACATTGAGCAGGTTTCATGGGACCGTCTCAGCTGCACTCTGCTGTAGTGTGAGCAGGCCGCCATTCCAGGCAGTCAAGGGTTGTGGTGGCTGATAAACAAAGGAAAAAACAATGGTTGCCTTCCCCCCAAGAGGAGGAAAGTACATACCCCATGCAGCGCACAAAATGCTGGCAGGCACGGAAACCCTGCAACAGTGGGGCACCACTCCTACTGCCCAAAACTTACAAGTACTCACTTTGGAAACAGGTCCATGGCTGCCACTGCCTGGACTGGCTGAAAAAAAAATTAATTAAAGTAAATAATTAGCTTGGCATCTGTTACATTATGAGCTATCGAGCCCATCATGCACCACCACTGAAAGAACATGGTGACCCACCTACAGCAAGACATGAATTTCTCCCCCTCTCCCCCTCTTTCCCATGAACCTAGGAGATGCCTGGCAGTGGCAAGAGGCACATTGTAAAAGACTTAACAGGTCCAGCATGTTCTTGGGTCTCGGTAATGGTAGATGATGTATCAGCCAAATGGGTTCCTGACCCTCCACCTCCTCCATTTCATTTTCTGTGCTAGTCTGTGAAACTGGGCTAAGTGGCACTAAGTGTATGGGGACCGACAATTCTTCCTGCCACTCATTGTCATCAGGGAGCAGGGAGCAGTCTCTGTACAGCTGAGATATGCTGCTCATGGTTTCACCCTCAGGAGGGGCTGCTGCCACCTCCTCCTTCTGCCTAACCCCAGTGCTAAAAGTCTCCATACCTGGGTTGTCGCCCGCATCCTTGGAGAGAATGACGGACAGCTGGTCATAGAAGGGAGCAATTGTGCGACTTGCCCCAGAATGAGAGTTCACATCCTTGGCTTTGTAAAACGCTGATCTCAGGGACTTGATCTTACACTGGGCCTGGGTTCAGTCACGGTTGTGCCCTCATGCCTGTGTGCCTTTTGTGATCTCCACATAAACAGGATTATTCCTTTTACTTTCCAGCCTGTCTACAATTCTTTGCTCCTACCAAATATCGATTAAGTCCTCCAGTTCTTTCTGGGTCCAGTTGGGTCCATGGGCATTGGAAGTATCAGCCTCTGGGCCATTGGCTTCAAACTGCTTGCCTTGGCTTTCTGAGACATAGTGAAGCAGTTCATGGTCAACCAGACAAGTTATTTGTGAAAGGGGGCTGGCAAAATTTTTGTGCGATTGCCTTTATACTCAGCCTGTGCTTGTATGAGGGTCTGGGAAAATTCTAAGGATTGTGAAGTCACTACTTGTAAGTGTCAAAACACCCAAAGGTGATGAAGCACCCAGTTTAAGAACAACAAAGAATTGGTGGTGGGGTAAATAAGGCCATTGTACTTTGGGATGGCTGCTCAATGGCCCAGAATGTTGCAAAAATTGATATCTACCTGCCTGTTTGTGCAAAATAATTTTATTTCAGTTGCACAGCCTGTTTTCCCTAAAGTGGCAGAAGTTTTGAGTAGCCTACATTACAGGAGAGGTGTAGGCAAAACATTTTTTGTTTGCAAGTTTGATCACATCAGAAAACCAGTGGCTGCTAAGCTCAGGATGAAAGATGTGCAA
The DNA here is from genome assembly GCF_001723915.1 of Gavialis gangeticus. Lineage (NCBI taxonomy): Eukaryota > Metazoa > Chordata > Crocodylia > Gavialidae > Gavialis > Gavialis gangeticus. The sequence goes on from NW_017729031.1 coordinate 63,761,764, forward strand.
AAGCCTCAATGCCCCAGGATGCCGGGGTGAAGTGTTGAAAAAGCAGCAATTCCAAGCACCAGACCACACAACATCTTAGAGTCCCTGCCCCCTGCTTGATGCAGATGGGTGAGAAGCCACTGGTGATGGAGAGGGGCAAAATGGAGAATGAGGATGAAATACATAACAATGGAGAACAATGCAGTGAAGAGTCCTCTGACATGGAGAATATGGAGGACATCTGTGAGCAGGAGGAGGAGGTGGCAGTACTGCTTCTTCAAATGCTGTTTACCTAGGGATTACTGCTGCAACGCTTGAGAAGGATAGGAACTGTGCTAGAGTGTTCACTGGCAAGTTGTGTTCCTGGTTTAACAGCATTAATGACAAGAAGAAGAAGATACAGGTACCCAGAGGGCTTGGAATACATAGAGGAAAGCAAAGAAGTGGAATTTGACTGGGCTCTGTTGAGAAACCTGGGGAGAACCAGAATCTGCACAGCAGCTTGGGCTGGTGGGAATGAATTGTCCTGATGATTTGGAATGACCAGCAGTGACTGGAGATGTTCTGAATGAAAAGGGAGATATTCAATCATGTCATCTCGATGGCTGGGTCCCACATTGTGAGGCAGAACACTAACATGCGTCGGGCCATCGCACCAGACAAGAGGGTTGCAATGGTCATCATGAAACTGGCCAGCCCATCCAGCCTCTGCTACATCACAAACCAGTTTGGCGTGGCTGCCTGCACGGTTGGGCTGGTAACTCGTGAGGTATGCCAGCTGTTCAAGGAGATAGCTGCAAACAAAATTATCCACCTGGTGAATCCGCAGCAAGTCATAGATGGCTTTAATGAGAAGGGGTTCCCAAACTGAATGGGGGCTTTAGACAGCGCTCACATCCCAATGTTGTGCCCTTTGGGAAAGAGGGAGGGCTTTCACAAACAGGAAAGGATATGCCCCCATGATCCTGCAAGCCATGGTAGATAACCCAGGCTGGTTCACGGTCAGCTGGCAGCGCACATGATGTGTGCGTGTTCAGAAACTCCCCTCTGCCTAGCCTTGTGGAGAAAGACCACTACATACCTGACATGGAGGAGACACTGATCTGCAGTGTTGCCGTTCCCCCGGTTAAATTAATGGATGCTGCCTACCCCCTAAAGCCTTGGCTCCTGAAGCCTTATGGAGGGAATGTCACTGACCCGCAGAAGCTGTTTTTTAAATACTGTCTGAGCAGTTGCAGGATGGCTGTGGAATGTGCGTTTGGCCGACTGAAAGGACAATGGAGGGCACTTATGTGCTGGCTTGAGATGGAGCAAGATCATGGCCTTTGTAGTGACAGTTTGCATGCTGCACAATATCTGTGAGAACCACAGAGAGGTTTTCAAGGAGTTGTGGGAAGAAGAAGCATGACAGGCAGTGGCCAGACAACTGAGAAGCATCTGGGCAGCAGCAGCAGTGCAGGGACTGAGGAGATATCCTCAAGGAGAGGCTGTTCAGGCAGCTCTTGTGTATGATTGGCAGGATATATTGCTGACAACATCTAGGAGTGCTTTGTTCTTTCTCTTGGTTATGTTAAAATAAATTCATTTACACTTTAAATCTGTGTCTGTCTACAGGGGTATGCAGTGTTGTGGATGGGGGTCGTGGAGGGGTGGATGGCGAGGGGAAAGGGGAGGAAATCTGGACTGGGCTAGGGGTTTGATGCTTCCAGACTGAGTGGCTTGGGGGAGGGGGGAATTACTCACTGTCACCCACATCTGAATGAGCCTCACCCCCATGTGGGTGAGAAGGTTAACTATTATAGCACTTGGTGGGCTAGGCGGGTGGGGGACCAAGCCAAACAGCAATCCACATTTTTAAAAACATTCCAAAAACATTTATAAAACAATTCACAACACACCTCCAAAAGCTGCATGTTGCACTACGCAAACAGACTGACGGTGTACCTGGGCAGGGAATGGGAGGGTTCCAATGGGAGCCCCCACTGGAAACTGTACAAAGATCAATGAGCTTGGAAATGCTGGGAAATGTAATCCAAAAATCCTGAACATTTGATGATCTCATAGCAGTTATCATAGCAGCTATAGTAAATAAAAGAAAAACCACATATTTGTAACATGGTGGGATGGGGAGGGAAAGGAACGAGAAGGGGGGATTCACACGGCTTGTCTTTGGGATTGGGATGGGGTCTGTGGGATTATGTACTGTCAGAGGGAGACCAGACTGACGGAGCACAGGTGGGTGCAAGTGACAAGGATTTTGGGGTGACCATGACCGTGCCCAGGGGAGACTCCCAGTGATAGTGAGGACTGCCCAGTGAGAGTGCGGAGGTAAGGGACTGGGGAGGCCAGGTGGTTTGCATCCATCTCCTGCTGTAATGCATTGGGAAAGACATCACAGGGGGTAAATTGGCATTTGACTCCCTCTACTGACATCTGCAGGGAATGACACACGAGGCTTAACTCGCTCAAAAGCACTGTTCAGGCAAACACGAACGCCGTGTCTTGCAATCACAAATGCATTGCACCAAAAAAAACTGCATTAAAATTTTCTGGTGCTCTACATGAACATCCGTGTCGTTTACACATGCCCTAAGCTTCTAGTTGTCCCTGAACTCAGGCCACAGAACCAAAGGATTACACTATTTATGTCTTTTCTCCCAGGAGGTTGCCAGTTTGACTGAAATAATTTTTTAAAGCTGTGTAGTTGAATTGGTGCCAAAAGCTGTGTGAACGTTTCTTATTTCAGTTAAAGGGTGGTTAATTTCAGTTTTGGAGTTATGTAATTCATAAGGGTACAGACACAAGCTAAACCAATATAATGAGTTGGTGTAATCACTCAATATAAACAATCAGTATCGATATAACCATCCATAAACTGATATGAGCAGGTGGAGAAATGAACAAATAAACCGTTTTAAAAGCTGGGGGTTACTTTTCAGCATCAGCTGATCCATTATAATTTTTTTGTCTGTCTTTTCCTATCCTATAGTGAGTGAAGTTACCACAGTAACTTACCCCTTTTCCTTCAGGGGCAATTGCATCAGTTTACCTTTAAGTAACTGTGAGGTTAGAGATGATGGAGTTTTCAGATGAACCTTGGTAAATCCCTTTCCTCCCCACCTTTAAATTAATGATCCATACATAAAAGATAGCTCAGTAAATAAAAGAGAGTTCAGCGCATAAATAATTTACTGAACTTACCAATGTAAGTTGTGCAAACTTCTGTAAGTAGACAAGTGTCAAGGGTCAGACCACAGAACGACATATATGCTTACTTAGGTTTAAGCATTTGAGTAGTCCCATTCATTTCCATGAGACTGCTTAAGTATTTGTAATGTTAGAAAGAAGTTGTAGACATGATGGTCCAAAGTATTTGTATGAATTGTTGTAGGATTTAAACCTCAAAACTTATCAATCAAAGAGCCAGGACTGGATACGATATACATTTATGAAATACTTCTAGTTGCTCTAGATGGGTTTACAAACCAATTGAAACCAATAGGAGCTTTGTCATAGACTATTGTGAGAATTGGACTGTTTAGTTGAAAAAGTGGTAGTTGCATGCATTTCTCACATTAGGCAATTCCAAGAGAGATCTGTGAATCTTCTAGTGGTCCCTGAACTCAGGCCTTGCTAATGAAAGAGATATCTGTTGATGTTTCTTCCATTTGCACTAACATGATTATTCTTATACTGTTCATTAACATCATTAGTAATAATTAATATAGTAATTGAAAGAAAAGAGCTCACATTTGGGAAAAAGGAAAATTGCATATTGTTTCTCAATGTTACACAATGACAAGCATACAAAAAATAAGATCATCATCAGTTCAATAGAATTTACGTAATTAGGATACAATTGATTCATTTTATTTTAAACAGGTTTCACAACCATACAAGACAAAAGCTTATGGTAACTTTATCCTAAACTGCTGGCATGAATTTGGGATGAATAAACAGGCAGATCATTTGAAGTTATAATAGGCTGCATTTACAAAGCACATTGAAACCAAAATAGTTCCAAAGCATTGTACATGTGAAATACGAGCAAAACTTGTCTTAGACCGCCACTTAAGGGACAAGCATAAATCAGATACGTAGCACAGCACATATTTAGCTAATGATAAAAGTATATTGTACTGGAAACCTTGGAGATATTTTAAACTAATTACTAGAGACGGAGTAGACATCTTTTTGGAGGTCAACCAAAGATCAAATGGCAGTCTATTTTTTTATACATATATGGCTAACTTCAAGTACTGCTATAATGCAGCCATCTCAGGAGTGAACACAGTAGCTGTTAACGGTACTAAGATAATTTATACAGCAGAAAATGACAGTAGGGGATTAAGCTTCTCCACAGCACTTAGAACTAAATAAATAGCCTGTGCACTAACGAGATCTGCTAAGGAAGGTTATCTCACCTACCTGCAAGCATGAAATGCCCTCAGGATGTCTATATAGCGTCAAGAAAACTGGACAGTGGATTTACATAATGATGGATTCACAGATCCTATGCTATTTGATCCATATGATACATAATTATAAGGATTCACTGATCAGATTCCTAACCTCCCTGCCCCAGACAATAGGGCCCTGACAGATGTTAAATTAAAGGCACGATGGGATTCCAGCAATCATGCTTCCTGTCATGCCACTCAAAAATGGCATGAGGCATGATTGTGGGGTTCAAGCTTCAAATCCTATTATTCCATGTTGCTGGTGCAAGGGGAGCCCAGGATCATGATCAAAGAGAAAGCTTGGCTCCCTGTGCTCCTCTGGCTGGGTGCCCCGATCAGCTGATTGGGGATCCTAGCTCTGAAGTGCGCCATGTGCTCTCCCAGTTGCGAACCCTGTCAGCTGCTGGGGGCTCCCAGTGCATGGGAGTCAAAAGTTCCCATGTACTCCCCCAGCTGGGAGCCTTGATCACACCACTGGAGTGTGCTCTGGAGATTGGAACCCCTGGCCACAAATTCAATTAAAAGCATGATAGGAACCAGTCACAAAGTTATTAGACAAAATATGTCATATTTTGCCTATGTAATATTTTGTCTAATAACTCTGTGACTTATTCCTTATTTTATCACACCATGAATGAATAGAACATGTGGCCAGGTCATTACTTAAGACGTAATTAACTGGTTAATCACATCTTAAGTGTAAGGTCTGTCAGAGGGTTAAGACACAGACAAATCCTATTCAGTATATGGAGATTGTAGACCCTGTCCATAGGTTCCCTGCATTCTACTACTTAAATGGTATGTTGCAGCTGAAACTTGCCAGCCAGGGAAGTGTCAGGATTTGTCCTGCATGGTAAAATATTGTGTCTAGCTAGGCAGACAAGGTTCTTTGGGTAGATGTGATTATTTTTTATTAGATCAACTAAATAGTTGTAAAAAATTGTTCTTTGCAAACTTTTGGGCACAAACACCCTTTTTCAGGCATAGGGAGAGTCTGTGAGCAGCTTTAGAGATGAATAATATACCAGAGATTCTTTACATTGAATTTGGAGATGATGTCAAGGCTAACCATCACAGTTACTCATCCTTTGTGATGGAAAAGGTCATGAGTTATATAAATATATATATAACTCATGACCTTTTCCATCACAAAGGATGAGTAACTATGATGGTTAACTCTGACACCATCTCCACATTTGGCGTAAAGGATCTCTGAACCAAATCCAACTGTTCTCACAAAATAGTACCTTTGCACTCACACATGACCCTGGGCAACATTGGAGGCTGCCGTTTGAAACTTTGTCCCTTCAGAGCCACAAGTGGTCAGGACTTCCATTTTATGTCTCATCTAAAAGCAGCACAATAACATGGTATCTCAATCTAGCATCAGTCAGCACTGACATGGAGGAACAGAGCTAGATCAGCCCGGCCGCTGGCTTTTCCTTAGTGATAAGTCATTCAGAATTGACTGAATCTAACTTGGCTTAGCTTGCAAGATTTAAGCATGTTACAGCCTGTGGTGATATGATTTCACACCGGACTAGTGAAACCGAGGGAGATCTTGGCCTTTTAAAGGCAGCACAGTTACTTTTTTTCCTTTAACCACTCCAACTTTTCCTATATGCCTTTCACTGTTTTCTCATTTAGAGAAAAAATGGTCTAGGACGACACATTTTCATTAAGTGTTCTTTACCTCATGAGTATGAGAGAACATTCCTGAGACTTAGCTGGAGGAAAACTATGTTTAAAAATATGTATTTTGGATGTGTGTGCGAAATCCTGACTTAATTGAAGCAGGCAATTTCCACCCTCACTCCAGAGCTTCAGGGGGATTCAGGCGATGTCAGAGATATGTAGCTTTTATCAGTATGAGAGCTGCTGCAGTGGGCAGACTTCTGCAGGGCACTAAAACCTTCATGGATTCAGATGTACTTAAAATCCATAGACACAAGTGATGGTGTAGAGGCTCCTCACACCTTGTTCAGGAACAACCTTTGCATCTCCAAATCATGATGTGTGGGTTCACACTAGACTTTGAGCTGGCAGTTCTGATCTTATATGCAAAAATCAGGTGCAGCTGAACTTGGCTAGGTTTCAACTATTAAAGGAGGCCATTCCAAAGCAAGCTAGGTTTTTGTGGAGTTAAGAGGTAGGAAACTCCACCTATATAAAGTAGCTTTCTGGGTATAATATGCAAATTGCTACATTGTAGAAGCGGAATATAGCCCAGGTCCCTTTTGGTTTGTATTCATTCAGCTGAACTTAGCAAACAAGACGTAACCCACAAAGCAGTTTTTGTTTTGCTTCTCCTGGGCCTCCTATGAACTTTTTTCTAGCTTTTCAGATCCTGAGGTTGGTGCTCAATAAAGGGTAAGTATACTTCTTTGTTCTTCCTTTCCCTCCTTAGCATCTAATGAAGTAAGCTACTGCTTATAAAAGCTTTATGCACCCCTGATTTTATCAGTCCAGGGGTGTTAAACTCACCCAGATTCACCTGAATTCAGACTGTGGGGCTTCTTGTGGGCTGGATCCAGCCCAGGGCATGGCATAGTCCCAGCTTCTGCTTCTGCCCAGTGCCTGCAGTAGTAGTGGCAACAGTGGCTCTAGCTCCTTCTGAGTGCCACATGTGCTTCATGCTAGGGCAGTAGCTCTGGCTCCAGCATGGAGCACACAGCAGTGATAGCTCTGGCTCTGGGTCTGGCCTGGGGCACAGAGCACAGGGTGGCAGCAGCACCAGTGGCTGGAGAGCTGGGGCTGCCAGTGGCAACAGGTGAAGTGTCTGGAGAGTGATGATCAGGGATATCAGCTGTTCCTTGCCCTCCTGCTGCTGATGACTGTGTCCAAGGAGCCCAATTTTTATGGCAGGCCAGTCAGCAGCCTGGCAAGTGGATACAGTAGCTGTGCAGGCCAGATGTGGCCTCCAGGTAGTGTATTTGAGACCCTTCAGTTAGTTTATAAGGTGCAAATCTACCCTGCCTTTTTCCTGCTACTCCATACTTTTTTAACTTCTAAGCCGGAAGAGTATGGGACAACTTGCTAGTATGAGGTGTTTTTCAATGATATATTTCTTAAAATACTGAAACAAATTCTCTAAATTTCATTAGATTTGTAGGGGAGTGTATTAGTAGGCACATTTACACATTCACTTTAATACACAGTAGGCTATTCTACTGCAGATTAAAGCATCACATCAAAAACAATGCTAATACATTAATATGCAGTAGAAATAGGCTACTGCGCATTAAGCATCACTAAAAAGGTGTGCACTTTTACTACTGTGCATTAGGGCAGCCTAATGCACATTGATATAGTACCTCATATTTGAGGTACTAAACTTAATGTACAGTAGCAAAAGCACATTAATGCACATGTAGACATGGCCACTGTATAGTAACTAATCAGAGATGGTTAATGGGAGGGTTGTGGAAAACAGCAACATTTCGTTTCGACTTCTGTTTTGCTATTTCAACAGGACAGTGTTTCATTTCAAGTTTTGTTTTGTTTCAAAGCACTGTTTCATTTCATTTTGTTGAAGCTGTTTCACTGTTTCAATGGTTTTGACATTTCACCCATAGGCTGTAATGGGGAAGCACAAAACTGCCTATAACTTTGTCATTTCTTTTCTGATTCAGATGAAACTTGTTTGGATGGTAGCCCTTGCTGAGGCCATGAAGCCTGCCAGCTTTCAAGGAGATAGGTGCAGGAGTTACTGGGAAACTACACCTCAAGGTGCTAACAAGCAAGACTCGTGACATGTAACTTTGTGTGTGTGTTAGGGCACAGCAGGGTGAAAACTGCAGGGATGGTAGCCCCTGCTGAAGCCATGAAGCCTGCCAAGTTTCAAGGAGTTTCTGGGAAACTGCACCTCTAACTGTTCAGTGCAAAACTTGCGTAACGTGTAAGTGTGAAGGCACAGACAAAGCTCAGTTCAAACAATGCTTTTTATGCTGTTTTTCTGTTCCGCCCCAGAGCACTGGGGTTGGAAGGGACCTCAGGGAAGGATCACAGTCAATATCAGAGCAGTCCTTCCTCCCTCTTCCCCCACCCTCTCTTTAGTTTTTCTTTAGCTGCAAGCAAGCCCAGCTTTGAAACTCGAAATATTTTGAAACTTTTGAAATGTTTCGACTACCCTCATTTCATTTCAAGGCTGTTTCAAAGCCTTTCATTTCATTTTGATTTCACTGTTTTGAGCTCAAAACAAGTCAAAACAATATCAAAATGAAACAGCCGGCAAAATTTTGCACAGCCCTAGTTGATGGCATGATACAAAAAGAGTTACTAGTATGAAGTAATATTGATATGGCACATATTATTCCCTAAATGCTGCTTTGTTTGGTATCACTTATGTGATAGTTCACATTTTAAAGAGCTCAGATTACAGATTCAGGAAGTTTTATTCTATGTGACTTATACTTTTCCCCCATTTTTATATCCTACACTGAATTCACACAGGGGGCTGTCCAAGATGTTCATTTCCATTCACCTCACCCCTTATCTAAATTTAGTGCAACACACAAGGCCACAGTACCCAGCCTGCCAGGTTCTCTACAGGCCCAGAAACCTGGCAGCAGGGGAGCAGTTAGGGTCTGTCTTCTTATGTCACTTGGTCTAATATCCAAGACTGCAGGGAATATATCTATATGTGTGCAAGTTGTGCAGCCTGTTATCAGTATTTGCATACTGTTAAGTACAGTGCCGAGCTTTTTAGTATGACATCTTCTGGACCATACAGGAGCACAGTAATCTGATGGAGTATATACTAGGCCTGTGTGAAACAGCCAGTATTTGCCTTGGATTAGGCCAATTTGGGGGACAGTGATTCGATTTGGTGATTTGAATCACTGTCCCAAGCTGATTCAGCTGAATCTGATTTGGAGATTTGTCCGCCACTGAATTGGCCGAATCTCCAAATATAACAGGCCCCATCCCCTGCCCACTTTCCCAGTCCCGTCAATAGCTGCCCTGCCTGGCCCCAGCATCCCAGCACTTTAAAAAACAAACAAACGCCCCACACCCACCAGCTTCTGCCAGGAGGGGAGGTGATCCCCACTGCCCCACACTGCCCTGAGCTGCATGGGGCGGGGTCTGCCACAAGCCCCCAGAAGCCCTGATGGCCACTGCAGCATCTGGTGAGTGCTGGGCTTTTTTTTTTTTTTAAAGTGCCAGGACACTGGGGCTGGGCAAGGCAGCCATTGATGGGGCTGGGAGAGCAGGTGGGGGTCAGGGGTGCTCAGGGGGGCTGGGTGAGCAGGCAGGGGATGGGGCCTAGTGGTGGTCCCCCCACAGTATCCTCCCTCCTCCTCCATCCCCCTCCCACCCCCTACTTACCAGCATGGAGTCCAGGTCCAGCTCCCTACAGTGGTGAGTGGGGACTTCCCAAATCTCTGAATCCCTGAATCTTTCTCTGAATCTTTTCTGAATTGATTCAGAGGCTTCAAAATGATTCAGACCTTTTTATTGGTCTCCTGATTTGACTCAGATTTGGAGATTCAGCTGCTGAATTGGGCCGAGTCTCCTCCAAATCAAATCAGCTACTGAAGCTTTGTCTACCTTTGAGAGTGCAGTGGTTCTGAGCACATTGGCACACCATGTTATGCTGGCTAAATGTTTTAAGTCAGCTACCCCTGCAGAGAATTTATTGTTTATCAATGTGATGTTTATAGGTGAGGGAATGGCCTAATCAGATTCCTTGACTCCTTGGTAAATTGGGGTATGCTCGTGGGGAAAGATATAGTTGCCTACTCTGATATGCTATGTATTTTTGGCTCAATGATTGTCTAGGTGGAAGAGTGATGATACTGATTTATTGATGAACCCCACTGATTTTTGTGCCTTTCAAACATCCCCCGGCCCCTGCCACTGACCCCCATGCCATTAGCCTGGAATGAAGTAGAAGCATCAGGGTCAGTATCCCCTACTGTTGTTGTGGGGTTACCATCTGTGTTACATTGAGTGGGACCATAAATCTGGTTAATTGACAACTGGCTGCTCCATCCTTTAAGGTTGTGTTGCTTTTCTAAAAGAGGCCAGCATGTTTACATGGATCTACCTAACGGAAAACCATGTCCCCAAAAAACACACAGCCCTCCCCCTAACCCCACAGCTGAGATGTTACAACAATAGTCATATATAGCTGGGTTTAGCTGGCATACCTCCGGCCACTGTTTGGCAGAGCACCTACCTATGAGTACTGCTGCAGGTAAGGCACACCAGGAAATGGGAATTCACCCCAGCAACCCCCAACCCCACAACTCCTTCCCTCCTTTTTCTCCCTCAGAACCAGAGACGGTTCATCCCTCTGGACCTGGATGCTTGGGTTCCCAGCCCTCCCCAGCTCCCACAGCATGGAGATGGAACCCAGTCATCCAGTTTTTTCCAATTGGGAGGCAGAATGCAGGCATTTCACAGTATGGTCGGTATCAAGTTGTGAGCAGCTGTGTGTCTTCTGGTACTGGGCAGGGAAAAGAGCCCAGATAGGGGACTCATGATAGATGCCTTGGTGTTTCCCTTGTCTGTAGACTCTACATTTATGTGCAGGAGGCCTGGTCACAAAGCCTGAGATGCTGGATCCAGGATGGTTAGCTAGAGTTTCATAGTTTCATAATAGCTAGGGTCAGGAGGGACCTGAACAGATCATCCAGCCGGACCACCTGCCACAGGCAGGAAAGAACAAAAACTATGAAACTAGGAAACTATGAATGCTGGGTTCACAAGACCCCAGACAGGTGATCATCCAACCTTGTCTTGAATTTGCCTAAGGTAGGGGCAAGGACCACTTCCCTGGGATGTTGGTTCCCGATATTGGTCACCCTAACTACAAAATATTGCCTTCTGATCTCTAACCTAAACCTATTCTTGATCAGCTTATTACTATTGTTCCTCGTCACGCCAGGTGGTGCGGGGGAGAAAAGGGCGTTACCTATTTGCTGTTAATCTCCCCTGATGAGTTTGTAGGTAGCCACCAGGTCCCCCCTCAGCCTCCTCTTGCTGAGGCTAAACAGATTCAGGTCCCTCAGTCTCTCCTCACAAGGCCTGTCTTGCTGCCCTCTCACCAAGCAGATGGCCCTCCTCTGAACCCTCTCCAGGCTGGCCACATCCTTTTTAAAGTGTGGCACCCAGTACTGGACACAGTACTCCAATTGCAGCCTGACCAAAGTCTCATAGAGGGAGAGTATCACCTCTCTGGACCACTGTGACATGCGTGTAGATGGCACTGGCAAAATGGACCAAATGGGACCCTTGATGTGGGGGATTGGAATGGATAGGTTGGTGACTACTTGCACCTGCACTGCCACAGCACTTGAATGAGCCACCCAGGCCCAGGAATGGGCTGTGAAGATCCAAGATTGAGGTCTACAGATGTCCACACTCTATCTGAGGGAGGCCACCCTTGCCACTGCCACCTTGAGTTGCAGCACCAGGATAAGGATATTATGCACAGGGTCAAACACTAGCTACAATACCCCTGAGTGGCATCAGTGCCACCTCCCACTGTTGCCCTCAGAGGCAGGAGCGGTGGGGCAGGCAGCTGTCCATCCCCAAGCATGGAGAGGCCTGCTCTAGGGACTCTTTCCTGGGGCAACATGCCTGAGAGTCTCAATGCTGGTGGCCCCAGCCCCACACAGCAGCAGGTTCTCCAGATCCACAAAGCCCTGGCTGAGTAGCTCCTTAGCCACATGGACTGGAAGCCCTCCCCAGATGGGTATGGCTGAAGGGTTTAGAGTGCCCCCACCTGTGGGGGGAGGGATCTTGGATAGTGGCTGTGGGGA
>NW_017729031.1:63778971-63782239 GCF_001723915.1 Gavialis gangeticus
CCCCCTCAGCCTTCTCTTGTGGAGGCTGAACAGGTTCAGGTCCTGTAGCCTCTCCTCATAGGGCCTGCCCTGCTGCCCCCGGTCATGTGAATGGCCCTCTTCTGGACCCTCTCCATGTTGTCCACATCCCTCTTGAAGTGTGGCACCCAGAACTGGATGCAGTACTCCAGCTGCAGCCTGACCAGTGCCGCATAGAGGAGGATGACCTCCTTGGACCTGCTTGAGATGCACCTGTGGATGCATGGCAAGGTGCGGTTGGCCTTCCTGACTGCATCTCCGCACTGCCGGCCCATGTACATCTTGGCATCAATGATGACTCCAAGATCCTTTTCTGCCTCTGCACTGACAAGAAGGGAGTTTTCCAGCCTGTAGGTATGGTGCTGGTTCTTCCTCCCCAGGTGCTTCACCTTGCACTTGTCAGTGTTGAAGCCCATCCTATTCTCCGCCCACCCCTGTAACCTGTCTAGGTCCTATTGTAGTCTATTCCTTCCTTCTAGCATGCCCACATCCCCCCACATCTTAGTGTCATCAGCAAATTTCAACAGGGTGCTTTTTACCCCCTTGTCCAAGTCACTGATGAAGATGTTGAACAGTGCAGGCCCAAGGACCAAGCCCTGCGGAACCCCACTGCCCACATCCCTCCAGGTCAGAAATCACCCATCCACTGCCAATCTCTGGGTGCGGCCCTCCAGCCAGTTGGCAACCCATTTGACTGTGTAGGTGTTGACACCACAGTCCCCTAGTTTTTTAATGAGAACGGGGTGACAGACAGTGTCAAAGGCCTTTCGAAAGTCCAGAAAGACTATGTCCACTGCTACACCTGCATCTGAGGATTTGGTGACCTGGTCGTAGAAGGCCACCAGGTTGGTCTGACAGGACCTGCGTCTAATGTACCCGTGTTGGTTACCCATAAGCATAATCTCCCCTGCTGGCTGCTCGTGGACATGCGCCAGAATAATTCTCTCAAAAAGCTTACCCAGGATCGAGGTAAGACTAACTGGCCTATAGTTCCCTGGGTCCTCCTTCCTCCCTTTTTTGAAGATGGGAACCACATTGGCCCTCTTCCAGTCCTCTGGCACCACACCAGAGCACCATGAGCATGGTCCAAGGATTCAGGAAGGTGTCTGATGGGGCCCACTCTGAGGAGCAGAATTGGGGGAGAGGAGGTGGACCAGGCTGCCCAAAACCCAGTGCCAAGGCTGGCATTGACTCAGCCCATGTTCCAGGGCCAACTTGCTACTTTTGGGTGCTGGTGGTTGCCAGTATAGGTGCAGGGCCCCTTCAGGCCTAGGTCCCACTGCAGGGAAGCAGTGTATCCTCTGTAAGGATAGGCAGCCCCCTGGGCTCAGGTCCAAGTTCCAGAATAGGCAACATTCTGCAGTTTTTCTTTATTATGTACATGAAAAGTTTGGCAACTGCAACATTGAATTAAACTGAGGGGTGCCAGTTTTGCATGTGTGCACGTGTGGTGTGCCCCAAGATTTCATGTTTAAGTTGAGCCCCCATGGCTGCTCACCCCTCTCCTGCCCACAATGTCATAACTACCCAATGCAGCTAGGGTTTCCCCCAACTCTTTCAATGTTAACTGAGAAGAAAGTTCCAAGTTCTGGAGCAGGCAACTTTCCACAGTTTTGGTTTAACAAACACACTGAAAGTGTGGCAGCTTCAACAGTTGATTAAAATGAGGCAAGTCTCTTCCTCAGGCTGCATTCCCCTGCAGCCCTGGCATGTGCCTGTGGTGGGGACTGAAGAGGGAGAAGTGAAGCGAAGCAGTGCCCAGGCAGCCTGGGTTCTGGGCAGCAATGCCCATGATGCAAGGCCAGAGGAACCTGGGGCCAGAGACCATAGGTGACCCATAGTGGGGATCCGGGGGGCACATGCCACCCATGAGATTGGCTCCTGCTGAAGCCGCCACCAGGTTCTACGGGAGGTTGTCACATGTGCCTGCCCCCCATCACTCCTGATGTGGCCAGTGGCATCTGCATGTGGTCCCTGCTCACCACTCACCACCTGCCCACCACTGATACTGTGGGCTGTGGGTGGTCCCCAAAGATGACACTGTAGATGGCAGCTGCAGGCAATCTGCACTCACTACTCACCACCAATGACATCGCTGGTGATGGCTGTGGGCAGTGCCTGCTCACTACCATGGTGTTCCCCCAGTTGTGGGAGGCACCAGTTGTTCATGCCAGAGACCCATGGCCTAGTACCAAGGTGGGGGCACTCTAAGCCCTCCAACCATACTTATCTGGGGAGTGCTCACTGCTTGCCATCCTCCCCATCACCGACACCACCACTGGTGGCTGTAGGAGGTCTCTGCTTGCCGCTTGCCATTACCGACAGCTGTGGGCGGCAGCTGTGGGCGATCCCCACTTGCCGCCATGGTTCCCTCCCACCCCGAGTTGCAGGAGGCACCATTCCTTCATGCCAGAGACCCATGGCCTAGTACCAAGTTAGGGGCACTCTAAGCCCTCCAGCCATACTCATCTGGGGAGGGCTTCCAGTCAATGTGGGTGAGGAGCTACTCAGCCAGGGCTTTGTGGATCTGGACAGCCAGCTGCTGTATGGGACCACCAGCACTGGTGGGCTGAGGGGGGTGCAGAATACAGGCATCCAACACACACACACACCTTGATGGGCACAGAGCATGCTGGATAGTCATGCACAGGATGGTCAACTGGTAGCTCATGGCCATGAGGGTGCATGCCATGATGAGCTGCTGCTACATCAGGTCCAGGTGGATGGCTATGATGTCCCTGCCAGCCAATCAGGCATGGCTCAGACACTCAACTCTGCTTGGAAGTCTATGGCATTTCAGAGAGCCCATGGGGCATGCCAGGAGGTATGCAAGAGCCCCGCACATGCTAGGCTCAGGCAGCAGGCAGGCCCCAAAATGTGTGTCCTGCTTCCTCCCAACCTAACCTTGGATGCTTAGAATAAAGCTCAAAAGTTACAGTGCATCCACCTCAGTCTTCTTGAATGCCTGTACTTAGCCAAGGTGCATGGCTCAGGGGCTGGAGCCCAGCTGCAGGGAGTTAAAGGGTAATAGCCTGTCTCCCTAGGAGTGCCAGACCAGCTGACAGGGGTGATTGGCTGATCCTGGAGAAAGTTAAAAGCTACCAAAGGGATGGGGCAGAGGTGACATGAGGCAACACTGAAGAACTGTGGTAAAGCTCTTGCCTGGAGTGGGGGGTGGGGGGTGAGGGTTGAAGTTTTGTTCATTCTGTTTTGTCTGAGATAGGAAAGGCTGACTCCTGGGCCTGGCTGG
>NW_017729031.1:63782473-63786628 GCF_001723915.1 Gavialis gangeticus
AAAGATGACTCCTGGGCCTGGCTGGAGGGGTAACCACCTGCTACAGTGTTCTACTAATTTAGTTATATTTTTCCAGTAATAGAACTAATTTAAGTGATGCAAAAAGGTTATGCTGATGAGACTCAAATCGCTTTTCATTTTATTTTCTGATTGAGACATGTATCTATGTTACTAGTATTCAAATGATTTGAAAATTCACCAGAAATAGTGGGAGGAGAAAGGGAATGCCTGAGAGCACACTGCTTATAGCTTTATGAATTAGATTGGCATTTCATAGGATTCTTACTCCTATTAAAGTTATGAACAAAGTTCCCAAAGGCAAGTGTCCGGGAAAGAATTTGTGGTGGAAGCAGCTCTCTAAGCACCACAGTTACCCCTAAAACCATAGCTACTCTGTTTGAAAGCACTGTCAATGAACAGTTTTGCCTTCTCCTTGTAAGTGTTGAGACTTTGCCTAATGTTTGTGGCATTCTCTGCCCGACTCTTGTCGAACCTATTCAGACAGTAACATGTTGGCAGGCACCAGTGGATGGCAATCCATTCTCCCAAATGAATGGGAGGAAAAGGTGGTGTGTAAGGAACATCCTGTTTTTCAGGCCATTGGTATCTACAATACTGTGCCACCCAATGCCATCTTTATACACAATAGTTTGCATAACTAGTACAACTCTTTGAACTGCTGCTCTTTGAACATCTTGTGAACTGATCACTAATGAAGACTTTTTTTATACTCTTCAGCTGCTGCCTAAATTTGATAATGAAGTATAGTGGTCAGTGCTTAATTATGAGTCTACTGGGTTCAGGCTTATATATCTATTGCTTATTCTCAGCTGTTCTGACTGCTCATGTATGATCTTACAGGCATGCCCTTTCCACTGCCTCATGCAGCTGTGGAAAACAGAAGCCTTGCCTCCTGAGGGCTGTGGTTTTCTGAGATCCAAAAAATACACATCTTATTCTGCATCAGCTGCATCATGGTTACTGCTACTCATCTAGGCCACTCCAGAAAGTTTCTAACTGCCTAAGCATTGGTTAATATGCTTGATATGATTAGACAGGAGGATATTTGGAAAAACTGCATCTGTGTATATACAGTAAAATATTTACAGTTTTATTTTTTCAAAAGCAATGCTATTAACAGCCGTCTGCCTCATTCCACATAAAACATAATATTTCTGGAGCACCTTAAAGGGTTTCCCAAGGAACATGATGCACAATGGTAGCCTTCCATTTCTTTACATATCCTTAGGGTAAGGGGAAAGGGGAGATGCTCTAGATCTAGGTCTCCTGCAAGTAAATAAGCAAATGGCTATCAGCTTAAACGAAAGTTTGTTAGAAGTATCTGACATACTTTTCCACCAGCCTGTAGTACATCTGGAAGGAAACAAAAATGAAACACAGCACTGTTTTAACTGAAAAAGATCTTTTTTCCTGTCTACCAGGCAGCTAGTGAACAGAAATATACTATAGAAACAGGATTGTGCAAACATTTTCAAACCCAACATGGCCACTAAATACAATGCTTTAGGTAGAGTTAGTCAAAACAGTTTGTACCATTAAAAATACAGGTGAAATGCAGTAGGTATTTTCAGTAGACTTACAGAGAAAGATATGTGGAAATGCAAAGGCAGCAACCTAATCTATGCCTTGCTTCAAAATTGTAATGTTATAAACATGTCAGAAATTAATAACAGAAAAATAAAGCTTGAGTCAGCCAGACATAAACGCATCCAAGGGTTTCTTAAACTCATGGAGGCTTGCAACTTGGGGTCAGTCCAAACAAGCAGCCACCTGGCTTCACTGTAGGTGCTGGCAGAGGTAGCAGTGGCAATGGAACAAGGAAAAGGAATAAATATCCAAAACAGGAACACAGATCAGTAACAGCCAAATGCATTTCATTATGTACAAGTCTTTGCCAGGTTGCTTCCGCAGTGTTGGAGCATTCTGATAATTACCACAGAGCTCAATAGATATGCAAAGCCGAGCAGAGAACAAATAGAACATTAGATATGGGGACATCCTGCAATTCAAGGCCCAAATCCTGTATCTGACAGTGCAGGACCTTGAGCCCAAGTGAGGCCACTTTGTTTTCATTTGGATTTCTTCTGGGGCGGTAGGGTATAAAGCCATATGGACAGAAGGTGCTATGCAGTGTAAAGAAGTAGGAAGATTCCATGGGAGTCTAGAATATACATTTTCTCATTACAGTTTTGAAAATATTAATATCAAATTGCTCTGGTGAGAGATATAAGAAATATTTGGGTTCTAAAAAAAGACTTTAAGGAGAAACAGATCATGGCAAGCAAAGTCAGATGGAGCATGCTTTGTTACTGCATTGCCTTCTTTGTTAATTCTATCCAAAGTTTCTGGGTGGTTCTCAGGGGTTATCAAAGGCACTGACTTACAGTTGACATGTAAGGCCATGTTCCTGGTTATTTGGGGGCATTACAATGTATATAGTTTATTTTTCAAGTTATTCATATTTCTTACGATAACAGAATCTGATCAGGTAAACACTGATGCATGTGCCACATAGCATTCCCTGTGAAAAATCCCATTTGTTTCATAGCTAGTTTCTTATCAATGTCTTATTTCCTTGTTCAAAAAACATTAATTTTGAAGCAATCAAGTCTTTAGGCTGAGCTGGATGTGGTGACAGCAGATCTCCTGTGTCCCTGTATTTCCTTATAGAATCCCATTTTTGATTGACTATCTTATAGAAGAAATTCCCAGAGGGTCTCATTGAGTCATATGGGTCCTATCCTTTGACATAATAATTATGGCCTGATGATAATGCAATAGCAATAGCAGCATGTTTGGGAATCAACAGTGAAATACTAATGAATGTTAATGCATTGTTTTAATTTAGTACATTTGTTTTGTTGATGTTCTTATTAACCTTCTGGTCTGTGGTTAATAAGCCACTCTATTTTAGGGTATTATTGTCTGGGGGAAGAGGAGAAAAACAACTGATGAAGTTAGACAATGGAATTTTTGCTTCAAAATTTATAGCAGATTATATATGTTAATCCCAATAATGTATTCATGCTGCAGTGACATAAACACTGCTGTAGCAGCAAGGCAACAGAGGACTACTTTTGAAAGAGAGAAAATAACTTACCCACAGTTAATATAATATATACCAGAAGGCATCAGTGTCCTCAAATATGCTAGAGGACATGCAGATATGGTGCACTCTACAGGACAGAATGAGGGATATATTGGCCATATAAGTTTGTTGCCCACAGAGTTGCCATAATGGCATGCTTGTAGCAGGAAAACCAGTGAACAGGAGAGTGCAAGATTAAGCAGATTCAGAAGGATCTCAAATAAAGTTCTCTCTCTCTTTCTCCCCATTATTTTGTCTTAAATGCTCATTGATAGCTTTTCTTGCTACATCTATATTGTACCACCTCTTTACTGTGCATTACATCAATCTGCTATCTGAGGTGTTATTCTTAGCAACCATTAGCAACAGCAAGTAGTTTGTCCAAGAGTAGTGTGCAACAAAATCCTTGAGCCAGATACTTCAATGAAGATAAAATTGTTTTTCCTAAGACTTCAGAAAGGGGAAAAATCTAATTGAGAGTGGGTTTTAAACTTGTTCAGCTAAATTAAAGCATCCTGGTTTGCATTTTGGCACAAAACCTGGCATTTAAGAATGCCTATAGATGTTACATTTAGATTGACCTAGCTAGGGTTAGGTCAATCTAAATGCCCATCTGTGCAGGCATTCAGGGGTTTTAAACCGGGCCTAAATTGGCAGGCCCAACCTAAGTTAGCTCACCTGAGTAGGTAAACTAATTTAGATCAGAAATGGGTTAACCTGATCCAGTGAACATCTGCACTGGGTTTGGAATGCAGCCTGGGGGCTGGGAACGGCCAACCACTCAACCCACCCCAAGGCTGCCCTCTTCCTATACCCCTGACCCTGACTTGGCTATTTTTAGCCCCCCTACTTCACACCTCCAGATGGACAGATCCCCTGTGGACCCACCAACCCCTGCCCACCTGATCTGCTAGCTCCTCTCTTCAGACCTGCCAGACTCCCTACAGACCCACAAGCTCCCCTGATCCCACCAAACCTCCTATCTGGAGTTAACTGCTCTGAGTCCCCCACATGGCTCCCAGCACTGATGAACATGCCGATCCTAC
>NW_017729031.1:63791628-63794494 GCF_001723915.1 Gavialis gangeticus
TAGCCTAGAACAGTTTGGATTGCAGATGCTTTATTATGTTAGCCCCCCAAAAGTGCCCTGTGCTTTTGAAATCATGATGATCCTACTCTACAATCATGTGGCTTAAAGTAAGCCATTTGCATGCACCCTAAAGCCAAGTACAGACACTGTTACTGGTATAAGTGATACGAAACTGGTCTATGCTCATAAAAGAACAGAAGTTTGATGCACATATAGTGGTTTAAAAATGGCAGAACTTGCTCTAAGGTTCCCTGCCCCGGCCACCCACCAAAGGGCGACTGGAATGTGTTGTGTTCACTTTTGATCTACCCTATGCCATTACGGGAAAGTGCATAACTTAGATTGATTCTGGCTTAGGCTTTTTGAATGTCTGTAGCCTTAGAGACTGGAATGAGTATTTATTAAGTGCAACTCTGAGCATCTGTACACAAGCCAGTCTGGACACCTACACTAGGATTGTCAAAGGAACCTGAAAACACTTGAATTTTCCATGTGATTTGAGTTCCTTACTTCCTTAGGCTCCAGTGAAATTCACTGTATTAAGGCTTTAAGCTAACTCCATTCAGTCACACCCAAAATTAAAGCATTTGAACCTTAGTCCACCACCTAGTGTCCACCAGGGGGCCCTTGGACAAAACCAGGAGTAATGGCCACAAACTCCTGGGAGACCATTTCAGGCTTAACAGTAGGAAAAACTTCACATTCAGGGTGTCCAGACTGTGGAATAAGCTCCCTCCAGAGGTGGTGCAATCGCCTACCCTGGAAATCTTCAAGAGGAGACTGGACAGTTACCTTGCTGGGTCACCTGACCCCAGTTGTCTTTACTACCTAGTGCAGGGGGGCTGGATCTTGTGAGGTCCCTTCTAGCCCCTAACATCTATGAATCTGTGTTACCATCAATGGTTTTTCTTTGTTCCAAAGAAAAGCGTTCTTACGAATGAGTTTTCCAATGAAAACTAATAAAGACTAATACTTTTTCCAAGTTTTTAAAATCTTAAAAAAATTAAAATTAAAATCACACTACCTCATTGGCAAGGGAACTGAAGTTTATACCAACCTAGTGAAAACTAAAACACAACTATTGGCAACTTGTTGCTTCCATAAGTTTTCCATTCCCATTAGAAAGGCTTGAGAAGTGAAAAAAGAACCAGGAAAACAAAAAAAGGCACGACATTTCAACTCTCTTACTAAGCTTGGCTTTAAATATGTTTAAAAGTATTAAATAGTGTTTCTTTGTCATTTATTTATATTGCATTGTTTATATTATATTCTAGGCAAATTTGGTTTTGTGCAAAACAGGAAGTATTACCCTGATTCTTGCATCACATTTGTGTAGTTTGAAAGAAAAAAGTTTCACCACATTAAGCTTTATATTTGTTTGTCTGAGTGGGCATTAAGGAAAAATCTTATCCAAAATTAGGGAGAAGAGTTCTCAGAAAGTCCCTTTTGCATTTCTGATCGTACCTGGGGACCTACCACAACCAAGGCTGCTTCTACCACAATAGAGATATATAATTCTTCCCAGGCTGTACAGCAAACCCATGAAGTCCTGTATTCACACAAGGCAGATATACATAATTAAAATGCTGTATGATTTTTAAAGATCAACAGTTTCCCAGTGACTTGATATAAAAGTTCCATACTGTGCATATATGAAGGCTGTTATTTCTATATTTAACACAAATATGAATAATCTAAAAAAGATTAATTCCATCTATTTGTCAAGAATCTTCTTTTTCACTTTTCTTTTCTCAGAGGCATCTGTTTACTTCATATACCCTGATGTTACAATTAAGAAGGATAACATGATCCACCTGTCCTAACTAATGCAGAAACTCAGCTGATTTCCAACCTCTGCGGTGGGAGGAAGGAGTACTTGTTCTACTGGAATGGTGCTTTCAGTGACTCATTTCAGGGGGGTGGTTCTGGTTTGTAAGGCTCCTCTAATTCATGCAGATTCTCAGAAAAATAGATGTAATGTCTATTTTTATTAGAAATTTATCACTGGAAAAAGGCAGGGGGGTGTGGGAGAGGGGAAGAGAAGTCAGGCATCCATTTGACAAAACATAGCTTTGTAGTGTTAGAAAAGTAAGTTCCTGCCCCATAAAACAATTCTATTCTTTTCTTGAGATATAAGGGAGCTTATTCATGAACTGTTAAGCTGTTAGCTGTATTGCAATGGGTTATGGGTAACACTTTTGGCAAAGTAGCTGAACATTGGGCACAAAGTCACCAGTTGATTTATAAATCTTGTCATTACTTTTTTCAAAGTTGATTCCTTGGAAGCTATATTGTATGAAAAAAGAAAATCTTATACAGTTCTGTATGGCTTTCCTGCAGTCCCTTACTAATTTCTTCATAGATAATCCAGTAACTGCCTCCTATAGGAAAAGAATCAAAGAATATCTGGTCCAGAAATTCTTTGTCAGTCCATTCACAGTATTTTGAAGATCTGAGCTAATTTGACCAGCTGTGGTGGTTTGGCATGGTAGGTTTACTCAATGACATGCCAGGTTGAGAAGGAAAGAGTTTTTTAAGAAGGAATTTCAAAGACAGACCAAAATACACACTTACTTTGTGAAAGATGAACACAGAAAAAGAAATTGGAAGGAACATACATTGTGAGTATTACAAGGAATTCCAGTCAACTGTTATGAGGTCTGAACCCCTGTGAAATGAAGAGGCTTGCAGAAGTCCCTGTAAATGGAAATGTTGAGTTTTAGAAAGCTTTGATCAAACATCAGAGAAGCCTGGGAATATGAATGAATAATGGAATGTTTATGAAAAGAAGAGAGAAGATGGAGTCATCAACTTATCCTTTTAAGGTAAGGTTAGTTTACGTATTTTGTTTCAAGTCTTAGTGGCA
>NW_017729031.1:63799494-63831153 GCF_001723915.1 Gavialis gangeticus
TGTGTTGTTTCTCAATTTGCTTTGTAGGCTAGATTAAGAATGGTGCTTGCCTACCTATTTGCTCAGCTGAGTCTTTGGGCCCGTGGAATGCCTGGGGGACTTCTCGTGCTTGTATCTCTTGGGACCCCATCTGGTCTAAAATACACTGAGTGTATTTACTTCTGTTTTGTGAGGGTTCATTATCATCCTACATATGTCTTTTACCCACAGCATGTTTGCCTTTCCATGAATTTATGATGACAAAAATACAGGATAAATCATCCCTGAAATAACCCCATTCAAACTTGTAAAGCTATGCCAGGGATGCCCCTGATCCATGTATTTCAGGTGAACATGTTGCCCTATATAAAAATAAAAATAGAATGGGGGAAATGTAGCTGTACTCCTTTTACAAATGCTAGTGATAGCTTTACCTTGTTCAATTTCTGGTCAGAATAACGTTCTTCTTTTGATAAGTCAAGATAATAATTTAAGTGCAGTCCCATAGAGGAACTGTTTCACATTGTCCCAAGGTTAGAATAAGCATGGGCTTCCATGGAAAAGGATTCTTTTCTCTTGTGTGCTCTTGAACATGTTGGATTGATTCTCTAGTTTCCTTCGATGTTGAACTCAACCCTTTTCTGGTTTGTGTGAGCACAGTGTAGTGGTTGGAAAAAGTGAAGTAAGTAGTCTTCAGTTCTGCCTTGGCCGAGTCACTTACATAATTTATGATTAACTCTTCCTACCTGGAAAAAAAATGTAATACTTTGGGTTAAATGCAACACAGATGTTATTTATGTTTATTAACTCTAATTTTTGCCTAACTCCTTGGACACTTATGAACTTATGCTTATTTGCACCTTTGGTAAAATTGGTCTAATGATCACAAAATGCTTTGAGACCTTCAGGTGACAGCTTCAGTAAAAATGTATAGCTGGATAATTCACATGGTGTACTAAAGGCTGCCGGGATTTAAGAGGAAGTTTAGTCAAAACAGGTATAGAAGTCTTAATACAGTCTGACTGACATCTCTTTTTGACCAAAGCAAAGGGGTAAGACTAGCATACAGGCTTATCACATGCAATCGCATGTAGATAACTGAAAAAGGTCTGTTGTTTTAGCCTTTTGATAACATTTCATCATCAGTATCTACTATGAACAAATGTTACTCTTTTCACAACTTTGTCCAGAAAAACCAAAAAAACTGGATGTATTTATAGCCTGTATCAAAGTATATAAATAGTAGTACTTAAAGAGTGGTTGGTGATTCATGGAAAACTTTGATAAACACTAAGTATAAAAACAATGGTGCTTATATTATAGCCTCTATGCTTGCCATTTCTTGTATCTTACTGCTTAGTCATACATCCTGAAACACCCATTGATTTCCCTGTCATGCAGCTATACCGTGTCAGGCATTTGATACTACTTTTGGATTTATTACCCTTTTTCCTTTTTGTTCTCTAAGTACTCTTGCATGACATCTTTATTTCTTGAAAGCTCTTCAGTTGTTGGTAGTCTCAGCTGAGATCCTAGTAGTAGACAAATGTCAACACTGCAACATCACAAAAATTAGTCCTAGTATAACAGACACCCCTCTTGGTAGCTTTACAGAGCTCTAAAAACTGAATAGACATGTAGAGCAAAATAACATCTAGCCCCAAGGTGATCCTCCAGGATTGATGT
Source organism: Gavialis gangeticus (assembly GCF_001723915.1). NCBI lineage: Eukaryota > Metazoa > Chordata > Crocodylia > Gavialidae > Gavialis > Gavialis gangeticus. Next base: position 63,801,160 of record NW_017729031.1, read on the forward strand.
GTACTATATGATATTGCCTATGCTCTCTCTATTTTGAATAAGGGGATTTCAGGACAGACAGAGCGGACTCTTTCCTGAGTATTAAATTGACTTTAAAAGAGAAAGTCTTTGTTTGAAACTATAACTTTGTACAATACTTCAGTAACCAGCAACCAGTTATACTGGTAAAAACAAGAAGCTAAATTTTTTTTATTTGGAGCAGGGGAATATTTTCATGGTTATCTTGAATACTTTTGGCTGAAAGAAAACAGAAAGAAGATGTTGAAATAGTTTGGTATTTGCAAAATGGGATAAGACTAGGTTCATAAGGGAATTTAGGTTCCATTCATGGAGACTACAGTTTCCTTTCCTTCCCCCTCAGGTGAGTAACCTAACAACCAGGACAGCAAGTCATCCTCTCTCTCTAGCTGCATGAATACAGTAGTGTATCTAAGGCTGAGTGAGTGGGGCACTGGCCCCATGTGCCAGCTTGGAGGGGGACCCCAGGGAGCTTGTGCTATGGGGCTGCAGTGTCAAACTGGTCTCCCAGCCATGGCAGTGTCAGCCACTGCCAGCGTGGAGAGAGACCAGGCTGTGACAGGTAAGACTCCACTTCTGTTCTCCTATGGTTAGAGTATTATCCCCTTTTTTCACATACCTCACTCCCATTCTGCCCAGGGTGCTGAAGGAGCTTGCTATACCTCAGTATGAATGAATAACCATTTTTATACAAAATTGAACAGTCTTAATGGGAAACACTGAGAAAATCCCACCATAGCCTGATGGTAAAAGCTTTCTTCTTGGAGGTAGGAGACTGCATATCAAATTTCTGTCCTGAACTGGCAAGTTACGGATTTGAATCCCATGTTCTGGGTAACAGCTTTAAGTACTGAACTTCTCAAAATCTAATGCTTGCCCTGCACATAGTGTTGTAAACCTGGTACAAGAGTTGATGATTAGTCTGTGTTCTGAGACATGCGATCTGAGCAGTTATTTCCCTGTCCCACCCTTAACAAGGCAATGCTGACTTTAATAAGGAACTTCAGATTCCTTAATGAAGATAGAAATGTAATGATCCCCCACATCCTGTTGTGGGCTCAGTTAGATAGCTTGAAACATTTGAAACATGCCCTTGCAGAGTTAATGCTCTTCCTAGCCGTTAGCCATGCCTGTTAATTCCAACACCCCTTCTCTCTTGAGTCTCTGCTGTTTCCTGCATTTAGATCGGAAATGACAGCCAGGTAATTGTTTAAGTGAAAGCTAATTACATTATTATTGTACATTCACTAGTCAATAAAATGTACAGCTCATCTTAAATAATAGGGTTGGAAGGGACATCCTGGATCATTTAGAACAACTCCCAACATCAAACATCCTTTTTGTGATTTGTGTATATAACATAGAAAATTGTTCTGGCTCTATAGTGTACATATGTGGAGGGCATAAGGGTGAGAGAGGATGGGGAAGAGGAGGGAGTTACTCAGATAGACTACAGTTGGTTTGGCATGGAGGAAAGAAATAGTAGCTACTGATGTTTATAACATGAAGTGGAAGTGAACTGATTATTTTTTATCACAAAGCAAGAAAATATATTTTTAAAAATCTTGTAAACATCTCTCTTGTTTGTTAACAATAGTATGTAACATGCACACAATAAAGAGAAAGTTGTCAACAAATGGGAGTAGGTCTCATTTCTGTTCATGTTTCTTTTTCTTTTCTTTTCAGAACATGAAACTTCTGAATTGTGTTACTGAAAGTGCTTTTCCTTTTTTAGGATGACCTTCACACAATGCATGAGCAATTTCAGCTGGTTTCTCACTGCAGTGTGGATTTATTGACTTCCACTGAGCAGAAGATCTGGCCTTAACAGTCGCGGTCTGACTTTTTTGGCATTAAGAACAGAAAACTTTAAGACTATCAGTCACACACCAGAATTATGTGTTGACTTTAAACATTGCTGGTTGGCACTGGGAGACTGCATTGACAGGGTCATTTTGGCAGCTGGAAAAAATTCCCAATTAGCAAGACTTCCTTATTTAACTCTTGAATCCTTTTAATTGTATCCAGAGGACTGAAGAGGTTTCCAGTTATTCAGATTATTCCGTCACCAGGAGATTCACTCTGGGAGTTTATTCAAGGGATCTAAAAACATATAAAACAAGATTTCATCATTGTCATATACTTATATAACTTACTGTTGGAAAATACAGGCTATTTGGAAATGAAAGTAGGCATGTTAGCTGAAATTCTAAATGCATTTGTCTTAACCATCCTTGGACACTTCTCCATCATACACAATGTGAGTGACCAAGGTTTAACAAATGGTCCCAGAGCTTCAAGTCACATTAGAATTAGTTTTTTACTAGCCAAGAATGACAGGGGGCGGGGGGGGGCTGGGATGGAGTGCCACCACCTAACGCCCCATGCTGCTGCTGTTCTGCCTCTTGCAGGGAGCTGGGTGGGGGAGCTGAGGCCAGTGCTGCTGGCCTCGGCTCCCCGACCCTCTGTCTGGTCCTTGGCATGGCTTCAGAATCATGATGGTGCTCCCCGCACTCGGAGCATTTCTGTCAGCCAACCGGAGTGCAAATAAAGCATTATGGACAGACAGACGGATGGACTTAGACTTGTATAATACTAGAATGCTGAGTCCTTCCATCAAAACACTCATCTGGTGAGAGAACAGAAACAATTTGACCATTCACAGTGAACCAATTCAACTAGAGGTTTCTTATCAAGCCTTAGGTTAACCCCCCTCCCAATACCATTACATTTTTTTGAACTCATCAGCTAATCAAGAAAACTCTTACCTTTTCATTAATAATTCATGAATGAAGGGGAAAATGGCTGAAATAATGATGCTTGTTGCTGTCATATTGATCGCCGTTATCCCATCCCATGTCCTACTTATCTAATTATATTGTGGTCTTTGAGCAGACCAGCACTGCTACTATCACTACCATTTACTAAAAGGACCATGTGAGGAGTATCAAAGTGCTTTGGTGGAAAGGGCTGGATTCCATTTTTAATTAGGCCTAGCTGCTTAGCCTAATTAAACATTAAAGTGATATATTCCCTTCCTTCTTCAGTGAAATGCCTGATAGTTTGAGGAAAATTGGTGTAAAAGCCATAGTTAAATTTCAGATTTTAAATAGTAAGTAAAACTTTTAAGGCCAGACTTCCAAAGGGTCTTGGAAGCCGAACTTTTATATGCCTGCCTCCAAAGCAAAATCCAAAGTTCTGAGTTAGGTGTTTTAAGCTCCATTTACAGTGCGTTAGAAATGTGTCTCATGACAAGATCCATAAAAAGCAGCAGGATGAGAGAGGAATTCCCTATGTTAGCTAATTGATAGGCACTGGGGACAATGGTATTCCTTAAACACTGAAGAGGGACAGGATTTAGGCACATTTCAGTGCTATCAAGAGGTACTATCATTCAGTGGCTAGTGCATTTGCTCAGGATATAGGATACCTAACTTCAGTTCCTTCCTATGGTTGAAGGAGATTGAGACCCACCTCTCTCTGCACTCTGTAGTGCCTTTAATCTCGAGGCTGTTCCCTGCTCTAGGGTAGAAGGGATACTCTCAACCCCTGCTGAATTAGTTTTAACCAGGTAAAAACAAGCTCAGAATTTTCCCTTCCTGTCTGACTCCCCCCCCAACCTGGCCCTTCAACAGGAAAGTAAGCACTGTAATGCATTTTTTTTTGCAGTGGGTTAGTTCGCTTAGTTAGTTTGTTTGCTTAGTTCACAAAAGTTGCGTATCTCAAGTCCAAGAAATGTTGAGAACAACTGATCTAGCCTAATGGTCAAGGTATCACCTGGAAGGATGAATCATGGGCTTCAACCCTGCTTCAAGGAATAATTCAGTATTAAACAGCCCTGGTCTACATATTTTGAGCATGGCTCAGTGAAGACTAAGACACTTCTAGGCATATTTAGAGTTGTGACAAATAAATGGAGGTTTTCAGAATCTAAAAATATTAGACCTCAATGGAGTTCAGGCCTGAATTCTGTTGTGATTTGGCCCTTAAGTATGATCCCTATAGTTTGCACAGTGTCACTGAATACAAGAACATTTTAATTTGTGAAAAATAAGCTTCTCCTTAGGACAATTATTGTTTCTGCTCATTGTTTCTCTTCTACTGCTGTTTCTAGCTCCTTTCCTTGCTCTTGTATCTCTCTCTTTTTTCCCCTTTCTCACAGCAAATTCTCCCTCTTTTGCCCACCTTCCCTAACATCATAAACTGGTATTACAAGTATCACCACTTCCTTATGGGGAGCCATTGTTTTCAGTTTGTGTGCAGCTTCAATAAGATAGCATTGCATCAGATAATGCTCACTTCATGTATGAAAGGTATTTTGTTAATAAGAGGGTTAGAGGTTCATTGTTTTTTAAATTAATGGTTGGTCTCCACACAGACTGTACAGATCACCTGATGATACCAATCAGGGCAAATATTTGACATTTATGCCAAAGACTTTAAGGCCCCCTATGTGCAATAAGTTGAGCAGGACCTTTGGTAGGTTTTTGCAACTTGCCTAGAATGTAAGAAAGGGTAAGACAAGTGGAAGGACAGGTCACACTAGAGAAACTTGATATTGCAGGATGTGCAATAGAGGCTTCTTTTTTCTGGATACCCTCCTATTACTCTCGCATCCTACTTTAGCATTTTAACAGCATAGGTTTAAATAAATCCCACCAGAGTAACTTCTTCCTGGTCAGTTAAACTTAAAGGGCCAGATCCCAAGCTGGTGCGTAAATCAGTGACTTCTCTGGAGCTATGGCTGACTGGAAGCACCAGTAATTTGTATCTATTTTTTTCTCCTCTTTAGTTTTCTGTTGACTTTTTGCAATGGAAAGTACTGCCCAGGACACAAGAATGAAACAGATTCTCATTAGGAGGTAAGTGCTAGAATTGTAATTAATATTGTTACCTGTGTGAAAGAAATCTTGGCTGATGCCTACTTGATAACAGCCATGTGACAAGTTGGTCACATTTTCTTTTTTTTTACCTCCTCAGAGGTCAATAATACTGGAGTCTGAAACAGCATTCTCTGAAAACTAAATACCTCCTGGGGAGATGAATAATTGAGCTGACTGAGCTTTCAAAATTCAGTTCACAACAGGCTGGTGATGTGTGGTATTTTCTGTTTGTTTTCCCCTGCTGGAATCTGTTGGCAGGTTTTGAGATTCAGAAAGACCCAGCTTTAAATAGACCCTATATTCTATACCTTTTTTCTCACTATAAACCTCCAGGTGAGCTCATTACACTCAGCTTTGCCTATAGAGTTGGTTTCCAAATGAAATTAATGTACAGGCCTGCTATTTACAGGACAGAGAATCAGGCTGATTCTCTACTGTTTGCATGGGATTGTAGGAGTTCAGATTTCAGTTCGACTGGGAGGGACTGTAGTCACACAACTGTGATAGCACTTGTACAGTTTGAATCTAGGAGGAGTATAGATATGCCATGCTGAGTGCAATGACTCTTAATAGTCTGGGAAGGGTGAAGTGGTGGCAAAACATAAATGTGAACGAAACACTCCCATGGTAACAACAATGATTGCAAATATAATGGGAAGAAAAGAACAGTGAGCACAAAGTGGGCAACAACAACCCTGTGCCAATAGAGTAAAGATTTATCTATACAGGAAAATTTAAGGCTGAAGGGAATGTGTATGTACAGACCTAATGAAGTTTAACAAATCCACTTCAAATATTTATTTGAACGAAAGTGGCCTTAATTCAGTCTAGTTTAATTTACTTTGGTAGTAAATTAAGCTAAAACTAACCTAAGAGCACTTTAAATTGTGAAGGAATATGTGCCCCCTACACAGGGGCTTAGCGCGATTTAACTAATACACTTTGAATTCACACCCTTTATTTACTTGCCCTACGTATACTCACTGAGAGACATCCTGAGGCTTTGACCATGTCTACACAGGGATAATCAGGGAAAACTAAAATGAATCAACTACAGGTGTGAATCAGTGTGCTTAAATTAGAGTGTTAAACCCACATTTGGATGATCTCATTTAAGAATAACCCTTGTGGGGGACAAAATAAAACGACGACCACTTTACTGCTGAATGGGAGCATTCACACAATTTAAACATGTTGTCTTTCCACCTTATTAAACTTGCCTTAACTTTCCTATGTACCCCTGTTTGGACAAGCCCAAGCATCACTGGTGCTCAGATACTATTTATGTTGGCATGTGCACGGGGGAAAGAGAAATACATGCACTATACTTACCTTGCTATAAAAGTCTAAGTAAAGACAAAGCAGCTATAATTTTTACCTGTAATGAGGTAACTAGGTTAGATCAGCTCTTTACACCCCACCCTTGGTTGATTTTGACCTACTTTACTGCACAGTGAAAGTATAGTAAGTTCCTCTCCACCATGCTTTTAGAACAGGATGGTTAATGGCTATGAGTCATCCTGTGATCAAAACAAAACAAAACCCCAAATTGCCCCCAAACCCAGGTTTTCTTGTATTTTTTTGTTAGTATTATGAACTAAAACACACAGAACCAAGACAGAGTGTTGCTTATGTTCTAATACCTGCACCACTATGCTCCTATTGTGGCAACAACTTAAGTAGATACTTTAAATCAAACGTGCTGTGAGGAGTCTGACTGCAGGACATGAGACTACTCACAGCGCATAAAGTTAAGCATCTGTATAATTATTTGCAGGGTTAGGTCTTATGTTGGTTGTGCTTTGAGGAACTGAGTTGCCTACCAATGGTTTTGTGGCATTAGTTTTGTAAGTATACCTAAATGTTTGGTATGTTTACTGAACTGAAACAAATAAAAATAATATATTTTGGGGTTGACTTACATATATTTAATTTTTTCCTTTCCAATCCTTTCTTTAACTGTTGGTTAAGTATTTGTAAATGAAAAACCTAACTTATCAGTTTAAAAAATATTGAATGAAATGTTTTGACTTTTCCAAATAGTTTCATTTGGTATAGTGTTTGCTTGGGGGTTTTTTTTGCCAAATTTGAACAAAATTTGTGAATAATTTTGGCCATCTCACTAAAATTTTCAGTGTTAATGAATTCTCATGATTCCAGCACAGTTCAACTGTACTTGTAACAGATTAGAGTTCCTATCCCTGTGAACATTAATTCAGGTAAGTTTTTCAGTTTTATATTTAATTAACATATTCCAGACTTATCTCTTTCCTTTTTATTCTTGAAACACTAATAAAAACAAAGATTCATTAAAAAAAAATAAGTTTAAAGCAAAATATAACTCATATTAGTGAGTCTACCCATTGTCCTACGGCGATGTAGTTACCCATTATGGCAACACAGGGTGTGCTACAGCAATGTAGTAGTCACGCATGCCTACACATGATCACCAGCTACGTCACCATAGTGGTGCACTCCTCCAGTATAGGGTGGCACTATGGCAATGTAGTAGTGAAATCTAACCATGTGCCACATGCACAGTGCATTAACCACCCATACTGTGCCATGCTTTAGTATTTCCAAAATTAAGTACTAAAGCATGGCACTGTAGGAACATCACTGCATGGCGACATGTAGACACATACCCATATATGTTTTTTTCTTATTGTGTTTGTGTGTGAAAAATGTAGTTTAGGATTTAATTTAAAGAAAACAGGATAAATTGCCATACTGTGCAAGGAAAGGATAATAGAAGAGAAGTCCTGGAGTGAAAAAATAATTAAAATGCTAATGAACCTGGCTTGAGCAAAGGTATTTACCCAAACACACATGGAGAGAAGGCATATACTTCAAAAAAGCAATGAAAGATCAAAAGTAGTCTGAAAAATTCATTGCAAGAGGAAATTAAAAATTGCATATTAAGAGGTAATGAACTTAAAGGTGTTGTTATAAATAGGATATAGTTGATGAGGTAGGAGATGCGGATGAATGTTTGTGATGAGAAGCTGACACAATGTTTGAACATCCTCAGTAAAACACTTTAACATTTTTTCCTGCCACGTAAATTCTTCTATATAAAGCTAGAACTCTGACCCGAGGGGACAAGCTAAATAACACACGTGAATTCAGAAAGCTTTGTTTTGTACACCAGAGATTCCTTCACTAATGTCCTGCCTGAAGCTGAGGTGTGACTAACTGTGAACTGTACATTAAAGACAACATGATCCCACCTGGATCCTTAAAGTTAATCCCCTAAATCTGTATTCAGGCGCCTAAATGAAAATGGGCTGCCTTCTAAAGTAGTGAGCAACTGCTGCTCCTTCTGGAAACTGTGGGTGGTGCAGTCAGTTACGTCAGTGTTGGATTTGGTCCTGTTTGCTTTATTGCAACCCTAGTTTGGACTCGGCTGTTAATATGGAGAAGCAGACTGAACAACCCAGGAGACAAACACTGCTCTTCTGCTCAGGGCAGGAGAACAGATGGGGTCAGTTACTTTAGAAGTAACTGTATCCAAAGTCATTAAGAAAGGCTCCAGAGGGGCCATGCCCATAGAAGTGATGCAGATGGCAGGTGGGGATCTGTGCTGCCATAGATTGACCCCTCAGACTTCAATAAAAATGTTCTATGGAGACCTTTGCTAATTAATTATTTTGATATAACTGTACAACAGAATGAAGAGATTCCATTTTTGCTAAGTTGTCAATCCACTACAAAGAAGTTCTTTTACTATCTTCATTTTCAAAACTAAGGGATGTACATAGATTGTTTTATTCTCAAAGCAATGAGAAACAGTTTTGCCAAAATCAACAAAGCATTTCAAAATCTTCCAGGTTCCCCAGAACACAAAGGCTGACTCAGAGCTCTGACTCATTATCAGGAAACAGCATGCCATAGACCTTGCTATCTGTTTTCGTATCTGGGGTGTGGGAAAGAATTGTGGGATAGTGTGGTGCATGGTATGTGTTGGCGGTGGATGTAAGGAGAGTTAAATACCATAGAAGGTTCCACTTCCTTAAGAAAAATTCAGAAAATAAAACTATCCCATTTTATTTTTTTTCCTGTTGGTGTTAGACTTGGTCTTTAATATAGTGGGCAGATGAAGACTGTTGTTTCATTGATTAGTTTTACAGTAGATTTGTTCTTGTTTGAACTTCTTTTAATCAATTTTAAGAACTTTACAAATGCTAGGAAAACCACCCAAGATGTGAGAAACTGTCAGTGATAACATTCACAGAAATCTGGTCCGTCAGTGGGTGCTTTACCTCTTTGGGTTCATTTATTCTCTTATACTTCCTTTCTCCCCCATAAACACCAGTTCAGCAGGTGATGCACATCTGAGACTTCACCTTAAGAGTTTCAAAAACTACTATTGTGAAGCTGTAGCAAAACAATTCTTAACAGGGCTTCACTAGAAAAAGCTACCCTGGTCACAGTGTGTTAGAGGTAAAAATGGTGCAAAATTAGCATTCTTAGCCAAGTATTCTGAAGGGGAAAAGGACAAGTCTCAAGGACAGTTTTCAAGTTTAGGATGCTCCCTGCACTTCATCACTCCTTCCTGCTTGCTGTATCAGGTAAGTCTATAGGTCTGTCTCCAACAGCAGGTCCCTTTCATAGGGCCTTGTTACAAGAAACACTTAGCATACGTTTTATCTGAAATTGCAGCAAACAGTTTTGTGTCATATTAAAAGCTAGACTGTGGGTTTTTTTGAGCAGTTGCACAATAATGTTTACTATGATCTCAGCTTACTCGAGACAGAGCTGGAGCTGGCTGTGGACCTCTCCCTCAACAGTGACTCTGATACCAGGTGCTATACCTTGCATATCCACCTGTGAGGAAGTTAACCTCCATACACAAAGCCTGTGCCCTCTCTGCCATGTGCCCAGTACTGCTCTACAGAGAGAGGCATGGGGAGATAAGCCTGGAAGAGGATGCTGCTCCTGCTGCTGGGTCTATACCTGCCAACTGGATCCATGGGGCAAGCTAGGTCTCTGCTGCTGGCAGTCTTGAACCTGGTGCAGTGCCTGGGCTGAGACAGACAAAAAGTTGATTGTTGGTCCCAGCTCCAATAGCACACAGGAATGTTGAACTCGTATCATCTCCATGGAGCAGTCCAACAATAGTTGAACATGTGTTACTTATTATGACCTGTAGATACTCCTCCAATGAAAGGTTGTAACTTTGCTATATGATCACACTTAGCACATGGTTTTACTGCTTGAATGTGTGCATGCTCACATTTTAAAGGTGGTTAACATGTGCAACATGGCCCCTAGACTTGTACTGCTTTTGTATTTCCTTCCCTATGTCTCAAAAACCCAGTTACTGGATTTTCCTTACCTTGTTGCTCTATGGTGTTAGATCCCTGAGCCTAACTGTAACTTTTGCCTAAAATCCTTCCTGATTGCCCACAGACCTGGAGATTCTGATGTGGTTTATCTCACCCCTTTCTTTCCACATTAGTTTATGTCTGAAGTCCTGATTTTTCTCCCCTTTTCTTTCTCTGCCATTACTCAAATCTTTTTGCTGATTGGGGCACACTTCAGGCCTTGCTAGACTGCTCCTAGCTCCTGCCTAGATTGGTCGCTCTACTATTTCTGTTGTCTTTCTGGCTTTCTGCAGTGTATGTATAAACTTGTTCCCTGGGCAAATCAAGTTAGGATGAAAAATGTTACCTATTACATAACAGGTAACTCTGCTTGGGCAGAGTTATGGACATTCTGCACCTGGCTTCTTGGGGTACATCAACACTGTAATCCACAATGGTGTCAGTGCAGGTTTGGCAGATGTAACCAAACTAGCAAGCCTGGGCATCAGTAGTAGTCTATCAGTTGCAACACTGGCTGCATCAGCCCAACTGAAACCCAGCAGCTGAGGTTGCTATGACATGGCTGTTACTCTGCTATTGGTATCTCAGCTAATTTAAAGTCAGCAAGGGATATTTCCACCATCTGGAGTCACACCTTAGAATTCCAGGGTGTTTGCTCACCTGGCTGCCCTGTTAGCCCGATCATCAGGCCATGCTTGCTGGAAGAAACAGAACTGTAACAGGTCATCCACCTTCAAGGGTTTGATTTCTCCATTACCTGAGTTCTTGCACTGCTATGAATGATTGCACAAAGTAAGGGGAGGGGGTAAAAAAAAAAAAGTTTCCATTCCAATTTAGTAGTGTGTGCAAAATTCTACTTGTGCAGATGACTAGAGAGACAGGTGTAAAAGTATTTGTGATCCTGGTCCACTGTGTAATAGGCTGTTTAAAAAAAAAAAAACAAAACAAAAAAAACAAACAAACAAAACAAAAAACATTGTTTATGGTCTTCCTTAAGACTGGTTTTGGTAGTGGCAGTGTTAGAAAACTGAATGGAGGCAAACAAAAACTTCTGAATTAAGGGTCCTTGGTGGCAAACCAGAGTATAATTTTAGATAAGTCTGTTTAAAGTCTGACATCTGTCAGCCCTTTCTAGAAAGCATGTATTTTTATTCTCCAGAAAAAAAATGTAGTTTGCAAACAATGACTTCTTTATTTACCTGCCAAGGCCTAAGTGAAAGATGTTCTGTCTATAGCTGTGGCATTAATGTCTAATGGAGTGCAGGCAATTTGATGCCATGCCCTGTCCCAAGTGTCAATGATGCCATCTGTTAACTGTGCATGAGAACCTAGTTAGGCTGTATCTGTTATGTCTGCAGCACAAATAAAGTATGCTTTTCTATTTGGATTTTAAATAAAAAGCCTTTGCAAAGAGGAACATTTGAAGCAAGACTCATGTAGGAAGCAAGAGAGAACACTTACTTTGAAAAGCCATTAATTTTATTAGTAACTTTCCATATTCTCTGCTGCTGTTTCAGGCATTTCTTCCTTGCAGCCCTATTTCTTCCTCCTCTTGATCCTTCGTTGAAAGTTCTAATCCTCTGTTTAGATCACAGTCTGTTGCCATAGAAATAACTGATGTTACAAACTAAGCAAATGAGACTTCCTTGAAGTAATGAGCAGAAGGGTATCCCTTATTTTCAAACAGATGAGGGAAAATTATAACAAGCCTATAGATAGATTTCTCTTCAAGGCTCATGATTTTTTAATTTCTTTCCAATGACAAAATAAGTTAGTTAAAGGTGCTGAACTGATTAAGGGGCCTCTCAAAAAAATTTTTAAAAACAAGTTCAGAGGCAACAGAGCAAGTTCTCTTTCTGCCTCACCTCCACTCTAAGGGGACCAGAGGACAGTTCAGTCTTCATTCTTGTCCAGGCTTTGTTTTCACCACTGATGCTGCAGATACCCATCTGCTGGTGGTGGTCGTCATTTAACAGACTAAAAGCCTCAACTTGCACTGCTAAAGTTGCTTTAAAGTCCTTAAATGGTAACTATACCCATTACTGACCTATGATTTGAACCACTAACATGGCAACATACAGCTCCGTGGTATAGAAACAGCTGCCTGATTCCTCCAGTCTCCAAATCCTGTCTTTCCTGAAGGTCCCCATTTGTGCATATTGTCTCTTCTCCTTATGACGAAGTCTTTTTTAAAGTCAATATAAAAACCTAAATTAGAAAGCCAGATTTAGAATGGACTTGATAAGACTTTTTAGTGTAAGTCACCCAACAACTAACAATGAAGAATAATCCAAGAAGGGAAACCACCAGAGTACTTACATTTTAAGGTTTTTCATCTTGTTCATTTGCCTGAAAGAAGGGAAAATAAGATCACAATCTGTAAAGTTGTACTCCCATGGGCCTTGAATTCAGTTTACTGAAAATGTTATCTTACTGAAGAATGGGTGTTTTAACAGTCTCCGTTCCATTGTAGGGAGAGCCAAAGCAAAACATTGTATAAAACAATGCAAATTTATGATGAAGTCTTAGATACTAGTGTAAGCTACTTTACATGGAGTTGGTCTACATGTGGCATGGGAAAGGCTTTCTACCCCAGCTCAATCAGTCTCCTGTCATCTGAATGTTAAGGAAATCTGCCAATTTTACCATATTTTCCGTCTCTCGACAAAGAATTTTGGACAATTCTGACTATAAATAGTTAAAATAATCCCCTTCCTGATGGGATGTGTGCAATTTATTTAAAAACCTTCAACTCACTTGTCTTCTGTGAAGTACCATTCTATGGGTCTTTATTCTTTCCCTCCCTGCTATTTCCTGAGTTCTGTTTTCTGTCCTTTCCTTTAAGTCAGTCAACTTTCACCCTTCCAATTTTTACTGCAGTTCACCTGTTTCTGTTTTTTCCACACTGCTTCAGAATTCAGTTTCCTATTGTCAAGTTGTTGGGTTGTTGGTTTGATTTGTTTTTGGGGGGGCGGGGCGCAGGGGCGAGAGAGGGGTATTTTTGTTTTGTCTCCCCCCCTTGTTTTTGTACTCAGCTTCAACATTTCAGTGATGGATAATAACATTTTACAAAAACATTAATTGATTAGCATGTCTAACCCTTTGTAGAAGTAGGTAAATATTCCCATTTTATAAAGAGGAAAACTAAAACTAACTTTGCTCGAGGTCACATATAATTCAAAAGCAAAGCAAGAAATAGAAACGGAGTTCCAGACCTATCTTCTAAACAGGAAACAGAATTCCCTTTTTAGTCCTACTTGTCCTATTCATTCGTTTTATGATTTCTCTCACCTCAAAGAAACATAATGATCAATGACTGTTTAGGAAAAAGGAAAGAAAAGCAGCCATGAGAAAATTTTAAAATTATTAGAAAAAATAACATTATTCTTTCTTCTTTTTTTCCTGTAAGTCAGAATTTCCTAAATTGCCTTGCCCACCTGTTTTCCACATGGTCTTTAAACATAGTCCCATGCATGTTCTTCCCATGTTAGCAAAAATATAAACAAGGAATCCAAAGGATTCTTTATATTCTTTGCACTGGGCTGCTACAATGGGAGCACAAAAGTAGGACTATGAAAAGCACATGGACATTAGGGTGAAGTAAAATACAGTTCCCTACATTTAGCTACCTATGAGAGGCACATTGTACTACATATTCCTGTTTCTTACCAGGGTCATTCCTAGCATTCACACTGATCTGTAAAACCCTATGTAGCTTGGTTGCTCCCTGCCAGTGACTTTCCATGTGCCTCTCTTACAACTAAAGTTCTTTTAACCACTATTTTTAATAATTAATAGTTTGGGATTTCTGGTAGCGGGAGAGAGGCTGACAACTTTGAAATGGATTAATCTCAGCCACAGCCTATTCTCATTGACAGTACAGGATAAGGCTCACTTCTACTTTTGGGTTATGCTTCTTGTGTGTGTGGAGAAAAAAAAAAGTACTAGCCCTAAATTTTCAATGGGGCAAGAATCTTCAGTGCTCAAATTCACAGCCTCAAAAGGTTTCCATCCCCCAGACATTCCTATATACATTGTGTATTAGTCCCTTAGACACAGAAAAAGTATTGGAAAGCTACATTTTGGAGAGCAACAGTTGCTTTTTGTAATTTTAAGTAATTGCACAATTTGGTTCCTGTTCTTATTTTTTAAAAGTCTTATTCTCTTTAAAAACAGTAATGTTAGGATCCAAGCTGATCCCTAATTTGACTATCAGCCATCATTTCTTTTTTGGGAAGTTATTGCCAACTATGTCACAGAGAGGAATCTGCACTTACTTGATAAAAAATTAGCTTGAAAACCACAGAGTGAAAGTGACAAGAAACAGAACTGACTTGTCTCAATTTTTACTTCCTGTTTTCCTGGTTAATATTGAATTTGGGTAGTCTGAATTTACAGCAACTTGAAAACATCACTATAGTGAACAAGTCCAACAAGAACAGGCGTGAAACCAGCATTGCTTCTAGGGAGGAACAGTCCTGTTTTTACTTACCTCAAAGTAAGTGCAGAGTGATGCCATGACTTGCCCTATCAGTACTAATTATTTTTTCCTAAAGAAAAAACAAGATTGAATAAGGATTGTTTTATAAGTGTAATGTATTGGAAGTAAGCGTAAAGTGATTTGAAAATAAAAAACCCTGCATTTTTAATGAAAATATATGGAAAAAATGAGTGAGTGCTTTTCTCCTTTTAGGCTGAATTTTTCTACACACACTTATGAGAAAAATCAGACCTGTATAGCGAGCTTACAATTAAAGCCAGCACCACAGTCAAGATGGGCAACATTCACTCACAAAATGTGCAGCTAGAGGTGGAAAGGAGGGGAGGGGAACTAGAGGGAGAAAATATTTGTTGAAGACTGAGATAGCTACTGAGGTCTGGAAAGCTCTTGAAGGCAGTGCCCAACTTCAAAGGACTGCAAATGAAGAAAAGGAATTTTTCTTTCAGTGTAAAGGCTAGGAAATGTCCAAGTTCTGACTTTTGTTTCTCCCCTCATTTTAATAGTATGTCTACATCACAAACCACCCTTGCTCTGCTTGTCTTTTTTACCTGATGAGAAGTTTGGGGCTGGGACCATCATTTTTGTGCTATGTATATGCAATAATGCAATCCTGAAGTGTGTACAGAAGTGCTCTGTGTACATTTTACAGTGCTGTAATTTAGAGCACTTTTTATAGCACTATAAAGTTACAGAGCTTTTAAATATGACAGAAACGTAGCTGTGACAGGGAGCTGTCTTCGGCTGCATTTAAAAAAAAAAAATTATATGCCAGTACGCGTGCTCCCATCAAGCCTTGCTGGATTTTTCTCCTCTGGGGATCAGCTTCCCCACCTTTACTCACCTGCCATGACTTGATGTTACTTGGTTCTAAAGAAAGAGGGAGGCTGACCCACACGTTCTCAGACAGGCTCCAGGCTTACCACCCATACGATAATGAGGTGCTGCCTTAAGGGCAAAAATGCACGCTCCTACCTCTCCTTGATGTGCCCCATGCCTTGCAGATGGTTTTATAAATTTCTCTTTATATTAGGGTCTCAGCTGCTGTGGTCTTAGCCTCTCTCTCCCTAGCTAGGCCTGTCAGTCAAAACCCACTAATTGGGGCTTGACTCCGAGGCTCTAGTTCTCTAACTCACTCGGGATCAAGGTCCTCCATTCTACACTCTCCACAATACCAGGCCTACTGGACCTTCTACACTGTACACCACTGTGGTGCCAGACTGTTGAAGCCTCAGGCCCCTTCAGATTTGCCCCTCTTTCTGTAGTTAGGGCTTTTTGCCTAAATCTACCCACTAGGACCTGGCTTCAAGGCTCCTATCTTCTCTTCAAGCAACTTTGGGCTTGTGGCCCTAGTGCAGCAGGGCTTCTCAAGCCCTCTATCACAGTGCCTCTTGGCACTAATGAGGCCTTCTCCACTCCTACAGCCTCAGCCACAAACCACCAGCATTTTTAACATCAAGAGTAAACCATAGGCTCCTATGGCCATATAGTAGAACTAATAATAAAGAAATAAATGAGGCAACATGTCCACTTACCTTATGTGATCATGCTCTCACAGAGTGGCATATACTTCCCAAAAAGACTGCTACAGTTGCACCATAGTCATCAGGGATCTCCCTCTCTGGCCTTCTCCACTTGCAGTTTATATGGTTCTAGCCTTCCCCTTTCTGTCACCTGACCAGCCAGCAGGACTTGATCCTTAACCCTTACTCGACCAGCCGGCTGCACCCAGAAGGTTCTGGTTTTAAAGGGACTGCCCTGTTTCTTGGTAACAGGGCTAGGGTTCCCTGTTACAGTAGCATTTGGTGGTAGGCAGTTTCTGAGCCTCTCTGCACTTTGCAGGCTAGGAGGCAGGGAACACTCTGCAGCCTTCCAGGACTGCAGGGGAATGTGGACAGGGGCAGACCAGTGGAGAAGGCGAATCTGGGGTGAGAGGCTGTCACTCAGCCTCTCATCTTACCCTGGCCTCTCCCATCCTCCTCCTGCCCAGCACTGGTAGTAGGCATCGCTTCTGCCATGGGCTAGACAAAAGCTCTCACCCAGGCTGACGGTCTGGCTCCAAGTGTCTGGTCCCCAGCCATACGGGGTCTCAGGTGTGTGTGTGCATGCCACCCAGGGATTGCCCCTTCATCACTGGGCATGAGCACCACATCTGCCATGAGGCCAGGCAGCAGCTCTTGCCTGGCCCTGCTCTAAGCCTTTGGTCCACAGTCACATAGGGTCTCAGGAAGCATGGCAGAGGGGGGCAGGAAGGGGGAGAGAGAGAGAGAGAGAGTGTGTGTGCGTGCGTGCGTGCGTGTGTGTGTGTGAGAGAGATATGGGCCTGCCCTGGCTGCAAGGCCCGCTGGGCACTTGACAGCCTCCTGGGGTGGCAGGAGTTTCAAAGAGCCTGAAGACCCCAGCACAGAGGTTGCAAAGTGGGCTGTGCTCCTGGGACCTGGGAAGCACCATCCTCCCCCTCCCCTACCCCCAACCTGTCCCATCTATTCCAGTCACTGCCATCTCAGTTGACTGGCAGGAGCATAATGGGCTTTGTAGACTTGGCTAGTGGGCTACCCTTGGTGGTGCTGGGGAGCACTAACCAAACTCACAATGCCCGTGGGATACTGGCAGAATCACCAAAACATTGACCAGTGTACAGAAGTTATTTGAAATGCTGTAGGTTGCTAAAGTGCTGTAAAATACGGTGCTTCAAATTTAATACTTCATTTAACAAGAGTTAATTTAAAGCGCTGTACCCATTTTCATTATGCTTAAAGCCCACTGAGTTTTTTTTTCCTTTTTTAAAATGGTCTGTGTGAAGACATTTTTCTTAGCACTGATGGCTACTTCTCCATTATTCTTCATCAGTTTTTGTTTTCAGCAGGGATTGACAAATAATGCTCTAATTCAAAGGCAAGTTCTGTGCAGAACTCTCTTTCAAAAAGTCTGTCATCTTCCTTTTTTTTCATAGAGCTGAGGTCATAATTTAGTTCTTAATGGGATTAAACACTAGCTTTCCTCTCGCATGAGAGGTGGTGAAATATTTTAAGAGTGCATCTTAACTGAGAGCTTGTGTGTCTTTCAGAAAATATGGGAGAAGGGAGTCAGTCATTTTGAAGGAGCACAGTTCTTTGTGGATTTCTCTGAAGGAAAGTTTTTGGGTTTTGTATTTTTCAAGTATCACTCTGTTGATTTTCTTTATGAAAAAGAATGGCAAGATACCACTAATCTTGACTATTTCTTCTCTACAGCTGCCAACTGTATTGTATCAACTCAATAGGGAAGGCACAAAGGGGAACTGAGGGGCAGAAATAGGGGGAAAAAAAGCAGAGGCACAAGGAGGAGGGGAAAATTTCTGTGTGTCTAAATGAAGGCAATATGAAGTATTGAAGCAAGGGGTAAACTAGGGCATATGTGAGCAGTGGAAGGTAAAGAAGTGCAATAGGAAGGGGAAATTTAAGCAGCAGGAGCAGAAGAGTTGTGTATTCACTCCAGGCTGCTTTTCACTATTGTAATACAAGGCAATTGTCAACTCCACTAAGCTGGCTAGTATACTCCAGCTGCTTTTCATTGTTCCAAAGTGGAATAAAGCAGCCAGAACATATCGGTGCATCTAGATTTAGAAATTTAGAATTAAAAAAAGAAAATGTTGATGCTTTATATTTTCAAATCATTGGAATGTTGCAGGATGATACTCTTTGGGTTTCTTTTTTAGTGTTTATGTATGACTTAAACAGAGCCATTCCTAGATTAAAAGGGAGTTATGAAGGATATGTCAGTAACTGAAAGGAAAATAAATTGCAAGGGCCATTACAGTTATCCCCAAACTAAACATTATAAACCCAGGAAGTGCAGATTTTGGCATTTTTTTTTCAAGCTTAATACTAACTTGTTAAGATATGGGAAATGCAAGGTTAAAGCAGCCAACCAATGTGTCCCTGCCTTCTAGTGAAATCATGAGGGAGGAACAAGAAAACAGTATTATGCGATTAACCTGGGACCTCAAATACTAAAATGCCTTAATCATGGTTATTTCATTATGGGCAGAGTTAGTCATTTGGATGCCTTAACTGTATATTTCTATACACATTCTTGTATTTTTAGATTTCTTCTAAACTTAGGCTTTGACTGGATCCCAGAAGATGTTCAATTAAAGGTGAAGGTGGGATCTAAACTGTGATCCAACAATTGTGCCTCCTGTCATGCATGGCAGGAGATAGAGATCAGGCTTGCAGCTGTGGGAGTGCAGGGCAGTCAAGGATTCCATGTGCTTCTGCAGCTGGGAACCCCGATCAGCTGATTGGGGCTGTCAGGTGTGGGAGTGCATCCAAGCCCCTGGGACTGGCCACACATTCAATTTATGGCATGATAGGAACCAGCCACAAAGTTATTACATATTTTAGTGTAATAGCTTTGTGACTTATTCCCTGTTTTATCACTTCATTAATTGAATGAATGTGTGGCTTGATTACTACTTTAAGATGTGATTAACTGGTGTAATGTCCACCAGGGGCTTGACAGAATCAGACTTGTGGCTCTCAGTCATTTAAGTGCTTGTGAACATTTTCCCCAAAGCTTTAATTATTTTTCTAAGGCACCTGAGATACTATAGGGAGATAGTTGTTGCTGGAGGTGTATCCATTGACTTCAATGGCAAAACTCCTTTTTTAACTTCAGTGGTGCAGGATAAGGTATAAAATATTTTTAAAGTCTTAAATACAAGGAAAAAGGGCCCCCTTGCCACTTCTATGTAGCAGTTGGAATGCTGACTACTTTCTTCCTTAATATGGAGCCATTGTGGTATGCCGGGGCCATTGTTCTTCCCAAGTATGACAAGCTGGGGTTATTGGCACTTTAGCAGTGCTAACTGGTTCCTTGCATAGAGTGTTAAAGAGCTCCGAATATCCTTTCTACAATGCACCAGAACCTGGGAGACAACATAGTGCTAACCACTAATTCTTCCTTCTGACTGTCTACTTGTAATGCCAGGTGAATAAGTTTACCACCTTACTGGTAAATTCTTTGCTGTCTGTCACAGAGCACTTAGGTGCCCTGCTCCTTTAAAGAGCTGAAACTACTAGGGAGAGAGCCATCAGGACCGTGTCCAATGGGACGAGAAAGCAGCCTCCCTATATCATAAATCCATCAACATGTGGCGGGCGAGAATAGAGGGTGCCTATCGGGCTGAATTGGCATGGTCAAGGGACCTGAAGGGTAACATGGCCATCCTTGGGGACCCTATCCCGTGACACTGTCCATTCGCATCACTAATGGTGGGGCTTATCTATAATATGGGTGCCATGAGCTATAGACTCAGAAAATACCAGTTGTAGCTGCAGATAAATTATTATTGTGAGCATAATGATAGCCAAAAATAATGATGTTGTAAATTGTTTTGTTATCAAAGGCTATAGAAGGTACTAAAGAGAAGCAAGTTTAGCTGCCATATTTTGTTAAACCACTGAGTATGCTTCAGGTTTGGTTTACTTAATCTCAGAAGTACCCTTAGGTGACAGGAGACTAAACAAGGTGGCTTTTAACTTCCTTGTGCTTCCAGTAAAACGATTTCTAATTGCAATTTAAAAAACATGAAGTCAAAGAATGTGAGGAATGTGCTCAATGGCTGTTGAGTAAAACCCACCCATGTTAATTAAAGTAACTGAGGAACACTTGAAGCACTCTGCTTCAGACTGGACTGAATACAGGCCAACTGGAACTGGTCTAGAATCATTTACCACATTGTGACAAATCATCTCTGCATATGTACTGCAGTGCTTCCTTGCCTGCTTCTGCAGTTATAAGTACGCTTAAGTCCATTCCACATCGGAGTGTATCCAAATCAGATATTATAGGTGGTAGTAACTCAACACAAAAGTAAAGACTGAACAGAAATGCTATGTTGTACATTTCTTTTGTTGATGATTTTTTTCAGGCATGTGCCATAAGGGAGCACATTCCTAGCAAGAAGTGAAAGCATATACAGATTACATTAACACCTATAAAGGTGGAAGTTCTTGATACAGGCCAGTGATTCTCAACCAGGGTGCCACAGCACCATGGAGTGCTGCCAGGTGTGAGGCGATGAGCACAGGCTCGAGCTCCAATCTGCCTGGCCATGCCTTCCCCCTCCCCCTGCATTGTGGGGAGGTAAGCATAGCTCTTCCTTCCTGGATGCCTGCCTCTACTGCCAAGCCTCTGTAGAAAGAGGTAACCGCTGTAAGAAATGAATTTGTTTTTGAAATGTAGTGTCGTTCAGTTCACAAAAATTCTGGAGGAGTTCCTGGAGTCCAAAAAGGTGGAGAACCATTGATGTAGGCACCTCCTCTGCTATGAAGTAGTACCTATATCATGAGCTTGTGCTATCAAATGCATGCTAGACAACTCAGAATATAATCTGCCTGCACAACTGACTTGCTCATATTCTTAGGCCTGCCCTCACAAGTTTTTAGCACTTGGTCATGCTGCCTGAGAGAGTACCCAAAGCAAAAGAAAATTGCTCTCATTTAGAACATTTTCTGTTTTGGAGGTTAGCCCCAGATGTGGCATTTGTCCCTGGATCAATTATGCCTGTGTTTGTCCCAGACCAGAAATATCTCAGAAGTGGTATGTATACACATTGCCCTTAAAATCATAGTTCAGTGAGCAGTTGAATGCAATGCTACTTTTTTGCCACTGATTCAGTGATGCAGTCCTGGTACAACTGTACAGATGTATGTTGTAGCATCTGGGGATAAATTGTTACTACCTCTAGCCCAGTAAACTTCTTTAGGATCTATCCTGAGATAAGGGGCATGGATGTCTGTATGCTTTCACTTTGTCCCAGGATAAAATAATTTAGCTCAGGATAAATATAGTGTTTGTTTTTAGCCAGAATACCGTCAAGTGTTTCTGCTTTGCAGCACTTCACTTGTGCCTTTTCCATGATGGATCACAACTTGTAGGATCTTAGGATATTAAGACTCAAAAACCAGCGTTTTGTTCTTGTTTTTCTTTTTTTGGAAGGGGGACCAGAAGGCATTCCCAGTTTCTTGATGTGATATCAGTTTACTGTTAGCCTGCTTTAAATACTATAGTGTTTTAGAGGGACATGAGACCTGCTATAATTAAGGAACATAGTGGCAGAGCAGTTAAGGTGTTGCTATTATGGCTCTGGAGGTATGAATATGAGCCCAGCTCTGGACTTGTGCCAAAGGCTGTACCCCATTTCCCCAGGTAGAATGATCAGATACTGATATACAGCAGGGTCAGCAAAGGAGCTGGATGTTATGCTGGCCACATTATTCTACTATATGCCATTGGATAGACACTTGTGTGCTTTAACTACATTAGCTCTGTTGGCCTCTTACGTTTTGTTTCTTCTTTTGGGGTGGGAAGTATCGTGGGTGTGGAGCAGAGTGGGGGTGGGTAGAAAAGAGTAGCTTTTTGACCTGCAGTAGGTAAACCTACTGCAGCATATTTGGCATTTCTACTGTTAATACAGAGAAACTCATAAATCTCCCTTCTTTGTAATAGTGCCCATTAGATAGAATATCAAGGTATATGCAGACTTTCACATTTAGATGCCTATCTGTTCAGATGTTCAGGGGGTTTAAACTGGGCCAAAAATAGAAGGCCCAAATCCAAGCTAGTTCACCTGAATAGGTGAACTAATTTAAAAAGGAAATGGGTTAGCCTGATCTGTTGAATGTTTGCACACATCTGGAGTGTGGCCCCACAGTGGGGAAAGCCCAACTGCTTGCCCTAACCCTGGGGCTGTGCTCTTCCTACCTCCTCAACCCTGACCAGGCTGTTTTTTAGCCTCCCAGTCCTGCTAAACCCCCTCAGGGACCCACTAGCTGTTCTGATCCTCCCTGCCCCACCCCTAACCTGATTACTTACACCAGGTTCACTGTGTGACTCCCAGCACCGATGAACGTCTACATATACCACTCCTGAACTTTGGTCATGGGATTTAAAGTAAGCCACATGATTGTTGATCAAGGGCAGCAAATGTCTTCAAGTAACCTCAGTGTCCTTGCTGTATTTCTTCCTTGCTATGCTACCTTCTCTCCATAAGTCAAAATAAACAATAGTGCTTTTAAAGAAATGTAAGATGTACTAATTTTTGGAATAATTAAACTGGATTTTTTAGTGTTAGAAAAGTATTCCAGCCATCAGAACAGTTTGGATGCAAAAATATTGCAAAACAGATCAATGAAATTTCATTGCAGTATGGATCAATAACATTTGTCATCAGTTTCATCCTGCCCATAAACTGTCAATGAAGAAATGGACTTGTTCCAAGAATCAAAAAATAGCTGTGGGTAGTATTCCTATTCATTATTATTATGCATCTAGCAAAAAGCTCGGTGATGTGGATGGTGATTTACAATGGGATAAAATTAATCTCTGATCCAAGGAGCTTGAAATATAAATAGCAGTTCAAACGATTCTGGGCTTTTTTTTTTTTAATGACTGTATGCATGTCAGTGAGCAAGAATTCTGATTAAGTTTCACTTGGCAGCTGACACACCCTCAACATAAAGTTGTCAGATTTGGAGTGCAGGCATAATGGCACAAAAGCCATAGGACTGCACAACATCTGGATGGTTAGTGGCAGTAACACTAGGAGTCCTTGGAAAGTTCTCAGAATTCAGTTTGCTAGGAGGATCATTAGTTAACCTGGTATAGACCAGGTACTGACAGTTGGTGCAACATGAAAGCTGATCCATTGCCAGCCAATGGTGCGAGGAATGGAGGTCGACATTAGTACCAAACAAGGTCCCCATCACAAATCCTACAGTTTACTCACCTAGCTTTAACCTGCCATGCCCTCAATGGGTCTTGCTGAATAGGTTCTGGATGGGGCAAGGTCTGTGTGCAGCCAACCTCCACCATTGGGGTCTTCATGACAATTCAGATGGTAGCTATGGCAAAACACATGCCATGTCACATGTTGACTATAACTGCCCTGTATGATCCATGGTGGACTACAGGAACTGCATGTGGCCACTGAGAATGCTAACACATGACTTGGCAATTGTGCACACATTGACTGACTGACTGCATTCCAGTTTAGCTTCCTAGTTATTTGAGTGCCCTTTCTCTCTGCACCAGGAACAGGAACTTTAGCTTAAAATGTACAAACCACTTCCATTTTGGTAGTGCAGCATGTTGTGTACTGTAGAGAATGGCATGCAATAACAAGGAAGCTTACATTTATTCAAGAACTTCTATTAGCACTCCATCTTGACTCTTAGAAAAAGTCTAAGAACATATGAAAAACAAACACTTCAGTAGCTTAAGTCCCTTTGATATGCTGCTGAAAATACTTGTCAGGGATGTGGAGTCTACAGGCAGTGGAGCCAAACTTGCATTGGCGATATGGAGGATCATTTATAAAAGTCAAGCAGCTTGAAAACTGGAAACAAAATGCTCAGTATAAGCATAATTTTGACCCTCTGGCTTAATTAAATTTTTGTCGTCTTAGGCCAGTGCTGAATTTGATCCACTGAAATATTTAGCAATATACTGTAACTGAGAAAACATTATTCTTGTGTGAGAAGTGTGTTGCTGATCTGAAAAATATAACAAATGGTACAAATTTGGCTAAAGAAATGTGTGACCTGGGAACTGGTGCCTCCTGAGCTTTGGTCGTAGTTTGAACTCACCAAGACTTTCAATACCTAAACCAAAATGAAAGTATTTTAATTTAATATAGCAAATGAACTGGAGCTACAAAGCATGCACCTAAATTTGGACCTGTCCTTGGGTGCTCAAGTCCCAAGTTCCTGTGTGTTTTCATTGTGCCAGGTTTGCAAACAGGAATTGATTTCTAATGTGGGGAGAAAGGACTTAACAGAAACTCAGTGGCTTTTGTCTGCAACAAATAAACCAGGCAGACTGTGTATTGATTTTTTTTTACTGTATTCTCATTTTAATTCTATATTATGAAAGCACTGGAGCCAGCATAAATATTTGTACAAACTCCATGCCAATCAAAAACTACATGCTCTTCCACACTAGTTGACTATGGGTGCTGGAAGGCATGATAGAGTGTGTTTCATTGACCCATGCTGAACAATAGAGAGCCTGGACCAGGTATGAGGGCCTAGCACTGGAATTAGCATTTTTGATTAAAATATTGGAAACTGAATTCTGAGCTAAGAGCTCTTCATTTGCAAATATAAAACTGAGAAGAACTTTTTCTTAATCAGCAGGTAGCCAGTTGTTACTCCATTCAACACACAATTTTATTTTCTCTGGGACAAACTTGTCCACATAGGAAACAACATATAAACAATAAAGCAAACAAGTCCACAAGCAAAATCAAAACCCAGCATCCTTCCTCAACCCTGAGAGGACAATCCTGGCTCTGTGCTACCTCTTTAACACCTAGCCTTCCCCCTCTCCCTCATCTACCCTCCTTTGGATCTTTTAACATCCCCTAGGGCCAGACAATCATTCCTGGTAGCTGGCCCTATGCTCCTAGGCAGGCAGGCTATTACCCTTTTACCCCCTGCAATGGGGCTTCAGCCCCTAAGCCATGCATCTTGTTGCACAGCATGTGAATTCTCTTATACTTTTTCTAAGAATCAAGATTCAAGCTTCATAGTGGCTGAGTATGTAAAGACAATTTTCTTTCTTCTTTTGTAATTAACAAAAATGAAATGCAGAGAACTCTTAAAATAGAAGCTAACCTTATTCTGACAGACAAAACAATTAGACTTGAACATTTTGTTGCTGCAGCCTTAGATGCTGAGATTGACTAGCATATTTTTTGATCTGCCTGTCATGGTGGATTTGGAATACTTGTAAGTGTTCAGGGTCGTCTTCTATTTGGCATTGAAGAAAAGGTCAGCAAATTCCATAGTGTTCATTTCAAGCCCCAGAAGGTGGTGCTTTTTGATCAGATTCAAAAGGCATGTGAGAGCTCAGAGGTAAAGTCCCTTTTGCATTTGTTACACACTTTGCTGTAAAGCTGAGAAAATGCTGAAAATAAATGACTTTATAAAATGCTAAAAATTAGGAAAGAGTACAAGGTCAAGATATTTGAGTGATGGTTCTTCATAAAGATATTTGTTTGAAAATGTATTTGTATTACTTAGGAGCTCTAGAATCTTAAAGCTTGAAAAGATTTCACTGGGTATCTAGTTCTACTCCCTGCACAGATTTAGGAATTGCCATTCCTAAATTGGTCAATAACTAACTGTAACAAGGTGAATTTTTGCGGTGCATGGGGAATATTCGGCGCACCGTGAATATTTAAACTACAAATGCTGAACCCACAAATGGTGAGGGTTTCCTGTGTAAACACCAAACATGAAGACAATTCCTTTCCCAATAAATGCAAACTCTAAGGGTATGTATATCATTCTTAAAGATTATATGCTTAAAGGCAGGTGGTGGAACACAAGGAAATGATTAAACAGTATTGATTAGTATGATAGACAGTTGGATCAGCACAAAAGGAGCATACCCATTGGCAAATTTTGAAGGTATTACAAGGGAGAAAGATAAAAGGAGATAAGGTGGCTGTGGGGTGTTTACAGGGAACTTCTCAACCATGAAGAGTAGTGTGGGAGAAACTACACAAATCCTTGTTTGAAACTTTAACAAAAGGAGGCTGGCTTCATGGTCTGAATGGAGGAGGGAATTAACACTGGGGTACTGAGAGAAAAGAAGGATCCTGGGTGAAGGTAGATTTTGAAAGTAAAGATGGGCAGAAAATGTTTGGAAAGGCGGGGAGGGGGGAATGACACATGGCCAAAGCAGGAAAGTAGATTTGTGATACAGCGTTCTGGATGGGTACAAGCTGGCAAAACTGGCAAAGCCAAAGAAAAGGCTGCTACTGTGATTTAGACATGAGATGAGTCTGCATAAGAGCTTTTAGTTGTGTGGACAGCTAGGAAAGGCTATATCTTAGAGATGTTATGCACAAAGAATTGGGAAGATTAGACTTCTGTCTGCATCCTTACACTCAGCCTTAATCCAAAGTTGAAGATGACTTCATAGCCATAACCCTGAGTGGCAGGCCTGTTAGGGGTATGCATAGTACTAGAAAGAGGGACTAATAGGCAGTTTGGTGGTAGATTAACACTAACAGCGCTAGTTGTCTGGGGAGTAGGACTTTTTCTAGTTCAGATGCTGTGGTGATAGGGTGAGAGCAGTAGACTATTATCACCAGAGACCATTTTATCAGGTTTACCTGTAGGAATTCTGGATTCTCCCCCCACACCCCCATCAGCACCTCTACGAAATCTGGAAAGGCAAAAGTTATACTGCTGCTTCCTTTCTGGTAGGCCTAAATTAGATTTATCAAATTTTATCCAAGAGAAGCAAACTGCTCTTTTGCAAATGAGCTGGATCTCACTCTGTAGGGGGGAACGTAACAGGGGAGTGCCTCTTTGGTGTCCATCTACCGGTGGCCCTGCCCACCTGTTATGGATCAACCGCCCACCTTATCACCTGCCATGCCTTGTTGTTAATTGATTAATAGATGTAATTAAGTGGGAGTCTGTCCATTTTCTGCCCCAGTGCCTGGGGGTGCTATCTGCGGCTCCATTCCTCCCTTATACCACAGCCCAAGCCTCACAGATGGTATATGTAAATTCCTCTTTATGTTGGAGTCTAGGTCACTGTGGGCCTACCCCTTTTTCCTCTAGCTAGGCCTGTCAGTCAAAAAAACCAGCCTACTAATCAGGGTTTGACTCCGAGGCTCTAACTCTCAAAAAAACCCCAAAAACCCCTCACTCGGGCTCCTTCCCCTCTGTGTCACTGGGGTCCACTCACCCCCGAAATGCTGCATCCTCTCTGGTGCGCCCCAAAATGCTGCGCCCTTTCTGGTGCTGGGGTCCTCACACTGCCGTGGGTCCCCTATGAGGCCTCCTCCATCCCCTAATAGCCTCACTCAAACCACCGGTCTTAAACAGCAAACAAAACACAAGCCCCTGGGCTATAACATAAATTCAAGCCACCCGGCTATAACATCATCCAAACCACACCCAGGGGTGCTCCAGCCCTCACCCATACCAAAGGCTGTGCCTGTAGTCAGGCCTCTCCCCTTTGGTTTCTCTGGGAGAGACCCTTGGCTTCTGGCAGGAAACTGCTGTCTTAGGTTCAGCCCTGGGGTTTATATGTGAGCCAGGCCCTGCCCCTTCCGGTCACCTGACTGGCTGCCAGGGCTTGAGCCTTAACCTCTACTTGACCGGCCGGCTGTGACCAGAAGGTTCTGGGCTTAAAGGTGCCACCCTGTCTCTTAGTAACAGGGTTAGGGTTCCCTGTTACAGGGCAATTAAGGTTTATAAATTGACGCCCCATTAAATAACCTTTTAGAGCCATCTTGTTTTAAATAAAATTGTTTAAGTCCTAAAAGGGATTAACAATTGGGTTGTTTATGTAGAGCATGTGGGAGATGAACCCATAGAAATCTGTATCTGTAGCTTTTCTTTCAGTGGGCTAATGGTATACGGTGGATATAACTTTGAAATAAAACTGCACAAATGAAAGGAAATGTTCACATGCCCTGTCCATATTTAGAAATCAAGCACAGATTATACAAATTCAGTTTTTGAGACTAATATTTAAATAAAAATATGGAACTAGAATAGCTCATTGTGTTAGAAGAAGATGCATCTTAATAAAACCACTCTTGTTAACACTATTTGCCAGTCTGAATGAGTTTTAGTTACCATCTATTTCTGTCTCTCTCATTGCAAATGTGATATCTGCTCACATTTCACATGTGCATTTTTAGTATCAGTTTAGCCATATTCTGAAAACTTTGAACACAAATGGGAAATCAGCCAAATCCTGCACTATCTTATTTCCTGTGCTGCAATACAAAGACAACAGAGACTAGCTTTACGGTTCATATGAGTAGACATTCACCTTCCTCGTAGTTAGTATTTTTTCACTTTCTACATACACCCTGCTTTACTTTTAGAATTTAGCACCTCATTAATTGTATACAGGGGCAGATCCAGAGGGGATGCAGTGGTGTGGTCACAACCCTCTTTTGGGACCATGCTACAGGAGCACCAGCTGGGGACTTTAAGTCCCCAAAGCAAGTATTTTCCATCCCACTTCCCCTCTGTACTCAGTGGCATGTTCCCTCTTCTCCCATTCCTACTGTGTCCCCTGCTGACCCAGAAGCCCAGGCAACTCTAAAGCCACTCCTAGCCCACTTTAGCCAGGTTGTGCAGAGAGCTAGGCTCAGCTAGGGACAGCAGCAGTAGGCGGGTTCTCCCTCCCTACCCAGTCCTCTAACTGTTACCCACCAGCTCAGGAGCAGGTGCAGGGAAGGGGAATCCACCTGTTGCCTCTGAGGCCACTGCTCCTGTCCCTGGCTGAGACTGGCCAGGAAACTGGGAGCAGGAGTGCAGCTACCCCTGCAATGTCAGTTCCTATTTCCACACCCTCCTTTACACAATCCTGGATCCACCCATGGTTGTATGCATTTCTCCTGTCACTCTCTTTTGAGTAAGTAGTCTGGGTTCTTCCACTCTTGTCTTCTTGACTGTGGCCCAAATAGTTGCAAATCTTGCAATCTCAAGATTATTCCATATTCTACAGTGCATATAATATAATACAGGAGGGCTCTCCTTTGGTTTTTCTTTTTCTAAATTCCCCAGGTTTAGAAACAATAACACTTAGCATTCATTCAGTGATGGAGACATTTCTAGAATATTTTGGATTCTCTCTCTCTCTCTCTCCCATAAGCGGTGGGGCAAGTAAATTCCTGAGGTTCCTCCATTTGTGAGTTACTAAAGATGAATTTGGCTCATGATGTTCTGGCCTGTCTACAAACTCTTCATACTGTACTAGAGACTGCCAAAGAGAAATGTTAGTGTAATTGTGTATATGCTACACTCTAAAAAAGTAATGTAGTCACTCCCTAGCACTGTGGACTTAATACAGTGAGGAGGAAGTTTAGGTAGGCTCTCTATATGCCTGGCTCTGTATGCCACTGCTGGCATCACAGTACTGCAACGTACCAACTATCTAATGTGCACCATTATCCTTCACCAGAGGAACAGGCATTTTATAAGCTCTGAGCCATAGGTAGGGACCACTGTAATTCAGGCTCCAGCTGGGAAAAAAGCTCTGTAGGCTTGCTGGAGCCAATTTCAAGCATTCTTCAAGGCATTTCGAAACTCCCCATTAAAAAGAGGAATCAAACAACCTGATTGGCTGAGCTCCAGGTACTAGATTGTCCCTGGAAACATGTGGTGCTTCCACCATGTTTCCGAGGCTCTGCTGCATTTCTTCTCCATGCTTCTGGTATTTTTTTTTTTTTTTTTTTTTT
>NW_017729031.1:63831290-63840947 GCF_001723915.1 Gavialis gangeticus
TTTTGGTTTTTTTTTTTTTTTTTTTTTTTTAACTCTTTCCCAGCCCTCCCTCTTCTGTGGGGTTTCAGGCCATTTCTGGCCAAATCACAGTTTTCCGGGGCATTGGGGGAAAATGTTAAATTTCAGGTTTTCCCCTGAAGCCTGAATTACAGTGGTCCCTAGTCTTATATTGCTGCCAGGTAATGGAGATGGTTTTGTTTTAGCTCACAGGGTAGGAGCAAAGATTTGAAGAAAAGGCAAGTTCTGTCCAATAACTATTGCTTTCCAGAGCCAAGTGGCTACAGTGTGGTGCAACGTGACAGTTGTCAGGTCCTGGTGGAACAAAGATTGGTTTTAATTATATCTTTCTGCTGAGAAGAAAAGTAGTGTGACAGGTACTTTGGGTACGTGTTCTGTATGGACATTCCCTTTCATTCAGTTTATTTAGCAGCTTGAAAAACATAGAAGTTGTGTGTTTTTAATCTTATCAAAAACTAATAGATG
The DNA here is from genome assembly GCF_001723915.1 of Gavialis gangeticus. NCBI lineage: Eukaryota > Metazoa > Chordata > Crocodylia > Gavialidae > Gavialis > Gavialis gangeticus. The sequence goes on from NW_017729031.1 coordinate 63,831,774, forward strand.
GATTGGATGATACCATGATACTAGGGTAGACTACTATGTGCTTCTGCAATGTACTATCAGATTCTGATCCTGGTCCTATTAAAATCACTAGAAAGACTCCTGCTGATTTCACTTGGGACTGGATTGGAGCCTCATTTCCTTAACAATATCCAACTGTGTTCATGTGTCTGCTGCTTAGCCATTAGAGCAGGAGTGGGGGATGTCTTTTGTACATTCTAGGTCTTTATTAATTCAGTATCTAGCATAGAAAATCATCTTGAAGCAGTCGTCCTGTTGGCTACAGCTGCAGTAGACGTTGCTTTGAGATTAGATTGGGGAACAGTACAATTTTCTGTCAGCTTTTTAGTTTTCATAGCAATGTGTAAGAGTAACTTTTGTAATAGTACACTGTAATTTTGTCAAAGGAAAATAAAATCTTTGTTTAATAGATATGTTAATTTAGAATTTATCTTACAAAAGCCACATCTCATGTAGGTGTAGTTAACGCTTCTGGGAATTTGGTAGCAACTTTTGGTGTATATTTTTGTCTTTGTCTCCATTATTTATCAAAACTTTTCACTCATAGCCAAATGCATTTCTATCTCAGACATTTATTTCCAAAGCCTCAAAACCCATATGATGGACTTTGAAGCTGTAGTTTTTTCACTATTACTTAACATTTTTTTCCTGATAAGTATGACTAAATGTACAAGTTACAGTGTACTTTGTAAGTAGGCTCTGTTGATCTACTGGTCACCTTTAGTTCATGAAGTAACCCGATCTTTTTTGAAAACACACCGAATAACAGCCTATACATAGTATCTATTTGTTTTGAATTCAAACTCCCTCTTGTGGTATTCTCTCTCATAATACTGTTTATCAAAAACTTCTGACTAGGATTCATTGTGAAGATGAGAGAATAGCTGTTTCTTTTTCAGTTAGTGCCATAATACAAACATACCTTGAAACCTGCTTCATTGCTATGTTGTGTAAGGTCTATTTTCTCTATCAACACTTTTTCCAGTATTGCATATCATTTGACTAGTTAGAGATTTATTTCTTGCATAAAGAGCCTTTAACTATGTTTGATTAAGACTGGAACAGTGTGGTATACAGTGTATCAGGCTAGTAATTTTTTTCTCCAACATGAAGCAATCTTTTGTTAGAACATTTCAGTTTTGAAAGAAAAGGCAGTTTGTTATTTGTCTGAATTTATAACGTATTGAACATTTTATTTAGACTGTTGAGATGAACATATTTCTGTACTGTGGGTACCCTGCACAATGTTGTTTTCTTATAACAACATATGTTTCAAACAAGTAAAGGCTCAACATGATACTAACCAGAATATTATCTGTTTGGGTTACAAGATTTTTCTTACATAATATACTTTGTCATAACTTCCAGAATACGGCAAGCTTTTAAACAAATATTGTCCCCAGAGTTTCTGCAGATTTCAGTATTTCATTCTCTTAGTACTAGTGTTTTGTCATTTGTTGAAATCTGGATAAATTAAATTGATCAATAGGAGAAGAGAGACATTTCATTATGTGTTTTAATATTACCTGTGTCTGTCTATGTATTACATCCGTCTATTTCTCCTGAAGTTGCACTGTAGAGAGCAATGTTTATAATTTACACAGGTATCTTTGTCTCTTGTGCATCATGCCACAAAAGCCATAATTTTTATGGCAGGTCACCCCAGTGGTGGAGCTTTCTACTATGGTGTAAGCAATGAAATGTAAATTGATGCTTATGATACTGTGCTAGAAGAGTTCTGGGGTAAATGGGATATGTTGCATTAGTGAATATTACTCTTCAGGTAACCAAAAAGTCTTGACTGGACCCAGTACGTATCTTATTCATTTTGCCTTAGACAGATTGATAGTGACAGTTATGTGATACAGGATAAAGAGGTTAAGTTAGACTATGGAAAGATTGAAGTTTATCCCCCAATGCTAGAAGGCCAAGAACATGGGAGACTGGTGCCTTCTGCATCTGTCGGGGCACCTGCAGGCGTCAGCGACATGGGTGGAGCTGGTGAGCACCCACCGATGCTGGCAGCAGCCCTGTCAGGGGGGCCATGTGCCCCCCGGTGCCCCTCCTATGCATCACCTATGGCCAAGAATATGAACTACTTAAGAGGTGCTGACAAAAGGAAGTGGTTGAAGACCAACATCTCAAATATTCCCTGAATTCCCACAACATTGTTAATAAAAGTGATGCGTTTAATTCTGTTTTAGCAATAAGAGAAGTGATCTGGACTAGTAGGAGGGTGTGTTCTATGGACAGAGCAGGAGTCTTGGAGTTAGGACTTGTTGGTTGTGATTCTAGATTAGCTGTTGACTTTCTATGAGGACAGAACACCTAATCTTTTTGTACTTCTGTTTTCCCTTTTGTGTAACGAGTAAAATATTTGACATTGTGAGGGTTCACTGGTGTTGTGAAATGTTTTTAGGGCATGTGAAAATATGAAATAATAAAATTATTATTGGCAATATGGGGGTAAGGAATGAAAGTTCCCATGCAACGGAAAATGTGGAAAGCTTGTATGTCAACCATATGTACTTTGGAGACTCAAATGTTGTTTTAATTTGTTCCTTAAGTACACCATAGGTGCCATACTGAGTCAGACCACAGGTACATCTAGCCCTGTATCCTGTATCTCGTAGTGGCAGGGAGTGCAGGGCCTATTCAGACTGATCTGTCACCTGCCCCTACCCCGCTATAGCTTCCAGCATTAAGGGGTGTTTATGTACATGCTCTGGGAGTGTGTGGGGGGGGTGGCACTTTAATTAGAGCAGCTCCAAGAGCCACTCTAATTAAAGCGCCTGGAGCATCTCATGTATCAGTGTCTCCAATCTTAAAAATGGCAGCAAGGGTGCTTTATCTAAAGCTCATTGAACTACCATTTTTAGGCGCAGGGACACTGATACATGAGATACTGGAGGTTGCTGAAGCACAGTAATTACCACACTCCAATGTGCTGTAATTGCAGCTGTAAAAACAGCATGTCAGAGCACCCGCATTGCTCATGTGTAGGCACCCCAGAGAACTAGTCAGTTCTAATTTGGAGGTAACACCTGTAACTGTCTTGTTTAATACCCAGTGATGAACTTTTGCATGAATTTGTCCAATTCTCTTTTGAACCTGATTAGATGATCAGCCCTTACAACTTCTTCTGTCAGTGAGTTTCACAAGTTAATTACATGCTGTATGAAAAGAAATGTCCATTTGCCAGGTTAAAACATGCTTCCTTATAATTTCATTCAGTGGTGTGTAACAAGCAGAGTTGGTGGCTGTGGCAAACAATGTATGGAAGCGAGGGTGGAGAGTTCCAAGAGCTGGGGGTGAGGGAAAGGGAGCAGCAGTTTTACTCATGCCAGGAACTCCAAAACAGCCCCCAGCTGAGATGTTTCCATCACTGCTCACTCTGCCTGCCCCAGGTGTTGCTCTTAAACAGGCAGCAACTGAGGACTATTTTGGAATCCTTGTATGGGAACATTGCTGGGATACAGGCTCCACCAGGGTGGGGGTGATGCCAGTGCCCTTAATGACTTTTTGCCTGGGGTGGGTGCCCCTCTTACCCATTTTTAGTTACACTACTGATTTCATTGAATGTTCCCCAGTTCTAGTATTGTGTAAGAGGATAAATAGTAAATCCTTACTTACTTTCTTTTCACCATTCATGGTTTTTTTTAAACCTCTACCATATCCCCGTCATGTTGGGTTTTTTTTTTCCTAAGCTGAAAAGTTGTAGCTTATTTAGGCTACATATAAGCATTAGATTTCTACTGGGAAAATTACTATTCTTCCAGTAGAAAGTACAAGTATACAGGTGTTCACTTTGTTTCTCCCAGATCAAAAATGGTGGTCCCAGGAGAAAAATAACCCAGATCCAATCCAGTTGAAGTTGCTCATGGGAGAGTTTCTCTGAGAGAATAAATGCTTGGACATTTCCCATGAGTTGAGTAGGAGGATTCAAGCCACAGGGGCCTCCATGCTCTCCAGAGACCCAGGTCACCTGGTCTGGAGAATGTGCAGGGGATTGCTGTTCTAGTCCCACTCATAGACTGGGAGGGATGGGGAGAAGCAGTCACCAGCTCTTCCCTGCCAGCTTTTCACATACTGGGGACTCTGGTGTAAGAAGCAGACAGAGGGCTTGCAGCACTGCTCCCTCTGCTTTGCTCCTGGTGCCTAATGTGAGGAGTGAGCAGGGGTTTTGCCCCATTGCTCCAGTCCCACTAAGGATGGGAGGACTGGAGAAGCTGTTGCTCTCCATGATTTCTCCAGACTGGGATCATCCAAGTCTCTAGAAGGCACAAGAAGCAGGGAAGAGGGTTGAATTTCAGGTTGAACATCTGTACTGCTCCCTCTCCTGGCATCATCTTCTAGAAAATGTTCACCACTAGAAATGAAGGAATGTCCACAGGCATAGTCTCTCTCCTCATACTTAATCTCTCCTCATACTCCTCATACTTAATCTCTCCTCATACTCCTCCACTTAATCACTAGCATTGTATTTTCTTTCTGTTGACTGTAGCACATTGGACTGATGTTTTCAAAGAACTCTCCACAGTAATTCCAAGATCTCTTTCTTGAGCAGTAACAGTTAAAGTGGAGCTCATCAGCATGTATGTGCATGTTAGGAGTTTTCTTTTTTTTTCACATGTGTATCATTTTGTGTTTATCAACAGTGAACTTCATCTTTCATTTTGTTGCCCATCCATTTAATTGTACAAGATTGAGATTTTCTTCGGTGCCCAGTTTATTTTAAAACGTGTATCCCCATAAGTATATTTTAACCTGTGAGAAAAATGAAAACATTGTTTTAAGTAAATTAGTAATAAATAATAAGTAATCCATTTAAGAACATTGTGATGATTTTTGATCCTACCCTGAGGTAATGCTCCCATTGACTTCAAGGAAAGACGGATCTGGTATATTGATACACAAATAACTTCCTTCCCTCCCCCACAGTTTTGGGATACAGCCACTACTGTAATGAGACCTATCAGATGCTAACCAGTGCACAATTACATCAGACACACGTCTTTAGGAAACAAAGTCCATGAGAACAAGGTATCCAGATGAAACTCAGTATTTGAAGACTAATTCAGCTCTTGAAAATACAGCCACTGAAGGGAAGACAGATTTAGTCTAGAACACCAGTTTCTAAGTAATACCTTTTATCTTTGCCTATATTTGCACTGGCTATTTTTAATGAGAAATCTACATTAATTTAATTGGAGAATTTCTTTCCTCAATGATTAATTCACCTTTTCACTGGAATGCTGTGGTATTTCTAATGGCAGTCATGCATCTCAACAACATGTAATAAGAAGACAAAACTGGTGTTAGAGTGGAAATGAAACTAATAAATAGAGGATTTTGCAAATCTTTAAAAATAGAACGTGCGGTCTATTAATTAAGCATTTCAAATGAACAATCTAATTTGAGCTTTGTGTAACATCATTATGAGTAATTGAAAACACTAAAATATTGTTTCTCCAGTGTTTTAACAGCAGATGTGGACTAGTTTGCGTGAGTTAATTGAAATGGATTGTTTTTGTAGTTGCCAAGAAACAGATTTTTTTTCACTGAATGAGGCACGGTATGCTTACTGCTTCCTCGTTTTTCTTGGAGAGTTTAGCAAGTGTATGCTTCAGTAGCATAGTTACTCCCTGAGAACAGTAGAGCAAATACAAAATCAATAATGGACAGAATATATTGTTAGGTAAGAATTGGTGTTCAAACTTGTTGCATTTTCATTGGTGGTTAGGGGTTTTTTAAATTAGCTTTTTTGTTATCCCAATATTTTTATACTTGGAAAATGTATGGAATAAGGATAGACTTTCTTGATGAATACTTGGAAAAATATGTTCACTCTTGTTCTCCTAAAATAGCATGAATTCTGAAGTCTAATAAAGTCATTTCAAGATGGCTTTTAAGAATAAGCAAGTATATCTTTTTTAATTTGTGTATTGTATGTTCAGACTGTGGTGCTCCCTGGAGATAATGGTCATGGCATATTTTGCCATTGTTGCCATTGCAATCCTGATTAATTTTAGTGAACCCTCAATGAAGGATTAATTTAATGAGCCCTATTAGACTAGTATCTGGAAATGCACTTCTAGTGATGTGATTCATGTCATTTAAAGTTGTCTACTTTTAAGACTGCTTTTTTGTTTGTCAAAATTACCATCACCATTAAAATCAATCTCCTCACTCTTCTACTTCTGTCTTTCTCTCTCAGCTGTTCTTGCTTTCTATTTATTTTCCTGTAACCCTAGTTTGCAATATAATAACATGCTGATTATGGCAGCTTTTGCATTCATTGATCAACTCTATCCATGAGTGAGTGTCAAGTGATTAGTCATTTGGAGGCCCAGTCAGAATGGATAGGAGCAATATCTTCTTGACTTTCTCATTTTTCTGCTGGATGTGGTGTCCCTTTAGCTGGAAAATTTTGGTTTTGATCAGCTGTAAATAAAAATAGACCTTATAAGTTTTGATGGGCAATCAGACTTTTTTTTCCCCTCTTTTTTTCCTAGAGATGATAGGACAATTTGCCCTTGCTTTCCTCGTAGCAATTTGTATTCTTTTTTTAAAAGAAAGTATATTTCTTTTAAAAACAAAAATGTCTGCAGCTATGGCCCCTTGTGTTGATACTTCATACACTTGTAAGGTAAGCAACACTAAGTTAAGTCACTAGTTGGACAGGAGACCTGTGTGGAACAACTAAGTGTCATAGGAAGTGATGTCACTAAGCTAGCCAGTGTCATGCTTTTGCTGGAATATATACAGGAGAAACTCCCCAGCAAAGTACTGGGGGCCAGTTGGCTGCTGAAGGTGTTGTTTTGGATAAGGCAGCTAAAGCCTCAACCTTCTGTAATAGTGAATGAGCCTATAGCACAGCACATCCTATGGTAAAGCAGGGATGTAAGTCCCAGTACCTTGGCCATATTCCAGGCTGTGTGCTTACATTCTACCAACCGAAGTCAGAATTTCCATGCTGTTTCAATAGGAGAAGCTACAGTTTGCTTTTTGCTCTGTAGAGAGGCTATCCATGATGGCTGGGGTCTTGGCAGCTGTTTAGACTCTTGCAGAATCTTATGACAACAAAGTGTTTTGAAGGAAAAGTTTTCAGACTCCATGTTTGCAATTGCCTTGGATAGTCACATTTCACTAGTTAGCTTGCTTAGGAGTGTGCCAGGCTCTGCCTCCCATTTCCCTTTTATGCCTTTCAGGAAAAAACGGCCCACGGAATGATCATGTGGATTTCTATTTGTGGAATACATGCTATCAACTACAGTAATTACCCTCAGAACATAGCAAATTTACCTAAACTAAGGTTGTTTCCTAGTTATCTGGTACATTAATGTAGTGCAGCTCCCTCCATTATTTAGGATGTGGCAGAGTTTTAAGGATCATCATCATAAAATAAATTTTCTTCTTACCAGCAGCAAGTTCTCAATCTATTGATTCTGTGGGCCATACCTTTATATGGGTTAAAATTTGTAAGTACTGGGGATGATTTTACTGTTGTGAGTTGCAGAGCATAATGTTAGGATCAGTCATTAAATAGAAGGATAAGGGGAGCTTTCAATATGATTACCTATCAGGATATAGCTCACAATAAAGCTATCTCTGCTCTCAGTGATTTTGAGTTTGGGAATATGTGCAATGCATTTGTTACAACAGAGATCCTTGTTTCCTCTGTTTAAAAATCACAAAGTCCTCTGTTTAAATCTGGTTAACCCTCCTCCTCCTCTCAAATCCACATTTTTCCATGATTAAAATGAAACACCACTGTATATATACGTATCAGTTGAACACAATGTTTTATTGATATATGTACCATTTTAAAGCAATTTGGAAACCTAATAGTGCCTCAATCACTATAATAAAATAAATTCTAAATACCCATAGATTTTGGCATTTAACTTTGGTCTATTTATCCTGGAAAATTAGAATTCTCCCTGACCCATTTGCTCACCAGGATGTGGGTCCAGTTGCAGCTGCCACCCCTCCCCTGATTTGTAGCATTGAGCAGCCATGATATGCTGGTGCCCTGCCCATGACATTGCCCCTCACTCCCGACCCAAAGCCCCACAGGCCTGCCGGTGCCCCTCACTTCTGATGCACAGCCCCATAGGCCCAGCTGGTGTCCTTCACTCCCCACCCACAGCCCCCCTATCCCCTCAGCCCTGCCAGATAGGGCCACCCACTGCCAGAGCTATGGGGCCAGGGACCCGGGTCTGCATTCCCTTGCCCCTCACATCAGCGCCAGAGCCCCAGCTGCCACCTGTGAGAGGTGGTGGCTGCTGCGGCTGAGTGGAGCGCAGAACCTGGCTCCACCCTCCCCCCACCCCAGGCAGCACAGCTGGTGCAGAGCCTGTGGAGGAGGCAGGGAGGCAGATGCTGGCTGCCCACTGTGAGCTTGGGCTCCCCACCTGGCTGCCCTCCCCCTGGGGCCTCTGGGGCCCAACAGTCAGGACCCAGCATAGCAGGGCAGAGCAGAGCTGGGCAGGGAGGCTTGTGCTGGCACCTGGACCTCCATGCTGCCATGGCAAGGCACTCCCTGCCTACCCAGTAGTAGCAAGGGGCACAACTCTGTGCCTCTACCTCTGCTGCTGCCAGGTGGCCAGGGGGCACTTTACTATGGTGGTGCAGAGCTCCCAGTGGCAGCACCAAGCTTCCTAGCCCTGTTCCACCCCGCTGCACTAGGTCCTGCCCACTGGGTCACAGAGGACCTGGGGGGAGGGCAGCAGGGTGGGGAGCCCGAGCCCGCAGCAGGCAGCCTGCCCCCACCTAGCGCACAAATCCAGGGGGGATGTGCCCACCATTCCCCCCCCAGGAATGATCACAGTGGCAGGGAGCCAGCCCCACCCCAAACGAACTGCCTACGGCCCCGTCCTGCTCTTCTGCCCCCGCCCCCGGGCCCTGTGGCTGCACATTCCAGCCCCAGGCCTGAAGCCATATGCACCACCCCAGCTGGGCAGCAGCCCCAGCCCAAGTCCCAGCCCCAGCCCCAGCCCCAGCCCCAGCCTTGTCCAGCCCCCTCCCTCCTTTACTATGGGGGCCCCCTGCCAGGCTTCACTGCAGAAAATTGCCCTCCAGGCTTCCTGATGGCCATGTGCATGTGCGTAGATGCACACAGTGCCCCCTGCCTGATCGTCCCCCCCCCACTCC
>NW_017729031.1:63845947-63846526 GCF_001723915.1 Gavialis gangeticus
CCTGATCGTCCCCCCCCCACTCCCCCGAGCCCCTCGCAGGCTGGAACTCTGCCATGCAAAAGGAAATACAGATTTTTCTTCTTAAAATGAGAAAATCTGGGTTTTACCACAATTTTCCACGGTGAATGGAAAACCTGGATCCCTAATTATGACTACTGTCTTATGGTCTGGTTACCGCAGTTTGGTTTTGTCTCATAGGATATGTTTTTCCCTAAATTAGAGGTGATCAAATAATATAGCTGTAGTTCTATTCCTACCTCATGCCATGAGAATAGATGTTAGCTTGTGAAAATAAGTTGTTTTGCATGTAGTCGGTGACACAATGGATTAAAATATTAAGAAGTCCTGATAGTCAAAATAAGGGAAATGTCCTCTTTCGCATTTGTATGAAAATTCAGTTGGTCAGGAGGATTTTTCTATGAAACTTGAGTATTTCCATATGACCTTTCAGTTGCATGGGATCTAAGCACTGTTCTGAAGTATCAAAAATATCTAGCTTCAATCTACAGTAGTTAAATGTAATAAATGCAATATTCTGCTCTTCCACAATTCTGGGAAGAACTCCAAAAGCCTGAGTTA
>NW_017729031.1:63850461-63857336 GCF_001723915.1 Gavialis gangeticus
TGGCAGGGGGTCAGACTAGATGATCTGTCTAGGTCCCTTCTGCCTCATTAATTCTATGATTCTATGAAATGCATCTTAGGACATTGCTATTGCTTTGATTAATTTGCCAACTACTGATTCCTTGTTCTACCTTTCTGGCCTTTCCATTAATAAATTGCTCAATCTTATTGTCATTTTCAATGGAAAATCAAGCCAACTTTTTCTTCAGATGAAGCTTTAATTTTACTTGCTCCAGTTGTTCATGCCCATGATCCCTCCTTGCTCTTCATTCAAACTGGAAGTTTTAAGGGCTGGGACTTTTTCCTTCCCCTTTCTTGCTTTCACATAATCTTTTTCAGTGGTCTTTGCATTCTACCACTGCCTCCTTTCTGGTGCTAATTCCTTTGCCAGTGTATGGTACAGGCCTAGATCATGGCACTTGCATTTTCTTTTTCAGGGTCTAATACTTTTAGATTATGAGTGTATAACAGCTGTAATGTTGTTTGCATGTTTTTTAAATAATTTTAGAAGTATGCTTTCCTCTTTGCATGCCTGTGCTTTGAGGCACACTGTAATGCACTGTAAAGTGTGTGTAGTACATAGTGTAATAAGAGGTGTCTATTGTCATTGCATGCAGGGAGGTGGGTTTTTATGATGCTGTTACTCCTGTACAACTGTAGAATGCACTCTGGAAAGTTACAATGGAGGAAATCTTCCCCTCCTCTCATAACAAAGCCTAATATTACAGGAACCTGATCCCTGTTTAGTTTTGTAAGTAAAACAAATGACTTTGTGCTTCTTAAGAAAGATTTTTGTTTTTAAATTTATGCATTTTGAAGGGAACCACCTGTTATACTCCTGATTCAGAGTTAACATGTTGTAAAGAAGGTTGCACAACAAAGACAGCTGTTGAAGCTTCCCAACCAGAAGAGTCAAGTCTAATCTGTAGGAGTAAAATAGAAGAAATAGTGCTTGGGCTGCCTCATAAATCAAGTGATTTTTTTTTTTCCTTTTCTTTTTTTTTAACCTGTGATACATTGCTTCAAACCAGTTTTCTTCAGGGAGCTGAAAGTGTTCAACACAGCTTGTTTTATATAAAGGGTTCATATATAAGAGTTTACACAAAGAATGTAACTGTGTAAGTATCCTGGAGTCACAAAACCTGGCTTAGACTTGTTTCTTTTTGTGTTAGTTGTTTACATATTGGGATATCTTTTTCCTAGATCACTGTGAAGATTTAGAAGACAGTGCTTTTCGAAAAGGGGAAGGGAAAGTATTGTTACTTTCCCAATTATTCATAAGTAGTGAGCATCAAGGCTGTTTACTGTATCTTATCATTTTAAAGCTAATGCCTTTCCACTGGCTGAACAAAGTGGCTATTTAGAGAGCTTAACCTCACTTTGACACTAATTTGGAATTCTGTGATATCCTTATTCATGACTGGATTTTCTACATGTGTTCTCCATTTTAACAGGCACAATATTCAGTATCATTTTTTTGTGTTCGGAGTTTAAGTTACATAAATAGCAAACTAACTCCATTGTTGGTGTAGCAAAGGATTGAGACGTTCAAGTGACTAAATTAGCATGTGCAATTTTGTACTTGCAGTTTCTGTGCCCAATGTGCCCCTACAAAACTAAAGCCTTAATATAGGCCAGGTGAGAAATATGGTTCTAATATGTTTGTCCTAAACTATTTTACCTCTTCATCTGTGAAAGAAAAAATGTGCATTTGAGTTACATATTTCCTGGGCGTGTCTACATGTCTCTCTACAGTGACATAGTGATGTCCTGTGTCACTGTATGGTGTGTTATGCCAATGTAGTGATCACTTGTGTCTACACATAATCACCAGCTATGTCACTGTAGCGGCACACTCCCCGGGTATAGTGCGCTTGCAAAAGGAAGTACTAAAGTATGGCGCTGTAGCAACATCACTGTACAGCAACATGTAGATGTGCCTGTGTGTTGCTAACAGCTGAAAATCTAGCATTTTCTGGTTCAAAAGTCTAGTTAGCCAAAAGACTGATTTTGGAGGGGGTAGTATCATTTTAAAAATGCCTTGAGGTACAGAGGCCCTAAGATTTTCTTTTAGTCTTTCAATTTTCTTTCTTGCTTGCTCCTTATTTCAACTATATCAGCGGCATATAAAAATAAGGTTGGATGCTATTTTCAGTGTCATTATGGCCTGACTCCAATTACACTTATCCAAACTAAACCAGTGAGGTTTGACGGTTGCATTTTATTAATATGTATTTTTATTTAGCAATGTTTTGGAAATACTATTTAGAGACTGATTTCAATGTTTTGTTCCTTGGTTATATTTTTAAAGCCTTTCAAATAAGTATCTTAGAAGTACTGATATACTTTATTCAAGTAACATGACACTTACATTGTATTTAAACTGGTAAGTTTTTAATACATGTATTTTCTCAATATCCCTTAAGTTAGATAGGGAAGTACTATAATTTCCCTTTCACAAATGGTAAAACAGGTATAAAAGCATGGGTGGATTTAGGATTTTGAAAAGTGGAGTGCAGATGGTGATGTGCCTCATAACATAGATTCATAGAGGTTAGGAGCTAGAATGGACCTTACAAGATTATTGGGTCCAACCCCCCTGCACTTAGGCAGAAAAGACTGCTGGGGTCAGATGATCTCAGCAAGGTGGGCGTCAGGATGCTTTTTGAAGATCACCAGGATGGGTGTCTGTACCACCTCTGGGGGGAGCCTGTTCCAGAACCTCGGCATTCAACTTGTAAAGAATTCTTTCCTTATGTCCAGTCTGAAGCGATCCTCAATCAGTTTGGGCCCAGTTTCTTGTCTTCCCCTGAGGTGCCTTGGTGACACAATACGATATGTATTTTTGTCCAGTTAAAAAGAAACTAAATGTTTTAGTAATAAATTAGGGTTTGAGGGCTATATTATTCAGTTTAAGATTAAAGCAAAAATAACTTTATTGGAATGTGCATTAATATGTTATATTGTATTTTATGCATAAAAAAGCACAAAATGGCAAAATGTTATCAAAATGCTTTGTTTCATTAGTCCTGTTGTCATTAGAATTATATGTACACCTCTTTTACGTTCATTAAATGACATCTACCCTTGAGCATCCTGACAGTGCATCTAGTGCTTCACTGAAAATTATTTCCACACCTGAGTTAATGTTTTTAGGTAGAGTTAAAAACAGTCTGCAGGGATCTCATATAGGAGCTAAATCAGCAGGAGCAGCTAATTACAGAAATGCAGAAGAAAGGCTAGATTGATTAGTAGAGCACCATGACTATTAAAAAAGGGAGAGAGGTTTGTTAACATCCATGAAATTGAGAGTTTAGAGGGAATCAGGTAGATTTTAATGCACCATAAATTCAATTGATGCTGCCCGTGCAGCCTGAATAGAAATGATGCTGCCAGTGCCAGGCAGCTGGTTTTAAACTTCGGGTGAAGCAGGCATCAAAGGGGGATGTGACGGCACCGGTGCATACTCCCCCTGTATACAAGGACTAGTGATGTATACAAGGAGTAGCAACTTCTCTGAAGCAATCCAGGAAGTCAGTGGTGGTGCAAGGAACGGAACCTTCGGCTCTTAAGTCCCAGAAAAGCACCTTAACCATTAGACAATTCATATCTGTTGGCAGAGTGCCTAATGGTCCTTTTATTCCCAGTTTCTTATTGAAAATTAAAGGGGGTAAGCACCTAAGGCACTTGAAAATCCCATCCTGATTTACCCGAATCCCATGAAGAGTCTTTGCAGAATCAGGAATTAGGTTCCTTGCTTTCTAGTCATGTGCTTACCCACAAAGCTGTACTTCCTCTGTATACGTTCATCATTTATAATCTCAGAAAGACAGTAGAAGAATTGGCATTGTGAATCTGAACCCTTCAAGTGTCTCCACTAACACTCCTAGTCCAAAGGCTGGTTTGAAGATGTAATGGAAGCCCAGGTCTGTCAAACGCAAAGAGAGGAATGCATGAGATACTGTAATTGCTATTTATATATCCATTTTTGCTATAATATTTTCATCTCCCTTGTAGGATGACCAAAATGTGAGGCAGCATTTCTGATTGGCTTTGGGGTGGTCATTCAAACTGTATCAAACTTCAACACTCTCTCTTCAGAGATTTATAAAAAATATGGGATAACAATTAAGGACAAAGTAGTGCAACTCCTCTCAGTTTGTATCCTCACAGACCATCATACAACAGAGCTGCAATAATTCTGTGATCTTTGGTGTGAATACATGAAAGTGGGAAGGAACATGGCTGAAATTTATCCTCCAAGTCTCCCACAACTTGTACATCTCATTCAATCTAAATGTGTATTCCAGGTGATTGCAGTAGGTTTTACTCACTTTTCCTAGACATATTAACTTCTCAGTAATGGTCCTATGCATATCTGGTGTATTTGTAGCTCTAGGGGAGGGGAAATCAAGGCCACCTTGATTATTGGCTTATGTATCATAGCTTGTTTCTTGGAAAGCACTTGGTCTTTAATAGTAGAAACCATCTTGAAATATGCTCCATATGGCAGTTTCCCAGGAACTGTGAGAGCTAACCAGAGTTAATGATTAAAATAAATTTGCATCACTCTTTCCTCCTGGATGGAAAAAATGAGACTTTGTGGAATACCCACTTCCCCCTTTCTTTTAGGGAGTACAACACTGCCTCCACACCATATGTTTGTGTTCTCATTGCGGAACAATTTTTTTGAACTCACAATTAAAAGTTGTTCTTTTGAAAAATATTTTATACATATAAAGTAAAGAAAAATGTTTAGCTTTATCAGGACCCTTTCTGTCATTATTTTTTTTAGGAAGGAGTCAAGATCTTTTATATATATATAACTTTATAGGCACCCATGGCCTAAGTCACTTTTTGAAAGCCAGCTCCTTCTGAGTGTCAATGATATTTAAGCCTATGTTAGTGCTCACATCATTTGGAAAATGGGGCTTGATTATTGTTGATAACTTCGCTCTGTGTGCTTCAGCATAGTCTTTATTAGAATAGGGTCAATTGTGCTTGCCTAGCTCACCAGGTATTATTGGACTTACTTATGGGCAGAAAGTGCTTTGAAACTAAGTACATAGTATTACCTTACTATTGCCTGTTGTGGAGGGCAGTTGCAACAGTGTGGGCCGTCTCTGCATGATGATATATATACCAGAGAAATATCAGAAAGTTACACTCATCCTTCATCCTATTTGCTCACTATACTTGGATGTATAGCGATCTTGACTTGAATTACTAAAGAACAAAAAGTTACGTCCTTGAGTTCAGCACTATCATCAGCTACTGTAATCAATATGAGCTATTTTGGTATTTGCCACTGTCAGAGTGACATTTAGAGGTTGGTGCTGTAATAGTAGCAGGCCGTGTACTTGTGGGGAGAAAGGCCTGGGTTCTAGGCTTAGCTGTTGGCACCCTGTGTGGTCTTGGGGAATGTTAATCTCTCAGCTTCATTTTCCCTGCCTGTAAAAAAAACATGATACCATTTGCTCATCTACCTCACAAGCTTGTTTTGAAGATTAAATAATATGAAGTGCCATGTCTGCTCTCCTGTACAATTCCAGGGCTGTGGTTATGAAGGACCTCATACTTGGGGCTAATATGAAATATTAAAGACTAAACATTTTCAATTTGTAAAAATACAGTGGCACAGATTCTTCTGAAATGGTATCATGGCTTATAGCTCTTCAGTGTGGAAGAGCAAAAACACTTGCATAGATAGCTGACATGAAATCTACCACAATACAAAGGGACAGAGTAATGACTTTGTGCAGAGAACTATGCAAAGGGTGAAAGAATTGGAATTCAATTCCCTCCTACTGGCAGGGCAGCTCTGCAGTCTCTCCAAATTACTAATTCAGCTGATGGGCCAATGTAGGGATGTGAAGGTGTTTTTTTGGCTCCTGTATCTTTAGCTGCTGACTCAGTGCCTGTAAATGTGACTACCATGTGGTAACCACTCACTAACTGGCATGGAATCTCATTGTGTGCCTCCAAAAAAAATAAATTTATATCTGCAGCCATTAACCTTCCATCAGAGTTGCCTTTAAGTTTCTGATGCATTGTAGGGCTTTGGTAGCCACCAAACCCTGAATACATTGTTGTATCTGCTGATTCATTATGAAGTGGAGCAAGTGATGACAACACAAACTCTGCAATAGAATGCTTTAACAGACTATCGAAAGCATAATCTATGTGGTAGCAACACTGGCATCTCAGACACGTGGAGTGATTAAGTACTGTGTCGAAAAGATTTGAGATTTCCATGCTTGTTTTGGTTTTATGACTTCCAATGAGAGTTTGAGAGTTCACAGAGGGAGCATTAAGCTCTTGTACAGCTGTATTTCTGCTAGTTTAACAGGCAATTTAGATCCCAGAGAAGTGATGGAACCATACAGAAAGCAGCTGCACAGTCTGTCCTTGAGTCAGAAAACATCTTGCACCCAGAAACCACTGTATCAAGTGGTTTATTTAGGTGGGTTTTATGCTTCTAGTATTGCTAGAAGAGGTGCACATCAGTTAATATTTAAAAAATTGTTATGACCTTTTTAAAATGTGCAAATACACGTGTGTGTGTGTATCTATCTACAGTGCTAAGGTGAGACCAGCCAGATTAAACCTCTTTTGCTAATGAATATGCTTCTGGCTTCACAGGGCTGCAGTAATTTTATTACATAAGGCTAACCAAATGTCAAACCTCACTGACTAGGAGTGTTAATTAAAGCGAATTGCATATTAACTTTCTCTCTGTCCTGCACTGGTTTTTATGGCAGCCAGCATTTGGATTCATGACCAAGGTGAACACACTCTTGCATTCTGGCCAGAGTTAAAAATGGGGGTACTTAGATTATCAGGGACGGGGGCAAGAGTAGACAGTGTTGGAATAGT
>NW_017729031.1:63862336-63867110 GCF_001723915.1 Gavialis gangeticus
CGAATTGAATATTAACTTTCTCTCTGTCCTGCACTGGTTTTTATGGCAGCCAGCATTTGGATTCATGACCAAGGTGAACACACTCTTGCATTCTGGCCAGAGTTAAAAATGGGGGTACTTAGATTATCAGGGACGGGGGCAAGAGTAGACAGTGTTGGAATAGTACAACTACTGCCTTTGGCATGCTTCCTTTGACAGCTTGTGTAATTTTGATCCGACATTCAGCTGTATTAACACTTGTGAACTGTCTTCATGTGGCAATCACTGCACAATCACAGAGCTGTCAGAGCCTCTGGAGCCCACACTGTCTTGATGCAAGAGTGAGGAAAAGCCAACAAGGCAACACTGTGAAGACAGAGGGATTCTCTGAATCTGGAGAATCACATGGATTGTGAGAGAGCTTCTGATCTACGTTTTTATGCTAATAGTATATTCTGCTAAGAGCTAAAAACTATACCACTCCTCTTACCTCCTTGCATTTCCTGCTGTCTTGGATACACTCACTTAGAAGATGGCCCTTAATTGTGCCAACCATATTATAAAATTATTTTTACATATACTTATGATGGGTAAGTTAACAGTCCCCATTGCTTCCATTACATCTGGAATAAGCCGAAGACAGTGGGTGGGTCTACATGTTCATTAATGCACTGTAGTTGTTGCGCATTAAGTTTAGTACTTGTATAGTAAAATAGTAAATCAAGGTGCAGTAACCAGCATTACTAGTAGCACCAGCATACATCTTTTTAGGGATGTTACTGTGCAGTAGCGTATTAGTACTGTTTGTGTTATGATGTGCTGCTGCACAACGTTATTAGGCTACTGCGCAGTTAGCCTCTCACGCACCCATTTACTACTAAAGGGGGCCAAATCCTTCCTTTGACCCACAAAACCTGTTGAGTATGAACCCATCATTGTGCTTGATTTGCTTTTTCATTCTTGCATGTCCCATTTCAGGGTCCCAACTCCCATACTTTCCAGGGCAAAAGAATGGCAGAGTTTTTCTGGCGCATTCCTGTATGCTTTCTAAAACTATATGTGATGAAGCTAGGAGAAACATGCTGCTTTTAGTCAGGAGCCGCATTTCTGAATCTATAAAAGCTTACTATTTTCATAATATTTGTACTTGCAAATGTCTGTGCTTATGAAATACAGCTATTTTCTGCATTTTTAGGATACCATCACAGAGGCACAAACATATCCAAATCTGAAGAAGTTCTCATCTCTGTCAGGATTTCACTCTTCTTGGCTAAAAATCATAAAGGAAAGTATCTAAAGCAATTCAGAACATTCTCTTCAGCTCCGACTCCTTTGATTTTATTGGAAAGCTTGTTTTACAAACAGCAACCAGTCTTTATGGCAGATGGGTGCCACCAACTCACTTAACAGGAGAAATATAGCAAAGATGCTTGTCCTATTTAATTTTGTGCAAAATTTTTCCATTGTGATTTGATTTTTTTTAATGATGCTTGGGGAAGGGAAATGCCAGTATTCACCCCAAGCTGCCACTCAATTACTAGTCTTTTAATATGCAATAAAATTGCTACATGTCATATTTAACTCCATGAACTTGTATTCTTCTGTTTTAAAGAGATCAGAAATGAGTTGCTCAAAAAGGATAACATAGAATCTTCTTTGCGGAACAAATTTTAGACTAATCATTTTCAGTCTTATTAATAAAGTATGATGAATGTTTCAAAGTTTATCTGTAGCTGAATAACAACTCATTTGGAAGCTTGGACTGCAGAAGGCTGAGAATTATTTTTTGCAGCAAGTAAGAGGATTATCGGATGGAAATGGTTCAATATAATTGGTTATGATAAGATTCAAGAGAAAATGAAGGTTTTCAAAGGCCTGTATATTGAGGGAAAATATAAAGCATGGAAAATATTGGCACAAGTGGGAACAGTCAGTAATACAAACAGTGAGGGTATATCAAAAAACAAAAACAAATAGGTGGTTATTTGAATTTATGGAGACTGATTTAACTGACTTTTGAAGTAGGAATACTTTACTAGCCATCTGCTTCTGAGAGTCTGAGTCTTCTGCTAAGCACATCAGTTCTCTTATCTTGAGAAAGCATTACCATGGGGTGTTTCCAGTTCTAATATTTTGGGTGGGGCTTTTTACTCTCTTCCCACTGAAGTTATCAATCAGTGGAGGCAGAGTTAAATTTAAGTTTTGTGCTGTTTGAAAAAGTCTCTCTTTGTCTGAAAACATTTGCTTTAAACTCCAGCAGCATGTTGGAGATAAGCACGAGCTCCACCACTGCTGCTTAAAGGCTCTTAGTTGCTACTGTAAATGCTGTATGAAAACCACCTACAGGGTGTTACCAGCTTACAGCTTTGCCAAGTCAGAAAGGTGGAGCTGCCTGTGAGAATGAAGCCTTGTTTAATCAGGTTTTATAATTGCTTTGATCAAATTTAACTATGGCATGTTGGGTCAAGCAGTCCCTCGTTTTATATATTCAGTGTTCATAGGGTATTAGTTACAGCACTGTTCTTTAGCATTATGCAGTGTTATACCTACCAAAATTTACAATAACTCTGTTATGTTTCAATTTATGTATTTCTTTACACTTTACTGTCTGTCTTTTAGGTCTAATTTTCCTCTCACTGGCATCAATGAAAATTTTGCTAGCTGCTTTACTAAATCAACTCTCAGCTTGTACCAGAAGAAAGGCAGCGTAGTGTAACAATAGCTAACTTTAATTTCTGTTCCTCATTACCAGTATGCAGTTTTAGCCTCTATTTATTTTTTTATATTGTTCCTATAACTCTCCCTCAAACCCTCTAAATATAATGAGGAAGAATGCTATCCATTTCAAGTTGTTGAGATACCAGAGAAACAACAGATTGTCCCTAAACATAAAAATCCTATGATTGGTGTGTACACCCTTTCCCTCCCAATCAGGATTTAGTGACCAGCTGAATTCACTGCTTTTTTTTGCCATTGATTCAATGGGGCCAACTGTTCAGATGCACTTCATGATGTCCTGGGACAAACTGCTAGCACTTATGCCATGAACCATTTTGGGGTTTGTAGTGGGACAATGGATATGGACGCCTGAATGATTGCACTTCTGAAGGGTTGCTCCCTGGACAAATGCAACATCTGTTTGTAGCCTTAGAATTTAAAGTGGAATAGAATTATCCTGATTTTAACTATAAAAGAGCTCTTTATATTCTGAATGGGAAGGAATATTTTCAAATCAGAAACTGATATACTATATTTTGGGCTCTTCTAGTATGTTTCTGTGACAGGCACTTTAAAAATCGTATCACTCTACTAAAAAGCACAAAGCATAAGCCCCATATCCCATTAATAAAAAGGGCTACATACTTAATACATATCTTGTGCAGAGGAGCATGTGTAGGGTGTGACCAGTGGAATGTGGAAGGAGTCAGGTGTGATAAAATTGTTATACATAGTAGCCTAGAAAAGCCACAACAGTGATAATTGGTTATCACCTGGCACCACACCCTGGGGTGTGTTGGTATAGAAGTTTCATGGGATTTCTGCACACTGAGGATTACCTAGTAGGAGTATGGAGGAGTAGGCTTTTAATTTTATTTTCTGCAGGGATTCAGATAAGCTTGCTTCATAATTAAAATACTTTACTGTCTTTGTACAGCTGCCAGACCTCTAAAATTTAGCAACTTCTCTTGCATTTTGGAATAGTATTTGTAGGCATGCCTTCTACCAGCTGCAACTGTCAGAGAGGTGGTAGTGTTTGTTACAACTGGATGGCAGTATCCTGCTCAGTGTGTTTTTGCAGAGATCAGTTGTTTCTGTTGGTTTTAATTATGGTGAGAAAGGAATATTATAAAATGAAGTTCAATCTCAAAATGTTTGAGCACATGAATTCAAGTTTGTGAAGTGCCTGAGCATAATAGCTGAGGCTTCTATGAAAGTCCAAAGTGAAAAAGTGACATTTGTATTTAAAAGGTTCCTGAACTTCAGTGAAGTTACAATAACTGCTGTTAGGTAGTCTACACATTGTGGGCCACACCCATTTTAAAGGCTGATGTGGAAATCAGTGCATTCCCCACAAAAGATTTTTAACAATTTCCTTTCAGAAGTTGTGCATGCTATCTTAATTATACAGGAACCTACGTAAAGGTACCACTGGCTTAGATCCAGCTACAGCTAAAGCAAACAATATGACAACAAAAAGGTGCTTGCGTCATTTTTCTTTAGTTCTTATACTACAAACAATAACTGGCAAATAAAAAGCTTCTAGCATGTGGTATGCATAGTAATGCCAGGTCACTTGCTCTGCACATGGATACATTAAAACAAACTGTGCTGTACCTGAAAATATCAAGACAGATTTCCTTCCTTCATCAGTTGTTGCCCTAAAAGAAATTACTTCGCCTTGTCAAGGGAAAAATTTTCCTTTGTATGCCATTTGATCTTCATGAAAATAGTTTTTTCACCATTTTACTGATGGTATTTTTTGTGACATAAAAAACGTGCAGTCTTGTCTTAGGGTGTAGGTTGTAGTTATGTTGATCTAAAGACATAGGCAGACAAGGTTCTTTGGGTAAATCCAATATATTTTATTAGACCAACTCAAATAGTCGGAAAAATTCATAGTTTCATAGTTTAAAGGGTCGGAAGGGACCTGAGCAGATCATCTAGTCCGACCCCCTGCCATGGCAGGAAGAGCACTGGGGTCAAACGACCCCAGTAAGGCGGTCATCCAACCTCCTCTTAAAAACCCCCAGGGTGGGAGCCTGCACCACCTCACTTGGAAGCTGGTTCCAGACCC
>NW_017729031.1:63867538-63881073 GCF_001723915.1 Gavialis gangeticus
CGGGCCCAAGGACTGAGCCCTGTGGGACCCCACTTCCAAAGTCCATCCAGGTCGAGAAGGACCCATCCACTACCACCCTCTGGGTGCGACTCTCTAACCAGTTGGCGACCCATAGGACTGTATGGGTGTCTACGTCACAGTCCCCCAGCTTCCTAATGAGAATGGGGTGAGAGACAGTGTCAAAAGCCTTCCTGAAGTCCAGGAAAACTATATCCACTGCCACCCCTTCTTAGCAAGCTTTCTGGCACAAACATCCTTTGTCCTAGAAATTGACAGAATATCCTAGAAACTGACAGCCTTGTATTCAAAATTGACAGAATATCTGTTTTGGTAAAATTAACCTGGTAATAGCTGTTAGCAAAATAGGCAAACACCCACTAAATCATAGAAAACATAGTTAGGTAGTTCTTTTTCAGGCTGAATTTAAAAGTGGTTCCAGTCAGGACTGAAACACTTTTTTCATGGAAAAGGAGTGAAATCTATCTCATCATAGGGCATATGATGAGAGAGATTTCTAAAGCATAGAGAAATCACATTTTGCACGTCATGGGATACTAGTGGAAAATAGCTTTATGGTCTTCTGTGCAGTATAAAACTGATCTGCAAAATGTCAGCTCTATACATAACAGAGGAGAGGCTGAGGAGATAGGGAAGCCAGGCAGCAATGTGGGTAATGGCTGTGCAAACTGCAGAGATCACGTTGTCTCTCAGACCCAGAGAAGGAGGGAAATGCAGCATATTTCTGTGAAATTTAAGCATGTTTGTGGGTCAAGACGGTTACAACATCCTTATAAACTGCCTCCAAAATGAAGGGGGAGATTCTGTCTCTTCAGACTCTGGGTTAATCCCTTATACCACGGGTGGCAAACTCATTGGGGACTCCAGGCCCTGAGGCAGATCTGTGGGTCTGGTGGCAGTGATGGTCTAACAGTGACCTAACTGTAGAGTCTGGCAACAGCAGTAGGTCCATCAGTGATAGGCCAGGTGGCTAGGGGTGAGCAGGGCGATGACAGTACAGCTCTCGCTCACCCCCAGGTTGACAATAGCTATGTCCAGCAAATTGAGGCAGGCCCTGACCCTCCCTGGCCACATTCGCCCCTCCCACCCTTCAAATTCTGGTAGCTCACCAGGCCAGGTAGAACAGTGCCATGTTTCAGCAGTTTCCTGTAGGCCACATGTTTGACATCTTTGCCCTATCCAAAGATGTGTACTCTGCAGAAATGGAGCAGATTAGAAAAACAAATTATCTGATGTAATGTTAAACGTATTGTAGTTAAGGGATTGTGGTTAAAAACATACTGACTGGTTAGCCTATAGTGAGTGCTATTAGCTGCCTCTTGGTACTATATAAAAAGAAAGCAGAGGATAGGAGAAAAAAAAAACCTTGTGGATAGCAAGAGAAAATTTGAATTTATAGTCTTATTGTGTATTCCGTTTGGAAACTGAGCATCAAATAAGAAATCTTAAGATGTGGTGACTGAAATGTCCTGTTCCATGTGGCAGATACTTTCAAGGCTGCCTCATGTGGAAACTCATCTTATAAGCCCCACTGGGTGGATTAGTTTAATCACTCTCTCTTTCTCACTCCAGTACACATCCTACCGACATTAAACTGAAACTTTCATCTGGCTCAACAAGATTATCAGCCCTCTGGGACCAGAGAACTTTTGTGTTGGGCTGAGCACAATAGGATCCTGGTTTCTGACTTGGAATTTTAAATGAAATTGACTCCCATAGTTTTCCATAATAAGATTGCACTTTTGGCTTCTTGGTAGCTGATGCTTTTGAAAATTAGTGAACAGTTTGTCACCACCCTTAATGACTTTGTAGTCTTATGTATGTATGAGACATAGCAGGAGAACTAACAACAATACCTAGCTCTTGTGTAGCATTTTTCACTGGTAGATCTCCAAAATGCTTCACAAAGCAGGTCAGAAACTGAGGCAAAAAGAGGTGAAATGCCCAAGGACACCTGCTAGGTGATAACAGAGCTGGGAATGGAACCCAGGTTTTTGAACCTGAGTCTCATGCTCTAAGCACTGAAAGGGCAATAGCATAGGACAGAAATGGTGATATAGACTGGACTGTTTTGAAAGCCAAGTTTGTGTTTGTGTCTGTGTATTTTCGAACTAATATGTTGAGTTGCCCCCTCATAGCACTCATACCTCTAGTGGAGAAAGGTAGATTGGAGGTAGGTAGCCTTAGCTAACTTAAAAAAATGTTAAAAGTAATAGAAGGCATAATTTTAAAGCAAAAATCCCTTTGGTATCAGGAAACCCTGCTCTGGTAATCACTTCAAACTTCAATTGCCTAGTACTGGGGTCAGCAACCTACAACCCAAAGGCTTGATCTAGCTCAAAAAGTGCTTGGATTTGACCCGTGGCAATATGGTGGATTGGGAGCACACAGCTCAGCCCAGTGTATCCCTACTTTTAGTCCTGCACCATTTTTCCAACTCTTCCGGCAGTCCCTCCTACTACACACCTTGGTCCCTGTGGGACATGCTGTTCACCACAGCTGCTGAATTTGTCCTGCCCTCCTGCCTACAGGGATGGGCAGAACATGGCAGAGGTGGTGCAGATTGTGGCAGAAGTCATGGAGATGGCAGCAGATGGCCTCGGTGCTGCAAGGAGGAGCACTGGCCAGTAAAAGTACAGAGGAAGTGACAGTCTGCAGAGACAACCGGGTCACAAGCAGCAGCCCACCACCATAAAAGATTGACCACCCCTGGCGTAGAGGGTATAGATTCTCTTTAGTATCTGGCCCAGAAAAAGGCCATTTACTGGAAGACGTCACTGCAGGTCCATTTGCCGAACACTGATGGCCTCAACTAAATGATTTTCCACCTTCATTTTTCAGGCTTTCTTCCCTACTGTGTATCTCTTAACAAATATATTGCATATTTGCATGCAAAAGTAGAGCCTTATCTCTAATATATTGGTTCCCTCCTGCCTTTCATGTATACAAGCTATAATTTTCTACTGGTGATATCAGCACCATTCCCATAGTAACTGATTATGATCTTTGAAACAAGATATAATGCCTAATGCACGCATGGGAACACTGGCTGGTTAAAAGGAAGACATTTCCCAGAGCAGAAAAACAGCACCTCAGAGGTTTAATGAGACACTTAACAAAAATACAAATAATTACCATTCTAAACATACAGCAAGTTAGGGGAAAAAATGAATGCAAGTTCACTTTAAAAATGCGCTGGTTAGTTCTTAAATACTCTGGTTAGACTTTTTCAATTAATATATTTGTTAAATAATAAGAAGTTAAAACTCTAGAAGGCTTTAAGGAATTGGAACCACATGAATTAGAATCAACAGACACTTTTCCAAAGGCAAAATTAATTTCAAATTTACAAAAGAGCCAGGTTGAAGAGAGAAAAATGGCCCACAAAAATGGGCAAGAGAGCTTCTGTCTAAAGGAATCATTCCTCTGGGCAGTTTCCAGTCCCAGTCATTTTTTGATATCACTTTTGCCAGTACCAATGGCCAAATCCTCCGTCTGCTGTGTACTGCATCATCCTTCAAGTTAATGACAAGTCTGTGCACAAAGGGCTTGATGGATTGGGTTCTAAGATTGCAACAAAGTTCCTGATTAGCACAAAACAAGACTTACGTGATTTGGACTTCTGCCCAGGGTAAGCTAATTATGTCAAGTCAATCAAACTAAGTCATGTAAGCCACCAAGGAGCTCTGGTAGAGTTGTGATTTTTTGGTCACTACTGGTTTAGACTAGATTCTAGCCAGGCAGCTGAAGAAATAGATTGTTTTCCAACTTATAGAGTCCCCATCTATAAACAGTTTTACATGCACATTGTAGCATGGACTTGTTAGACTGGATTGCTGTCATTAGAACTATACCAGTCTGACCAGTAAATACCTATAAAATGTTTAAATATGACAGTGATTCACTGAGGAGTGATTGCATGGAATACTGAATATATAAATCTTTTATTTAGAACTTATTGATTAGTACAGAAGAGATCATGATATCACAAAGTAAAAAAAAAGTTTTTATTTGTTAAGTGGTTAAAAAAACCATACAATAACGCTAGTCTCTAACAGAACTTTTATTACTGTAGCACTGAAAAGTAGTTACCTTGCTTAGAATAGAAAGGGTTTAGGATACTTATTTTATTTCCTCTTGTTGAGAGGTATTTTAATGTAGTTACATGACGAAATGTTAAACATAAGTAAAATTCTTTTTCCCCTGCTTCAACAGTCTTTAGTTTTTAGTCATTTGCAGATCAGGCCAAGTCAGAATGAGGTTCTGTGTGAGGCTGAGGTTCTAAATCTTGCTGTGTATCGGTCTGTCATCCAGCTCACCATCATTGAATATTGTGTCTATAAGTGCCAATGATTCACTTTTAATATGCAGAACTTTCAGTCTGGGTTTTATTCCACTGAAGCTCAAATCTCAGCATTTTTTTAATATTATTAATGTGAAACTATAAATATGAATTGAACAAGACTGTTGCATATCTTTCTTAGTTATTATAAAATATGAAGGTGTTGCGGCTTTGTGGAAGAGGGTCTATTGTTTGCTTGATTTTTTTTTTAAAACATTATTTCATTGAGTGATTTTTCTTTCCTCTGAACTTTCAAAGGCACTGCCTTTCTTATTACTTCTAATAATCTAGTACCTCTGCCAATACCATAAAGTCAATTCTGTTATCACCTCTGGAATTTATTATTTTTTCCACGAAAAAACATTCATTGTAGAGAAGAGTCAGACACAAGATGGAGTTGGCAAAGGAATGTAGAAATGGACACAGTCCAGTTCCTATGTTTATAGGCAACCATTTGTTCAAAAGTCCACAAGATCATCCACTTTAACCCCTGTCATACACCACAGTCATCAATACCTTATAGAAAAAAGTGGGGAAAAATAAATATAGGTGACAGACAGTACTTTCTTACAGCTAATACCGATCACTTGCAGCACTCTCTCTTAGTGAAATGACTAAGATATTGATCCTTTGTGATTATGAATACAACTTCAACAGCTATCAGCACATCCTTAGGAATGTGTGTGTCATTATTTTGAGGGTTTTTTGGTTTTGTTTTTGAAATATACCTTCTGCAGGATATCTAGCCAACAGAATTTGAAAATGAAATATCCAGAGAAAAAATGTGATGTGTTGGTTAGAACTGATCACTGAATGTTCTGGGTTCTGTTTCTTCCTCTTCCACCAATTCATCCTATAACTTAGGGCAACGTGGAATACATGAAATGAGGCTAGTAATACTTATCTCATATGCATCTTGTAAGGCTTAATGAATTGAAGTCAGTCAGAGTTATACCACTGACTCCAAGGTGGGAGAAGGGTCCCCACATCTGTTACTGTTGAGGTTGGTAAAGAGCCTTTGAATTCTCCATGTGAAAAGGTACAATAATAGTAAAGTATTACTAATACTAAAGGTACAACAAAATAGCAAAGTAATACTAATACAGATAATTTTTCCTTTTTATTGTCCATGTGTTATTTCAAATCATAGTTTTGCTATTTATTTTGAAGAAATTTGTAAATTTTAATAAATTGGAGAAGTAGTTACCTTTCAAGTATGAAAGTTAACTTTAAACCTAAAAATGCTTCTAATGTATTCTACAAAAACTGCTTATGCCTACATGTTTATCAAGAAGCACTTGAAAATTAGAAAGCTGTTAGAGACTAGGGGATGAAACAAAATATAATGTGTAATGCATGTGTAGTTGAGAAAAAGAGCAAAATAAAAGCAGAAGACTTAAAACAAACAAGATATGAAGATATAGATTTAAAAAGTAATTTTAAGAAAAAATTGATACTATTGAAAAAAAAAAGTTAAAGGAATAATTTAAGGACAGACTTAAAACTAAACTAAACTGAACCAAACGGCCGTAATTTGCTAAAGTCTGCAATTTCTCCTCTATCCAGCTTTCCTGGCAAGGTTTTTAATGTCATCAGAAATTACAGCTACCTGCTGACATAATTTGCTGACACGAATACATTTACATTTTGGAAGGTTTAATGCGGCTTTATTCTCTGTGCCTTTTTATGGTATTTATTCTTGTATGTGTCTGTATACTAATTTTACAGATTGGGTGGTGCAGCTCTAATCCACTTGAATACAGACATCTAGTTCTTCCTTTAGAAACTTCCTCTTCAAACAAGCAATGCTATAGTTCTGGTAAATGCCCTGACGGAAATGTTTTTTTCCCTCCTTCCTCCTTCTGTCAGAGGACCTAGAAATACAAACCATTTTCTTAAAACTAAACAAATTTGGATTAGAAAATAGCCCTCAGAACTCTACTGTTCTGAAGAAAGGGTCATTTTGAACTAATAAAAGTTTCTTACCTTACAGAAACAATAGTGTGCATAATTAATCTATTGGGGAAAAAAGATGCTGGAGAAACCAGTGAGGCTGCCCTAATGTTTTTACTTATTACAACAACATAGCTGTTTTCCATCCATTCTACTCCATCTTTTTGAGAGGGAGATAGCATATATCTTGTAATAATGATGGGTTAGAATCAAGAATAACTGCTCCTCTCAGGTTAGAGGAAGAGGTAGGTAACTGTCTTGACTCATGTTATGACTGTGATTATCCTTCTATTTCCAACATATTTTAAAACATTTTTGTTGAATAACAAGAACACTATTAAGTGCATATTTTAATTTATTGTTTTATAGTGTCCAAAATTGGTATTCCATGTAGAATCACAGAAATGTAGGGCTGGAAGGGACTTTGTAAAGTCACCTAATCCAATCCCCAGCTCAAAGGAAGCATCATCCCATTAGACTTCTAACCATTTTTGTTTCTCTGCTCTGGATTCTTTCCAATTTGTCCATATCTTGAAGAGCAGTGCCCCAAATTGGATGCAGAGCTCCAAATAGGACATGTAGGCACCTTACCTTTCTAGTATGTCACCTAGTTCATATTTCCTTTGATTAGATTCATTACAAGAAGTTTCGGAGAAATTGTAAGACTTTTGACAGTAAAAGTTGAGGTCATCTTTGGGCATCAAGAAGAGAGATATTGGAGGGAACCCTCAGTTCTGTCTTACCTGTGTTAGCTTAAGGTTCAATGAGCAAGGCCAAGATGTATGATTGGACAGAAAAAAGAGTGAAGAGAGACCCATCAGCTAAGAGAGAGTGCCTCAAGTCCTGCATGCAAAAATGTTGCCTCAGGAATGGCCACAGAGAAAGAATGGGAGCTGTGTGGGGTGGGTATGAAACAAGAAACTGCTCAAGAGATGGGAACATCATGAACTTGAAGGAGGAGATGACACAGAGAAAGTGGGAAATGATCAACTGTACCTAAGCAACTTTCTGCCCAAGCAATGTCAGAAGTACCTTCAAGAACATTTAACTTAATTGGCCTCTTGC
Organism: Gavialis gangeticus; assembly: GCF_001723915.1. Taxonomy (NCBI): domain Eukaryota; kingdom Metazoa; phylum Chordata; order Crocodylia; family Gavialidae; genus Gavialis; species Gavialis gangeticus. Next base: position 63,874,917 of record NW_017729031.1, read on the forward strand.
TGCCATCTAACTTAAATTGTAGCAAACTGTAGTTGAATGATACATGTAGAATGAGAAAATTCAGACTGTGAAATACATCAACAACAAGTATCCAGTATCTGAACTACCAGTTATGGTCAAGGGAGGAGATGCATTGTTAAGGGTAATGATGATGACTTCTTGGTTGGGTAATCAGCAAAGACTGAAACTGGGACTTTTAGCTTTAAAGTATACATCTCTGTTGCTTAACCTAAATGTTTGAAGAGTAGCAGCAGCAGCAGGTAACCATCCTAAATGGATCTGTCACAGGGGAAGAAAAATTCACTTGGCCAATGCATTGGACAAGATAATGTTAGTTCATTTATCCTAGCCAATGTAATTAACACTGATGGAATACACATTTTAAAGTCTCTCACACAATTTTTAAATACATTTCTAAGCTAAATTCTGTTTCCATCCAATTCTGCAGGTTATTCAAAAGTTGTAAATCAAAAAATAGCCCCTGTATTGCCAAAACTGTTGCTCAAGGTATTAAAAAAGTGTAAGACAACCACCAAAATAATTCCTTCAAAGTAATTAGATTAAAAGAAAACATTTAAAAAATTTTTGATTTGCATTCTGGATTTTGAGTATTTATAGATTTCATAGGTTTCATAGGCATTAGGACTGGAAGGGACCTCAGAAGATCATTGAGTCCAGCACCCCACCCGAAGGGCAGGAAGTCAGCTGAGGTTTAGGCATCATTGAGCTTATAAATGTTTTATCACCATGACGGGACCTAGAAACATTCTGTCTGTCTTTAAGGAAAGCTGAGATTCTTGTCTTAACAAAGGCCTGAAGAAGCTGGGGTTTTAAGAAACACAATAAACATGAGATAAAGTCATGAGAGCTGACAACTGTATAGTCAGTTTACTTGGCCAACATGTCACAGAAGCTCTGTCAAGATAATATTCCAATTCTTTTTTTTTTTCACTCATAGGCCCTGGAGGGCTGATGGAGAAGTCAGGACATTGAACTGCCAGACCCTATAATAGATCATTTAAATTGAAATACAGTCAAAGCAGCAGCTGCATGCTTTTTCCTTTGAATTCTGTAGAACTGGCTCTTCTGGTGGCTTGCCAGGGTTGTCATTTTCATTTACAGTAAAACAGGAGCCCAATAGACTTTTTTTATAATCTTGGCCCAGGAAGAAATTTCTTAATTTAACAAAGTGCATTTGCAAATATGGAACTGTGCAAACTATAAATATGTACAGGACATTGGGTTGTGTGTTTCTTCATGCATTCTGCCACTTGTTATCTGAACACCCTGACAAAACAAATATAATATTTATCATAGCTTTGTTACCAAGGAGGAATTTGGGGGTGTGGAGGGGTTGTTGTTCCTTTTGGTTGTGAAGATTTGTGTAGCTCCTCCTGTCTTCTGTTTGGAAAAACATGGAATTCAAATGTAGTCCTGAAATATTGTTAGTGTAGAACTGTTTGTTCTAAAAGCAGTCCTGCCATAGCTACAAAGCATGAACCTTCTTCCTCTTTATCAAGTGCTGGTTATTAAGGTAATGTCTAATAGAAAGCTGGCCTTCTTTTTCCCTTTGCCTCTCCCAGTACTAAAACATTTTTAAATAACTCCATTATTATTATCACATAGATGCTTTTTGGAAAAGTATGGAAACAGTTGATCTACTGACCCTTTAACCACAAAAATTTATTTTTCTGTCACACCACATACACACACGTATTGAAATCAGTGAGAGCTGTGAATGTGTAACCCATGGGGAAATGTGGTTCTAATGCGTAATACATATTAAACCAGGGCTATTCCCTTCTTTTTGGGAGAGTGCAGAGCATTATTGTGAGGCTGTATAATTAAACTCGCTGGAAGTCATGCTGTGCATTGTCTAGGACAACAAACCTTTCTCAGATAAAAATAGTTCTCTGGGAAGGAAACTTCAGCAAGAAATGCAGATTCTGACTGTTCCCTTCTTAGGGGATTTTTTGAGGCCAAAGGAAGGACTGTCTCACCAGCTCACCCTTCAAACTCTGGGAAGGAGCATATGTAGGACTGTGATATTAGGGCACTGCTAGGAGGTAGCTGAGGCTTCCCTTCACATATAGATCTAGAAGGGAAATGAACTGAGTCATGACAAATGTCATTTCTGTCAAAGCCTGGAAAAAACTTGAGCTTCAGTATATCAGGAAAGATTTCCTAACAATAAGGTCTAACTTTGGAATACTCTCCCAAGGGGAACTGGTAGAAGTACCATTACTTTGGGTCATTTTGAACTATGTGGAATTTTTAAAAAGAAAATACATGGTATGAAAGAATCCTACAGTGTCAAGCAATGAACTAAATTCTGCCCTGTTCAAATTTTATTTTTCTTGTTATTTTTCTCCCTCTCTCCTTTTAAGTGCGCCCAATCCATAATATTGCAATGCTTAAGATTGAATAGGTTCTTTATTAGAATTTTATGATTAGAAGAAATATGAGACATGAAGACTTATTTTTGAGTTAACTGGAAGCTTAATTCAGCCCCCTGTGGAACTTAGGCTGCAGTTGAGGTACCACTGCTTATATTTGAGCTGCATTTTGACCCTTTAAGTTAACTGAATATAACCAAATGTTATTATGCACAAGTACTTGCAGGATCAAGGCCCAAATTTATAAGTAATTGTTTTAGCCTTATTTTGAAAAAGTGATTTTTGCAGTGGTGCTTGGTAGCATGGCTATAAGGAAGGATGTTGGTATTTTTATTATAAACCTTATTCTGTGGGTTCATAATGGATTGTAAAATGTGTTCTTAGCTGAAACATGCTTATAAAATTTTAACAAACATTTTTTAAAACACTTTTGAAAAAAAATTCCATGTATACAGGTTTCTCTTGCCAACCACGGTTTTGCCAACCAGTTTTTAGTATCCACGCTTCAGAGAAGTGGGGGTACAGTCTAAAAATACCCCCTTGGCTCTGCTCATGCTTCTCACTCCCCCTGCACAGCCTTGCTGGTGCCCCTCACCTCCTACCCACAGCCCTTGCTCCCCCAGGCCTGCAAGTTTTGCCAACCATGGTTTTGCCAGCCACAGGAACTTTCAGGAATCTTACCTCTGTGGTTGGTGAGAGAAACCTGTATAAGAAACAAAACTTAGCAATTTGTCTTAGAATAGTCATCTGGAATGTGGGACACGGTCCTGCAGCCTTTTATTTATACACAGTCTATGAGACTACTGGGATGAACAGGGAATGCAGAATGGGGTCAATGCGGGCTTCCTACAAGGATTTTTCAGGCAACAAATCTATTGTCCTTTGTTTACAGTTCAAATGCTCTGAGTATGTGTTGATACAACAGAGAAGCAAGTATAGAAGATCAGGGAATTTGTGGATTAAGAACTCCTAAAGCATGAATTGGCATAACAGATGACAACAGTGTTCAACTCAAAGCTGTTATAAATTCAGTGATGCCAATGAAATTGTTACTTCATAGAAGCTATTGCCTTCCTGAGAAAAGAAGTGTAACAATTGCAGTTAACTAGATTTCCCATGGATTTGTGTGATGTCTTTGGAAGAAGCATTGCAATTGCAAGGATTAATTTTTTTAACAAAATTATTTATATACAAGTTATATTGAAGTAATGATATGCTTGGACTTTAATCAAGGAAAAGTCTAAAGTTTTAAGGCCTTTATCTGGTAATGGTGGTCTGTGTTGAACTTTATTCAAGTGAATAGTTTTATTGAAATTAGGATGATATATGATGTTATGTCCAGATATGTTAATAGGATCAGGGCTACAAAACATCTCAGTCTGGATGGAGACTGCTAAGGATGGCTTATGGTGCATGTGCTTATCTGAGGAAACCAGGCAAAAGGCATATGCCATGTCAAAACTAACTTGGTTTGACTAAAAGAGAGGGTTCAACAGTAGCTTTGGTTCTGTTTGAGACTCCCTTCATAAACTCGAAATATAAATAGTCAGTTTAATAAAACAGATTAGACCACTCCCATTGTATTAAAGTTCTTTTGTTTAAACACACATATAACAATTTGAAACAAATGTAGGACTGGTTTTGGAAACAGCTTACAGCGTAGAGGGGGTAGTAATCTGAAAAACCATGGTATACTGTGTTTAAATGCAAAAGCTCAGAACTGGACTTCAAAAAACAAACAAACAACTCCCCCCCCCCAAAAAAAACCAACCAACCCTCAATAACATCAGAAACAGCCTGAGCTAAATTGGTTTTTGCCTCCTTCAGACTCCTTAGTTTATTGTCAAGAGTGCCTCATGCCTCAAAAAGCCTTGACATTGCCAGAATGGAGTCTGTTCAATGCTGTTTTAGCAGCTTTGAAATTGATTAATTTTGCCAATTACACAGAGTAAAATTAAGTAACGGGTAGACCAGAATGCCAAAAGAAGCTTTGCACTTAGGTGATTAACCAATATACAGATAAACAGCTGTTTCTTACCCATGTAAGTAATAGCTAACCAGTTGGCTTGGCATTGTGTTACATAGGTAAGTGCATTATGAGCCTACCCACCATGTATTTAAGTGAGTACACTGTATACTGCGGTATGCGGAGTGACAAAGATTGGATCTTTTTGTTTTTGTAAAACTAAATGTTTTTATCGAGGGAGAAACTCCATGCAAGGTCAGGATTTTAAAGCTAGCGAAATGACAGCCTACTTCTACTGACTTTTAACTACAGCAGCAACTATCTGGTCATCGTGTCTCGGGTATTTCCATAGGCAAATCAGCTTTTAAACAAAAGGGGTCTATTCCATCTGTCAAAGAGAGCAAGCCAGAGTTAATGAAGAAAAACACATCAAAGTTGTGGCTGTTCTGAGGTGCTATTTATTCCTAGATGTTTTTGAAGGTATCAGTGGAACAGTCAGAATTGTTACAGTTGTTTTTTCCCAGAGGACTCCAGGGTTCCTGGCTGCCAGAGTCAGTTTAGGGAAGAGGTGGCTTTGGCCTTTCAGAATGTGCAGATATTCCAGAATTCTCTAATCTTGCACATCTCTCAAACAGCAGAAGGGGGAAGAGGTGGAGATTTGGACACCCTTGGATCTTTGGGGGGCGCATTTCCTATAATGGAATAAAAATCTCTAAGCACCTTAGTAGAAAATGGATGGAAGACAAAGAGCTAGTGGGACTTGGCCTAAAAGACAAATATTATATTGATTTTTTTTTAAAAAAAATCAGTATTCTGATTGACAGAGCTCTGAAAGGGTGAACTACCATGAAAGCCAGCCGCACTTTGCAGTGAGTTTGCCTCATGGAGCCAGCTGCAGGATGATGATAAACACCTGGGAATGAGCCATAAGTATAACCAATAAAAGTTTTACCACTGGCTTTAGTGGAGCCAGGACTTCACCTATTTAAGTCCCCAGTGTCTTAGACCTAGCCCTTCATTCTCTGGTATATGAAGTGACCTTTTGGGCACTGGTTTATTCCCAGACACTGGGACTCCATTGTTCCAAGATTATATTTTTATTAGGTTTTCAGGAAACTCTGGCTGCTTTAATCTGCCTAAAAGTGAGTTTAACAGACTTTAAAGGCTTTAAGTGAATTTAAATAAGATTTTAAAAGGCTTGTTTACTACTGGTTTTTCTGTGCTGAGGGCTAAGTCAGAGGATTACTGAACTTCAGGCTCTCGAAAATGAAAGTTTGGAGTCACACAGGCCCAGTTTTATTGCTGTTGCAACTTTTTCTTCCAAAAAAGCCAGAATTTTCTCTTGGAAAAAAAAAATCAGTGTTTTATAGAAAGTCACTGACCCAAGTACTTCTTGACATCTGATCTCCCCTTATCTTGCGCAGCTAGTTGGAAAGCAGGTTTGTTGCATAACTAATGGCTCTTCAGTTCTCCCAGCAGAGAACAAGTGATCAATTAGCTGCCAAGGTGCTGAAGTCCGTGGTTCTTAACCTCTATGGAGGGAAGGTACCTCTCACAAAACACCAGCTTTTCATTTTCACTATTAAAAAAATTTTTTTTTGGGGGCAGGGAGAGAGAGGGAGAGCTGGGAGGGAGAAATGTTTGTGAAGAGGAGGTCATTTTGAAACCTAATCCCTCCAAAATGTCTACTACCCCATCCAAGTTGGCGTCATCTACAATGGCAAAATTGCAAACTATTTTAGAATTCATGGAATCATGTAAGAATTGGAAGGAAATGGAATAGATATAAATCTTC
>NW_017729031.1:63886073-63886834 GCF_001723915.1 Gavialis gangeticus
CAATAGAGCAATTCTTCTGTTGCAAAGCACTGGGGAGAAGACCACAACAGGGCGGCAGGTCTTGGAGGGTATGCATTGGTATTTGAAATCTTTGGGTGTATGTTGCGGATCTCACTTGCGCACCTAACATTGCGCGGCTCGGGGGCCCCTGACAGCATCTCAAGGCGCCTCCCTTTGCGGATTGAGCACCACTGGGCTGAGGCAGGGCAGGGAGCCCTCTTCATGGGAGACCAGGACGGCTTCACTAGTGTCCATGGGGACAGGCTCCCGGTAATTAAAAGAGCGGATTCAAAGCATTTGACGCCTAGAGGGGAGGCTCTGTGGGACCCGCTGTTTGCCATGTGCAGCCCCCAGCCCGGCGGGGCCTGCCCCGGGACTGCGGGTTGCTGTCAGGCCGCTTACAGCTCGACGTGCTGCACTTTCTCGTGCCGCCCTCCCTGTGCCTGCAGCCCCCCGTCAGGTCCCGTGGCCGCCCCGGGAGGGCGCGGGGCGATGCCTGGGGCCGGGCCGGGCTCTGCCTCCGCGGGCGGGGACGCGGAGGCGGCGGCTCCTCTCCGGGCCCGTCACGTGGGCCGCGAAGTTTTGTCCCGGCGGCGGTATGAGGAAGTCGGAGGGACGCGGCGGCGGCTGGGATCGCCAGCTCTGCCGGGCTCGCCTTCCTTGCCCTGCCCCGCCGCGCTCGCTATGTGAGTAAGGAGCGGAGCCTCCCGGCGCTGCCCCCCGCCCGCAGGAGGGGCCGGGGCCGGGGCTCGGCCGGGGCC
>NW_017729031.1:63886988-63904340 GCF_001723915.1 Gavialis gangeticus
GGCGTGGAGGGGGAAGTGGAAGCGCCCGTGGTGCGACTCGTCGCCCGCCGTCCCCGAGCCCGGGGCGGCCCCTGTGCCCGTGCAGGATGCCGCGGAGCCGCGCGCGGTGAAGCCCCGGCGGCGCGGTCCTGATGGAGGAGCCGGTGGCGGAGGAGTGGCAGGGGGCGACCCCGAGGGGAAAGGCCTGGGCCAAGAGCAGGGACTCGTGGCAGGCGTCGGAAGCCGAGGATCCGGCGGCACAAGGCGCCGAGCGGGCCCCGGACGAGGAGGAGGAGGACGAGGAGGATCGCCGCGGCGGGAAGCTGCCCCCGGCTGCCGAAGCAGGTCTGTCCCGCAGATGGGGCCCGGGGCTGGGGCTAGGCACCGGGCTGGGGTGCAGGAGCCAAGATCCAGGCACCTGGGGGTGGGAGGGGGAGGCACTGGCAACGCCCAGAGAGTAGCTGCTCAAGCTGTCTTGCTTCTCTCCCTCCTTCCCACCTGTCCTCCTCAAGGCAACGTCCCCAACGAGAAGATCGCAATATGGCTTGAGGACTGCCGGTGAGTACTTCTCCTGCCCACCCTCTGCATTGGCTGCAGGCCCCAGCGTTCCCCTGCCAATCCAAGGATCGGGCCCCTCCAGCACATGGCAAGGAGAAGGGGGGTATTGCGACCACCTCTTCAGGTTTCGCATCCCTCCTGGTTTTACTAGGGGACAGCTGGAGGAATGACCTGCGCTGTCAGGTGCGCCTACGGGATAGCATCCAGTTACTGCAGGGGTCAGGAGTTGCATGGGGGAGAGCCTTCCCAGTTCAGTCTTTCCAGCTTCTTTTGTCTCTCTGCTTGGTGTTGACATCTCTCATAGGACGCGTCATCTGTCGTGGTCAAGAGTCAGGGTTTTTTCCCCCCTAATATTGATCGAGGAACTTTATTAGTGCAAAGAGACAGAATAATCACAGAAGCTGCTGTATCCTGTCTGTAGCTCCTATTTAAGCCTTCCCTACTCCCTTCTGGCCTGGCTTCCTGCTCCAGAGTTAGAGAAACAAGATATCTACTCTCACATCCTCTATTTTTGTGTAAAAATCAACATTTAATAGACTAGATGTTCAAATGAGTCACCAGCTACCATTTGCCCAGATGTAATCATGTTTTGGCTGTGACGGAAGTTTTGTCCATTTGACTGGCTGACTTTACTGAATCCCAAGCGTATACATGCTGTGCACTAGATTTGGTTCCCTGCGTGAGCGACTCCCTTCTGCTAAGGATGTGGTAGGGATAGCGTTACTGCTAGGCTTGCCCAATAGTACCCCTGAGTTTGGAACAAGGTGATGTGCTGCTTTCTTCCATTTGCGATCCTGTACGCTTTTCAGAGCTACGTCTGATATTTTTCTTCTTTGCATTTTGTCAGGACTCGGTGTTTATTACAGTTCAGGTGAGCTGCACTCTAATAGTTAAGGATGAAATCTCAAGACTTTTTCTCGATTGGGGTTCTCATTCATTCTAAGTGCAGCCATTTAAAGATGAAAGTTTACCTCTAAGATTAGCAATGCTGTTCTAATTTGTTGACCCTGTAAGCAGCTGAGCTTGGCTTACTCCATTGACAAATGCATGGCTTGATTTATAGCTCAACAGAGCTATGAGGTCTTTGTTATAAAAATCTTTTTCACAGTCTGCATAGTCTATTTATTTCTGTGTGGGGAGCTGGAAGCAACAGGCATGAAATTGTACTGTATCCTAAAAGTTCAGAGCTGACACTGTGGCCTATTGTGAGATGCTTTTTCTTCTAGAATACCCAAAGAGAGAAGATGCCGTTTAAACTTTTCTATTATGTGGGCTTCAGGGGGGCAGGGGATGAACACAGCTTCAGCAAATCTTGGAAAATAGTGGCTAAAAAGTAGGTCTTTGGCTACTTAGTACTAAACAAGAAGCTTTTTTTAGGATTTGGGAAAAAGATTCTTCCTGACACTGCTTTGTCGACATCATTCTCCACTGTCGCTGTGTCTGCGGGAGTTTTTGTCTGGAACTTTCCCCAGTTCTGTCGTTAACTTTCCTCAGTTAACTCCTTGGTGCAGACTTCTAAAGGAGCAGTACACACATCATCAAAATAGGCAACTTGCAAAGTTATTAACTAAATGCTCCAAAAGCTATATTGCATGAATTTTTTAATTTCCTAGTGCTCATTCTTGTGCTTGAGCAATAGTATCTGTTTAAGTCAGGTCACTGAGAACATGCCTGGGTTTTCTTAACAGCTTTTGCTACTGACTCATTGTGTGAACACTTTAACTGTTTCCTTCGTTTCACAGTAAAGGAAACCAGGGCATAACATTTAATTAACAGAGGTAGCATGGGTTAACTAATGGGTGCATGTGTGAAAAAAATTATGGGAGTGTAAGTGTGCTGGTTGTAGTGTGTTTGCTGCCTGACTGTGTACTTTCTGTGCAAGATTAAATCTTTTCCCTCTGTTGTTAGAATGCACAGAGGCCACTTTTTACCACTGTTCCTTTTTAGTTTTTATAAACTTTATAGTAAAGTTGCATATGCTTGAGCCTTAAACCTTGCAATTCTGCCCTGGAGCTTAGTGACATCAGCAAATTATTCAGACTGTTCTTGTGGCTTTTGCAAAGCTCTAGTGGTTTGTTAATGTCAGTGGTTCCCTAGGATGGAAACACAGTCTTAAAGGGCTCAGGCCTGCGTCCTTTGAAGCTGATGGCAAACTCCTGTTGACTGACTCCTGTATTTTCACGGTGTGATTGCATACTCTGGACTCTTCCAAGTGTGTGCAACAAAAACAGAGCAGTTGTCTTTCTGTTTCTAGTCCATTTTATGGCCTGTTCTCACGAGTTAGCAGAACACCACCTTCTTCAGTGCGTAAAAAAACACTAGAAATGAACATTTACTTGTTAAAAGAAAGTGTTTCCTCCAAGCGGGGAAACAAATAGTAAAAACCATTTTTTTGTTCCTAAGCTTGTATAGATCCTTACAAAATGTATTAAATGCAAGATCAGATTTGATCTTCTAGTCTTAGTTTCTGCTTTGGGTTGATGTTTGTTACGATAGTTTGTGGCAACCTTCTTTATGATGAACTGCTGTGAGATTTATGGTTCTGTTTGTTTCAAAATACCATCAACAAAGTAGCATTTGGGAGGAAAGTAGTTAGTAGCCATCTATATTCACCTTCATGTGTTAGCAGTTTGGGACTCTATTGAGTGAGTTTCTCTGCTTCTCATCTGCTTTGCAGAGAATAGAGAAATTCCCCTTATGTTACCAAAGGTCCTCTTATGGTCTTTAAACTCGCCTCTACTGTTAAGTGAGCATGCACCACGCTGAGCTTATTCACGTAAGTCTGTGCAACATCTGGTTATTACACAGGGCTCTGACTGGTGGTCTGTGTCATGGTTTAGAAGCATCATTCTTATGTTGAGGCCTGCCTTGGTTTCTCCCTTATTATGCCAGTATTTTGAAATTATTAACCAAGGTCACAAAGGGTTTCTTTTTTAAGATATACACATCCTAGATCAGTTGGGTGCCAATTTTACATTGACACAGACTAGAGGAAATCTTCCATCTGATCTCCAGATTGGCTTCTAATGGCAGAACGTTTTTGCCATGGCCAAAAGTGTCTTCCAAGCCAACAATATGGTTTACTTTGTTGGAAAGTGTCTAGGAATGTTTTGTGCAGATTATTTGGGGGAGTGGAGTCCTTTAAATCCCCCAAAGAGAAGTTTGCTATTTTTTAAATTTTTGAGCTCAAAATAACAGAACCAACAGACTACTTAATTGCATTACAGCTGCCAAGCAGAATTTTTAAAAGCCCAATAAAACATCCTCGTCTAACTTAATGCTTTCCTACGGCAACCAATATTAGAACAGAGAAGCAAGCATGGCCAATCTGTAGCATGCATGCCACAAGTGACATGGGCTGCCTCAGTGCTGTGAAACAGGCAGCACCAGGGGCCAGATTATGGTGCTTCAAGAGTTTGATCCCACTCATGGGCCATGACACCCATGGTAGATTGTACAGTACTGGGTAGTTTGGGTAAGGTGGAGGGAGCAAGGTAGACATTTGCTTAGTGGTGAGAGTATGGGGTCATGGTGTATAAAGTAAACCTATTTCTCTGTTCCTGTTCATGCCTCTGGCATGCAGAAAAATGAATTATCATTAGTTTGAGGTACCAAACTGGAAAATCATTTTTGATTCCTTGATCCTAGTACAATGCAGTTTATATAAGAAGGATACATATTCCATTAAAGTAGTATGAGTGGTATACTTGGTAGCTGTGTTGGTCTGAGACAAAAAGACATACAAAAAACTAGAACTCTTTGTTCCAAAATGATACCTTTTATTAGACCAACTGGAAAATGGCAAGAAAATTGTCCATTTAAGGTAGTATTGCATTTCACTGTACTACACTTTATATATTTTTTCATTCTGGTTTGTTTCTGATTTCAGTGAAGTTCACATTCTGCCCTGCCCTATTTTATACCTGCTTCGCTCACATGACGTTTCACTTAGGGTTGTAACAGAAGGCAGCTCCTTCATGTTGTGCAGTAACGCTCCTGGCCTTGCTCTTGGGCATGAGAATGTACTGAAAGTGCCCTCAAAATTTGCACTTTCTGTTGAGTGTAGTGTAAGGCACTTTGAATCAAACCTAACCCAGCTTATGTGCTGTTGAAAATGCTCTTTAAGAAATGTTGAGTGCAATCATGTGAAGGGCTTCTTACACAGATAACTGCTCCTTATTTCAACTCATGCTCATTCTCAATTTAACTGATTTTTTTTTTGGTAAAACAGGATAGAAAGTGGCTGTGGCTGTGTAGAAATGCGAGCAGGAAAGCAAACAGTTGGCTTGCAAAAGCTTCTTTTCTGGTTAGCTGTTAACAGGCTGCAGAGATGAGAGGCTTAGCTTTTGAGGAAGAATGCCAGCTTCTCTGCTTGCTTTTACCATTCTCTGCCAACCAAGGCATGCACCACTGGCTTTGTCTGTGGAAGTTACTGCCAGCAACTTTGTGTCACTAAAAAATAAGACATACTGAAGTGGCCACCAGGGAAAGAAAGGGAGAAGAATAGAAATATAGCCATTAAAGCCAGGGAATAAACAATAGGCACAGTTGTTAATTCAGAACATAACACTTGCTGTAGCTTCAACAGGTTTAGTAAAATACCCTACTTGCTTTATTTAGGGCATAAAAGAGGCATGCAATCCCTGGAGATGTGAGTTTCTCCAGGTTTGTTTTGCCACCTGGTGCTCAATCCTGTATTCGAACAATATTGTTTTAATTGGCATCTCACTGTAACAAGATTTCCCACCCCCCTTTTTTTAAAGGGCATTGTCAGAAGTCTAACTTGTTCTTTATCGAAGGGCAGCATGTAATGATAGCAAAATGCTTCAGAGGAACAATTTGCATTGTAAAATAGAAGTTTTGTTATATAACCAATACATAATTTTCATTATGGAGTTTGGCTTTAGAACAAGTAAGATGCCATTCCATAATTTTTTGCTTGTTTATGAATAATTTTATGTAACTTTTTAATGTTTTTAAATGCAGGAACTGTGCATAATATAAATAAAGAAATGATTGGATTTACCCTTTATTAATCATGTTTTTTCAGATTCATATTGTACCTGGATTCAAATTGTGTTCTAGGTTTATGCTAAGCTGGGTTTATGACATGGGGGGGGGGGTGTTGTTAACCATCATGTTATCCATATTAGTGGAGAACATGTATTCATATTTGATAATTTAAAGCACTTGTTCATTGAATAAGTAACATAAACATCAGTCCCTCTTGATGGTGGGATTTTTGTTGTAGATTTCAATGACATCAGAATCAAGCCTTTGCAGAATCCTCTCCCATCTTTTTAGAAATAATGATTACAGATGGCATTAAATTAAAAACTTAATGTAAAGGACCTGTAAAAATATTATCTGGTAAATGACTAAGACTTAAAATAGCTGTCAAGATTCTTATCTTATTTCTGATTTAAATGTATGTGGCTTTTAATTCTTTCTCTCCAAAGTTTGGATGCCTGGCTCTAGGAATTTAGTACAGGAAAAACGCCATCATTTTTTGAGTAAATGAGTTTCAGATGAATTCTGATGCAAAAATTCTCTTGTGCTGCTTTGTTTTTAGCAGTTATATAGATGTTATGATGAACCATCATTTTATTGACAGCCTGACTTGTGCTTTGTTTGTGATTCCTGGCTTGGAGTTCATAGGTCTGATTGCTGTCACTTTTATGGGCCTGCTTTTTTTCCCCATAAAATTGTTTGTTTATAGGGCTGGAGATTATTTAGCAAGTTATTTTCAGTTCCTGTGTTTGTGCTTTCTGGGGATGGAGGGAGGAATAAGTGCTGCTATCATGAACTTGTCATATACTTTAAGGAAGGACATGAAGAAGCAGAATATTAAACTAGCATTAATCTCTTCTGTGGTTTCAGAACGCCACTGGGAGCCTCCCTGGATGAGCAAAGCAATCCTATGTTGAAGGGTAAGAAAAAACTCCATATCCAGGAAGTTTGCTTTTATGCTTTTAAACTTTTGGCTTCTTTGTATATTAATTTGAAAGCTTACACTGTTTTTGAAGTACAACTACAGTAGCTCTGTTAGTGTTTACCAGAGTTTTCTGTTCCTGTGCAGTTGTACCCAAAGAATTGGTGTGGGGGTTGGGGGGAATAAATATTTTTTTAACTGTTTAAAAAAATCTTTAAGATGACTAATCCAATGTTTCACCTTACTTGAGGCAAACTCTGAAAAAAAAAATGAGCGTTTTAACATGCTTCTAAAACGAGGTTGGCTTTGGGTACATTCTTTCTCTGCTTGTACTAACTGAAGTTGCCACACCTGAAAAACTTACTATATGAGCAGGACAGAATTCTAAGGTTCAAAGTACAAAAAATTTGCAGGTAGTGGCAGAGCACAGAAATTGCACTTTGAGTGTCTGGAGTTTTAGTTTGAGTTCCCTGCTTTTACACAGAGGGGAAGAGAGGGAATGCCTGATCCAAGTCTCCTTTCTGAAGCCTGGTAAGAGGTCTGAAGTCGTGACTTAATATCAGATGCAGGATAGCTGTTGGATGCAATAGCTTGGAACTGGTAGTCAGCATTTAATTAGATTGCAATTTGATGTAGAAATGTTGTGGAGCTGGAAACTGGAGGTATTTTATAGCCACCTCTTACTCTTTTACTACTTTTAAGATAATCGTTCTGTGATTTGAATAGTAACTGCAAGTAGAAGCCTTCAGTGGATTTTCAGGTTTCAAGTACTGAAATAGTCTGGAAACATATTTTTCTTATACTACTGCATTTAACTGCAAATGTTTTAACTAAACAAAAGTACTGAATGAGATTTTTTGGGGGAAGAAAATATTATAGCACTTTAGGTGTTGAACTGCCAAATGTACATTTTCAGGCATGCTGATGAGAAATGGAGGAAGTTTTGAAGATGACTTATCCCTGGGAGCTGAAGGTGGGTATAGCAGGATTCTATGGCTCAAAGCAGAAATAAAATGTAACATTTAGTAGTGTGATGTTGTTGTGTCAATCCTGTGGTTTCCCATCTGGTCAGAGCTGGCTAGAAAACCATGTTGAAATTCTGCAAATTTAAATACATTTTGAAACTTTGTTTTTGATCAAATGGTTCTGACTTATCTCCAGGCCAACCCTGAAAGAAGCTTGTATGCCAAAGGAAGCAGCATTCTGTTCCTTTCTCATATGCTTCCATGCCAACTGCAGTAACACAGTCCAAAGAACTTGGGAAAAGGAGTGCAGGCAGTGAGAATTTTTTTTCCCCCCCCTAGTACTTGTGCTTCCTCTCCTTAGGCCAGATTTAGCAGTTGGGCATGTGTATCTCACTTCTTTTGAAATCAGTGGGACAAGCTCTTGCATGTTTTTGAGGCCAAATAGAGTGTTAAGTGCTCAACTTGTAATAATTCAGAGAAATAAAGAGGGACTGAGAGATGGAAGGAAAAACTAAATCGGGAGACAACAGGTAGATAAGTATATAAAAATAAAACAATTCCCAATACTGAGATGTGGCAAATTGTTCAAACAGTCATTTTTTATTCTGACACCATTTTTGACTGTTGCTGTTGATTCTGTAGTCCTTTTGCTTCTTTCTGATGCCACCATCTTCTGCTCTCTCCACCTGGTTTCTTTTTTTGTGCCTTTGGGTCCCCCTTTGCACTTGCAGGTGTAGGTATGATCACATCTAATGTGTGATCCATGCAGTTGTGCCTCTTACTGTGCCCCATCTTGGGCTCTCCCTACATTGGCAAGAAGCAGGTTTTCATGGCTGAAACCCCACTTTGCTGGGGGGCTCCCAGCCATGGTGTTGTGTACCGAGAGTCTTGCAGCTGTTTGGGGGGCATGGAGTTAGTTCCCTCGCATCCCTCTGGCTTGGAGGCCACATGTGTTGTGTTGCATCTCCCAGACTGCCTATACGTGCAAACTTTAAAGCTGAATAGAAGCCAGGTATTAAGTTATTACACATTTTCAAGCAATAACTTTATAGCTAGTTAGACCTTCTAAAGGTGGGGTAGTTAATTTGCATTTGTAGCTAGTCTAAATTTATCACGCCATTAACAAGAGGGGCATTGAAGCAGAAGGAGACGTGACTTCAGAGAACAGATTTTTCTTTAACCTCATGGTCTCAAAGCTATGATCAGTCCTGCCTTTTAGTGGCCTACATTTTTTTTTCTTTGCCAAGAACCAATGGGGAGAAGGATTTGTTGCTTTGTGCCCAATTGCCTTTAAGGGTTTAGTTTTGAGAGCTGCAAACATCTGGATGTCTCATGCGTTGCAGATACTGATCAGCACCTTATATATCTGTGCCATTCTTATCTTCAGGAAAAGACGTATAAAGATTTCATTTGCTTTGGGTCCAAATATGTGTTCAAGTTTAAACAGACAAAACCTTGCAGCTTTGAAATATTTTTGCATAGGGCACTAAGATAGCTTTTTCTCTGTGGCTATAGGGGACAGGACTGGGAGCAATGCTCAAACTGCAGCAGAGAAAATTCAGGTTGGAGATTAAGAAGAACTGTCTGACTATGCGGCTGGTTAAGCATTGGAACAGGCTGCCTAGAGAAGTTGTAAACTTTCCATCCCTAGTTTTCAAGAGCAGGTTAGCTGGACACTACTGGGATGGCTTTTTAGTCAAAGATGATCTTGCCTCAAGCAGGGGGCTAGACTAGATGACCTCATGAGGTCCCTTCCAGCCTTACATTTTATGATTCCTATGATCCCTCTAAGTTTTTAGGGGAAAAAAACCCAAAACAGATTACCATTCAGTATAAGGCCTGCCCCTACTCTTTCTTGAAGACCGTGCGACCTCAAAATATCAGGACTGGGCCCTTGAAAAGGAAGTAATTCCACTTTTTCTTTTGAAAGTACTCTAAAATCATGAGGAAGGAAGCTTACTTGACGTTTACCTTGATTGGCTTCTCCATCAACATCACTTATTGAATTAGAGTAAATAGGATTAAAAACTATATTATTTAACAATTTTTTCATTTGTTAGGCTTCCCACAATACAAAGTGTTTCCCTTTTTTGCTTTTGGTACAAATCCAATCTCTGAATGCAATTGAGGGGAAAGTTCAAAGCTGCCAAAATTGGCTGAAAATGTTCCAATATCAAAATATTATTTTGAAAAATATTTTTTTTCCCTTGCACTTTCCCCTTTTGGTCCACTCTGAAAGCCTCTTCCCCCCCCTTGCTGTAGAAGTGAAAGGGGCCCTTGGTAGCCAAGATGGTTCAGTTATGTGTAGGGATGGCAGGGTGCAACATTTTGTTCTCTCCAAAGTATCACCCAGCTGTGATGTGGTGGCTGTCTTGATTTTGTATGGAGCTTTGTTTTGAGAATGGCTGGCTATAGTTTTATCAATTTGTTGTTGCATGGACCCAAACAAAATTACATTCACTTGAGGTTCTGTATGAAGAGGGACTGTACAAAATCCAGGAACACATGGCACCAGTGGTAAACCATAGAGAAAATCTACAAGTCATGGGTAAAAACTTCCTTGCTAGGTTCTGGAACTATGCAGCAACATGCCTATTTGTATGTGTTTGGCTTAGGGAGTGGGGTTTGGTCCTATATTGCATGAAAGATTTTTAAAAAAAGAAGATACTGCAGGCAAGTCTTACAAAGGCAAATCTCCCTTTTCAAAACAGTCATGTCTATGTAAAGAAAGCAGGTTTGAGCCCTTAATAGTTTGCTTTCTGTTGCATCCCACAGTTATGTGATACTGGCTTGTATGGCACCACCAGTTTAGATGCTGGATTTTTATACCAGAATATTTTTCTGCTGTTTTGTAGACTTTTCGCCATTAGGTAGCTGATTCTCAAGGTTGTTAACATACTTTCCTTGCCCATATCCTGTAACAAATTTGCTGATGTTGTGTAGTTTCTTTGGGGGTTAGATCTTCAAAAAAGATTTGCAGCAGTGGGTTGACAGGACAGATATGTTTCTTGAAGAAAAATGTTGTCATGGCACTCTTACAGATGAAGTCAAACTGTTACCACTTTAAAAAATGTCTGTTGAGCTGGCTACTATACTTACAAGATGCGAACCTTAGCTTTTTACACGAAGTGACCCACAGTATTCCCTTTCCTGAATCAAATCAGACTAGAAACAAATGTCCTAATACTGATAGGATGTATAACTTGGTATCCTTTATGTCCTAATTTGTGTACAACCTTTGTTTAGAGCTTGGAAATGTTCAAAGAAGCAGGGCTTTGTGTTCTTGTTGCAAGGTGTGAGTAAATCCCATTGAATTAAAGAATCAGAACTAGTCTTAACCCTGAACAATCTCTATGCATTTGTCTGAATAGACCAATTCTGCATGTTAACCACAGGGTTCCTTTACCCGTTTCCCTAAGCCCACAGACATAATGACTTTTTAACAAAGAAAACCAAAACACTCATGTATGTCTTTTTTCCATATATGGATTACTTAATAATAACTTTGCACACAGCATTTCAAACTTGTATGTTTAACTGTAGCTTGTGTTGACTTTGTATACGTGTCTGTGTGAGATTCTCTGAAACACAGAAGTTGGATAAAATAGAAATTTTAGTTTTAAAACAGACTATGGGAACAGCCAGCACTAATTGTTACATAAGTGCGTGATCTGTATGTGTACACATTTATACGTAAAGCATGGAATCTGTTAGGTAGAGTGTTATCTAGGAACCTGTGTTTGTTTGCGTGAGTGGCTGCCATTTTCTTATCAACTATTCATAGTGCGATACCAAAGAGCTATATGTGCTATTCTTTTGTTTTTCCACAGCTAATCATCTACAAAGTGATGCTCAAATGGAAACGTGGTAAATATTTTATTTTTTTGTTTGGCTTCAAATAAATGAGGCGGGCTATGTGATGGAGTGAAACTAGATAGTCTCTTAATATTATTACACTCATTCCATGCACAAATGTTTACTCCTTTAAAACAGATGTCACCAATATTACAAAAACAGGATGAGTTTTAAACCAACTAAACTATAAATAGATCCCTTTACTTTCAGTACAATTGATCCAGATTTTCTAGTAACAGAGAGACATCTTGAGACACAGCAACTCCCTGAAAATATTTAACTGTCATAATTTACACCTTCAATTCAGGTACCCTTTTCTGTTTGCTGTTAGGGAGGAAATTTCCCCTGCTTTCAATCTTTGACAAAAAAATTTGGTGAGAAAAATCCCATTTGGGAATAGGAAGGACTGTGCTGAAGAAGGCTTCTGAGTAATGACCTTGCATTCAACCCCCAAAGAGAAGCTTTAATAAATATAGTCAGAAATTCAATATATAACTAAACAAGTCATCTTCTTACTCTATCCCCATTAGATGTAATAAGAGCCCTTTTATTAATGGACCCAGGAACTCTGAGTTCCTTTGTCTTCCAGGTGACTGTTCTTCCTTCCCCTTGCACATCAGGTTGCATACAAATACGAGTCCCCAAGTCTAGAGTTAAGTACCCATGTCCCCATCCATCATACCTGAAGAAGGAAAACGATAAGGCATGCAGAGTACAGGGATTCATTTAGGGTACTGGGTAAATGTTGCAGTAGCTGTTAGGATTGCAGGGTAGTGACAGTCTAGGACCAGGGAGGAAAAGAGAGATGTGGCTTAAGTAAAGGGCAGGGTAGATTTTTGCCTTATAGACTAGTGTAAGTAGATATCTGTATTTAGCACAAGCTTTCATAGGCTAAAGCTCATTTTGGGTTGGACATCCTGGTTATGGCCAACCCCATTTTCCCCCGATCTGGAAGCTGTCTCCACTTCCAAGATGTATCGTGGAGGTTTGTCCTGCTTGATGTTGTTCCTTTTGGCTCACAATGCCTAACCCCTGCATTTCCAGGGGTGAAAATCTCAGTATCAGAAGTGAGGTGAAAGAGGGGCGAAACCCAGAACAATTCCGGTATGAAGAGGTGGTCCTTTCAGGGAAGCAGGGAATACAAACCTGCTTGGGGTAAGGAGCACTGTTAACAATTATGAGTGGGGTGCTGTGTTTGAATGAGGGTCTGAGAAAAGAAGAAAGTAGGACTGTTGAGAGGGAGATCAGAGCTTTGTTTTCTGAGTTGTCATGTGCCTTACATTTCTCAGTAAATAACTCTGTGTCTGGAGTGTAAGGATTTATTACTACATTTGTAAAATAAAATATGGCTAATGTAAACCAGGTAATGCAGAGCAGGAAAAGAGAAATCTACCAGATTGGAGGTTTACTGTTCCTTAAAGACTGAGAATTCAATGTTTTGAAAGAAACAGTTTATCAGAGTGGTATTGTCCACTTGCATTGACAGCAATGGTATGTTGGCCAAGGAGAAGAGACTGCAGTTCCGCCAGAAAGGGAGAAGTATGAACTCCACTGGGTCAGGAAAAAGCAGTGCAACTGTTTCAAGGTAAAAGAGAAGAGTGTTTTGGAAGGTGTGGCACATTTCCGTGAAATTTTGCATTCTCTTTATGGCAAGAGTTGCTTGTGTTCCTAAGCTAAATAGATTTGGCTTGATTTATATGTATTTTTGTGCTTAACTAAGAAGGGGGGAATATTTACTTTTGGTTGTTTGAAAAACCTTTAATTGTGGCTTTTAAAAATACTTAAAAGATCCCCAAATTTTGGAAATGTCTAAATTTTTTTAGAAAGATTTCATTTGAAAGATCTTGAGGGTGTGGGTTAGGTTTTATAAATAACAAGTTTGCATCTGAACTTCAGCTTTTTTAAATTTCTCTGATGATTTTAATCAAAATCCCAAATGGTAACCCCTCCAAAATTTATAAACTGGGCCCATTTACTTAAAGTACACTGAACAGCCAAAGGCAAAACTTCAGTGAATCACAGGTTGGTGGTCTGAATTAGCAACTACACTAAACGGATTGTACCCTTGAGAGAGATGTAAGGGGAGGTAGGGAAAACCCAAATCCATCTTTTCATTTGTCTAGTGTTTCTGAATTACTGGAGCTTTATGAGGAAGACCCTGAAGAAGTGCTCTATAATCTTGGATTTGGAAGAGATGAACCAGACATTGCTTCTAAAATTCCACCAAGATTTTTTAATTCATCATCATTTGCCAGAGGAATAGACATCAAAGTGTTTTTGAATGCCCAGATGCAGCGTATGGAAGTGGAAAATCCAAATTTTGCTTTAACAAGTAAGTGTGTTTTAAAGTAAAGGTTAAATTAAGCTTTTAAAATGGTAAATAACGTCAGCAGTCAATGTGTAGTCTAGTATTCTGGAAAGCTTTTTCAGTCTAAAGGGTAGCTGTCTTTCCATTCAAAATCAGTAATATAATTTTAGTTTATTTTTAACTATATGAAAAGTTGATTATAGGTATTGTACAAGTTTTGTGTTTTGTTTTATTTTTTCTTATGGGGAAAGCAAAGAAAAGGATCAAAAGAATGTTGTCATAATCTTTTGCCTTCTGTTTGGTGTATTGCTCCTTTTGTGAGTCTATTCTAAATTCCCTTTCATTGTAATGTCAAAACATGAAAACAAATCATTTTCAGAAGTGCTTAGCATTGACCTAGCTGTGCTCCCAGTCAATGGGAGTATTGCAATTGACTTCAATGGGTGTAGAATTAGGTCAGCATGAGCACATTCACAAATCTCACTCCAATAATTTTAGCTTGGCTTTAAAATTGTTAGAACAAAGCTATCAATTCTACTCTTAAATTTTACCTTGTGCTTTGTTCTTATGCAGGTCGTTTTCGTCAGATTGAAGTACTTACTACAGTGGCCAATGCATTTTCTTCGTTGTATTCCCAAGTGTCTGGAACTCCTTTGCAGAAAATTGGCACCATGAATTCTGTTCCTTCCAACAAGGAGGCATCTAGCCCACCCCCTTTAAACCGCAGCAACACTGCAAGTCGTTTGATGAAAACTTTATCAAAGCTTAATCTATGTGGGGCCCAACAGGCAGGGGAAAGTAGCATAATTTTGTCTCCCGTTGAAAAAGGGAAAAGCCCAACTGCCCAAG
Organism: Gavialis gangeticus; assembly: GCF_001723915.1. Lineage (NCBI taxonomy): Eukaryota > Metazoa > Chordata > Crocodylia > Gavialidae > Gavialis > Gavialis gangeticus. The sequence continues at coordinate 63,901,435 of NW_017729031.1, forward strand.
AGACTGAGGAATATGACTTTAAAAATGAATCAAAATTACCAAAACACTTTAGAAAGAAAGATTCTTCATCTTTTTTGGCTACGGTAAAGGAGGAAATGTCTAATAATCAGTTCATTATTACAGACAAACTTAATGCTGCAAACCTTTCTGCTGGAGTTGCTGGTAAGCAAGCTGAGACTGGATCTCATGCAGATGCAAAAAATAGTGAATTGCCAAGTTACCAGAACAGACTATCCGAAGAATCTGGTATTGTGGTCTCGTCCAATTTCAGTAGCGATTCTACTAGTAGTGAGCTAGAAAGTAGTATTGAACTGCAGAATATGCCTAAACTGAAGCCTGGTAAAGAACCCTGTGGTCTTATAGCAAATCCATCCATAACAAACCTAATGCTGCAGCAGAAGGATTCATTTGAGATGGAAGAGGTAGGTGGACAAAAATTACTTCATTTTGCATTGGAATTCATATTGCACACTGTCTGTTATTGCAAGAGCATTCTCTCTGGTATACCCCCACAGAGATTTCTTTGGCAACACTTTTTCAAAATTCTTCAGGTGATAAGGGCTCTTTCTTTGGAGACTTTTCTATTGTATCTAGCTGTGGAAGTGCTTCTTTTTTTCTGGATAAGCAGCACACATTTTGTACTTCTTCATTTAATTTCACTGTAGTTACTGAGAAGTTTCTTGTTATCATAACTAGATCCAAGATAAAGCCAGGGTAGTGGTGTATCTTTATAGACAAACTGAATCAGAGATGCATGAGCTGTCATGCTCACTTCATCAGATGCATGGCTAAACAGCCTTCTTTGATCATAGATCCAGGATGTCTCATTCTTTCATTGTATTGTATGCTTTTTTGGATCATGTCTTCATGTACCAGGCATGTCCCCAGAATAAATTCTCCAGCTTCAGAGTCTTCAAAAAAAAAAAAAAAAAAAAAAAAAAAAAGAGAGAGTGCCTCCTGGTGGATCTTTATTTAATGTGGTCTAGAAACAAATCCAACTTTGTAAAATAAACTTTCTTTGCTTGAGGAAATATTATGGATGCACAGAGTCAGGGTCTTTTTGAGAGTGCAAGAGAGGAATCCTATACATGAAAATGTTCCCATCTGGAAGCTTTTGGTTTTGATTAAGATTCTGTGTGGTGTTTTTATCAAAGTATGGCTAAACATGAATTTAAAAGTTGTAGTTGTTGAGTCTGCTTAAAATATTGAGTATAACCCAAGGGCATGCCTCCAGCAGTGGCCTAGACCCAAATTCTGTCAGATCCTTTTTACTGTTATGTTTGTCCATCTCTGTAGTGGTCTCTGTCCTGAAGGACTATTCCTTGAAGGACTATGGCTTGAAGGAAAACATCTCGGTTTTTCATCTAGCAAGACAGAAACTGATCATTTTAAATACAACATAAAAATGGCTACACAGAATCCTTACAATCCCAGAACTCCCCTTTGGGATTGTTAGGTGTCTAACGGAGCATGATTTGTGTAAACATTATTTTGTGGAAGTGTTTTTAAATGGATAGTGCCCAACATATTAACCTCTATCTTTTAATTAATCTAAAACTGGTATGTGATGATGGAAAAACTTTAGAATTTAAAAGCAGTTCGTTTGAATTTTAAAAAGCCTACTGGATGAAAAATGTAGTATTTATGAAGGTCCTGGGAGATTACAAGGATTGTATAATACCTTTTGTCCATGCAGAACTTGACAAATACTATGTCTAGTGCAGTGTTAGCTATGGACACAAATGAAGTTTTTGTAACTCAAGTAAAGAACTTAACCGTTTTTGGGTACTGTTATAAACGCATAGTAAACAGTTCAAGTTCTCAAATCTGAGAAGAAAGTAAGTTTTCTTCTCAATCTTGACCTTGAATTAAGGTATTAGATTAAAATTTATATAGAATTAAGTGGCTTCCACTCAGTTTTCCTTTGGGGTGAGTTGTACTTTGAGGTAGCACTTTGAACAACAATTGTACAAATGGTTGTTGAATCTTTGCAAGGCAAATGGACTGAGTTAGTATAGTACTGGTTGACATAGCTGATGATACTGGTGAATAAACACAGCTGTTTTGGCAAGGTGAAGTATAATGTAGGATTGAATTGTGTTGAATTTTTGTTTATACAATATAATGTATACATTTCAACTGTTTTCTAATTCCCAAGAGGGAGGGATTCAGTTTTGCTTAATAAAATTGGAACAATACCCGGTAGCTTAATTTTATTTTTGCATGTTTTAAAGAACATTTTAATGAACAATAAATGGTATAAAAAGAAATGAAAATAACTCCTCCTACCCCCTTCCTGGTTTGGTTTGGAATGTATTCATACAAGTAAGAATGATGACAAATATATCAAGGAAGCTATCCCTATGCTTACCAATGCCTTGGAGGATTGAGCTCCATTAGGAAGTCTGTCACTGTAAAGATAGCTAGTGTGGGACTGAGTCAGAACAGGATTTCCCTCAAACACCCTCTCTCTTAAGTTAGCCAATTAGTTTCACTGAAGTCTCCCTCTAACATTAATATTGGCTAAGGAAGTGGGGAGGGGTAATTTTTGCTGTTGTGAGTTAGTGTTGTTGGATTGCAAATACGACTGATCCTGTATCTAAGCCAAGGTCAAGAGGTGGAAGATATTTAGAAGAGAAGGGGATTGGCAGTTGAGAGGCTGAGATCTGAGATCCTAGCCATCAGAAACAGAAGGGAAGAAAACTAAGGCATCTTTCCTGGAAGACCAGTCCAGCCAAAGGCCTGTAAAAATGACTTTATATTGTTTACTCTTTCTTTTAAGGTAAACTAATTTTAGTTAGAGAAAAAGCTATTTATAGTTCTGCCGTGTACTTGGCTATAAACGTAGCTGTATTTTGCAGTGTAGCAAGAACTGTACCGAGTGGGTCTTTTTTTTTTTTTTTTTT
>NW_017729031.1:63904400-63916686 GCF_001723915.1 Gavialis gangeticus
TTTTTTTTTTTTTTTTGCCTTTTGATAGAGGACTAGAACAGAGGCGCACAACATGTGGCCCATCATGGTTCTTTATTAAACCACTTTATTAAACTATAGAGGATTTAAGAAGCAAAATGGTGAGTGCCATGTCCACCTTTGTGGCAAATCGTTAATCCATGCACATGCCTTTATGTGTAGTTCAGTTCTCCATTTGAAAATGTGCGGAGGGCATACCCTGGCTTACAGCAGATCTTGCTAAAGGCAGCCTTTCATTGGATATGTATCTTGCTAGTTGCCCTCGGTATAAGTTTGTGCTTCTCTGGGCTGCATGAACTATGTACTTGCTGTATAAACTTGTAAATAAAAGGACAGTCTCATCCACCTAGGCATGTGATGAAAAGCAATCAGTGGATACAAGCAAAAGAAAATGAGAAATACATGACTTAATAAACAGGGTCACTGCTTAGATGTGTTACTGAAATATCCATCTTTCTAGACATTCTCTTTCATAATATTTTGAAAGTTTAAAAGGATTGCTGAGCCCAAAGGATTGCTTAAAGAAAAACCTGATATGATTCTAGTAGAGGTGCACAGGTACATTGGTCCAATCATCAGATCAGTACTGATATGAAGAAAATTGCTGTACTGGAAATCGTCCCCATGTGGCCGATTAGTTTGGCCAATAAATACCCATATGCACGCACAACCAGCAAGGGGCATAGCCTGGCAGCTTGGAGAGCTGTGTGCAGCTGGCAAGTCTGGTGTTGTGGAAGGGGGAGGGAAGGGGCATGGTAGGGGGGAGGTGAAGGCCCCCCATGGTGAGGGAGAGAGGGGGCAGGGGCTGAGGCAGGTGCTGTCCAGCTAGGGTGTAGTGGGGCATGGGACTGAACTATGGCTTGTTGTGGGGGGGGAAGGGGGGACGTTTTCACCACTGTGTGCACCCTGGGAGGGCATGGTGAAATTTGGGGTGGTTGCAGCCCCCTCCCAGCACTGCCACCGCCCAGCACTGCCACCGCCCGCTCTGAGCCCAGCCCCCAATGAGAAGAGACCGGCGCAGCCCCGGCTCTAGCCCACAGCTGCAGCACTCCCGCGCAGATCCAGGGGCTCATGCCTGCTGCCAGGCCCTCCCAGGGTGTGCACCGCAGCAGGAGCCGCCCCCACCCCCCGACAAGCCATGGCTTAGTCCCATGCCCCACCTGCAGCCCCTTCCCCCTTCCTCTCTTACCATGGGTGGCACTGATTTCCCACCCCCACCCCCCTTCCACCACAACAGACTTACCAGCTGCATGCAGCTGTATCAGAAATCAGATCGATATTGGCCGATATGCCTCCTTAAAAATCGGCTATCGGTATTAGCCCCCAAAATCTCTACCAGTGCACCCCTAGATTCTAGACAAAAAGGCATCTCATTTAGGACCTGCTCCTTTTAGAAGATGGTAGTGCAGGATCTTTCCCTGTTAAATTACTGATTTATACCTGATGGCTAATCCTGAGCTCTCTGAGCTTAATGATTTTTGAAAGGGTGCCTGTTTCTGTGCTGCTTTCTCTTTGTCTTTTGTAATTGTAGTTATAGTGCAGAGCCTGGTCTGCGCTACAAAGGTTTGCCAGTAGAATTGGGGTGCAGCCACACTCGCAGCTCTTTTGTGGTGGCAGAATCCCTTCTTTCTGCCAGCAGCTCCACCCCCGTTAGCAGTGGTGTTTCTCGGGGTCAGTTGCATGGTCAGCTGGCAGAGGCGCATCAGTGGAGTGGCGCAGCCCTGGCCAGGCTTGGCAGTTTCGCTATGGTGTTGGCTGTCTGTTGACAGAAGGCTTGTAATGTAGACGAGCTGAGAGCTGAAGATGCTAAGCAACCTTTAGATTTTGGATTGTTTGCAACAGGCTAGCAGAAAAGTGTTATAGAATATTTTTTTCATCGTATTATCTCTGAAATGCATTTCTCAGTTTCTGTTATCTCACAAGTAAAGCTCAAAGTGCTTTTTATTTAATTGAAATTGTGTCATTTGAAACAGTAATAGCTGAGAGCCAATTTTTGCCTCATGTTTTGAAAACTCTCCAGATCCCTAGTAAGAAGCCCTTTTGACACTGGATATTTCCATTTCAGTAAGCTGGTGTAGTTGGACTCTGTCTTATGAGAAAACAGAAATCGGGCATTTTTATCAGTACTTAACATCTTAAGTCTTGGAGGCAAGCTGTGAAAGTTGAGAAGTGTGTGAAATCAGGTCAAGTGCTAACAAAGGTCTTTTTATTTAAAGAGAGGTTGTCCTTACTTCAATGACTGACTTCCCTTTCCCTCCCTTGAATAAAGTTATAAATATTTGCTAGTTGCAATATCACAAGTTAAAGTAAACTGAAGGACTCTTATTTTTGCCATATACTTATTCCAGTATAGTGATGCAGTGAGTCCAGAGGTTATAACTTACATTAAAATATGACTACTTCAGGTACTGATAAAGCATATATGTGGTAGTTTCTGTGACACAGTTACTAAATCTTTTACCCTATTGATGGTGTGGGCATGGATTCTAACTAACCAGCTTAATAAATAATGTTGCTTGAAGACTGGAGTATGAAAGGAGGATGCCTGCCCATTTCATCATATGTGGAGAGGTATTAACTAGGCTATGAAAATTCCTTCCCAAGATTAGTTACTCTGAGAGATGTATTTTCATTACAGTTGATCTTGGTGCCAGAATTTTCACAAAAAACATGTTATGTGCATTCACTTACTATGCAATTACAGTCCAAACCCTTACTCAGTAGTCTATACTCCTTAGCCACACCCAGGCAAGCACAGCCGTGTGGTATGTGGCACCACAGATGGGTCTGCAGTGCCACATACTGCACATTCAGGTGTTTCCCATGCTGCTACCTTGCAGTGCAGGGGTTTTGTTTTGTTTTTTGTTTTGTTTTGACCTCTAAAAAGCCCACGCAGGCAAAAAAGTGGGGTGGTGCATGTGGGGACAGTATGTGCTGACCAAAACCGGAGCCTGGCCGGCCGGAGCCACACTTCAGGTGTCTGCCAGGCTCCAAGCTGCAGGAAAGATGCAGCCACAGCTTCCCTGGCCCCCATGATCCCAGGTAAGGCTGCTGGGCCAGCAACTGTGCTGGTCGCAGGCTCCCCCTACCCCACCCGGGGTAACCTGCCGTGCACCAGGGGGCATGTGACACAGGCATTTCCCCGGGACAACTAGTAGCGGCACAAGATGTCCTGCTGCTAGTCGTCCCTGGAGAAACAAACGTCCATGTTCATCTGGATGCAGCCCTCAAGTCTTAATGTAACTGAGGAAATGTGATGTTATTCTTGCAGCAAAGATTATAATTGATGTAAATGTATATTATCCTCTGGACAAACACAATTTTTAAAATAGTATAAATACTAATCCTGGGTAAAAACATTAGTATATGATTTGATTTTTATCTTCCTTTAGTTACAAATGCAGCTGGCAGTTGCATTCCTTTGGAATTTTGAAATTAGTCAGGCAGTACATCAATGTGGGGTTTTTATTTTTACAGTCTAGACTTGCATGCATACTAATAGATCTTTTGTGGCACACAAAAGAGAAAATGTATTACGGCTTTCAAACAAAACAAAGGCCTTCCTGTTGAGATTTTGAACATATTCTTTTCATTGTTTGACCAGCCATCTGAGAATTGCTTACTTAACAACAAGTTCATGTTTTGCACAAGTACTAAGCAATAGGATTAATTTTCCATATTCTATAATTTCGTTTCCCATTTAGAACCACTTTCTTTTTTTTTTATATTGGAAAATACCAGAAGTTACTGTTTGTTTAAAATGAAAAGTATGGATTCAGTGCTGAGAAGAGCTGTTTCTCCTAAGAACTTCTCCACAGAAATACTTAGCATCTGAGATAACACCCTTCATGTGTTTAACCACTCAATTCACTACATTATATGAAACATGGCAGTGTACATCTATAAGCAAGGGACCAAAGCAGGGGCTAGCAACATTTTTGGGCAGAGTGCCAAAAATACTCACAAACTCAACTTGTAAGATGCTAGCATGCCAGAGGCAGACAGTAAGTCCCTTTCCCAAAGGCTGCAAAAGAATGCCAGTGGAAATGAAATGAACCATGGTAAAAAATATCTTTACAATACTACTTTGATTGTGTCTTAAAGTAACTAAAATTCTTGTTCTCAATATTGGCAGACAAGGTTCTTAGAGTAGATGTGATATCTTTTATTAGACCAACTTTGACTTGCCCCGCAGCCGAAAGGGACCTAGGGGTAGTGATCGACCATCGCATGAACATGAGCTGGCAGTGCGATGCTGTGACAGGCAGGGCAAACAACATGCTGGCTTGCATTAACCATTGCATCTTATGCAAAACTAAGGAAGTGATACTCCCACTGTACTCCACACTGATGAGACTGCAGCTGGAGCACTGTGTCCAGTTTTGGACGCTGCACTTCAACAAGGACATGGAAAAACTTGAGAGGGTCCAGAGGAGAGCCACCCATATGATCAGGGACTTGCAAGACGAGCCATATGAGGAGAGGCTGAGGAACTTGGGCTCTTCAGCTTACAGAAGAGAAGGCTGAGAGGGGATTTGGTAACAGCTTACTGCTACATCAGGGGAGTACATCAAGAATTCAGTGAACAGCTGTTCAGCAGGGCACCCCGGGGAAGACCAGGAGCAATGGATACAAACTCCTAGAAGGCCACTTCAGGCTCAGTTCCAAGGAAAACTCCTTCACAGCCAGGGTGTCCAGACTGTGGAATAAACTCCTCCCAGTGGTGGTGCAGTCACCTACCCTGGAAATCTTCAAAAGGGGCCTGGGCAGTCACCTCGCTGGGGTCACTTGACCCCAGTTGTCTTTTCCTGCCTCGTGCAGGGGAACTGGACCCAATGATCTACAAGGTCTGTTCCAGCCCCTAACAAGTAGTTGGAAAAAAGTTCTTGGCAAGCTTTCAGGTGCAGTCACCCTTCTTCAGGCATAGGGAGTCTCTGCTGGTCTTAATATTATGTTCTTAATATTGTCATAGGATGGGGACTTTTTGATGTTTGTCACAAATGTAATGTGATGCAGAGTTCATTATTATTCAGAACAGTGAAGATTATTGCAAGGATCTTTTACAGTATTCTTTTATAGTGACTGGTTTAAATGAGCAAGTTCTGATGCATGAAGAATAACTTTCTGCTCTGTAAGCTGGTTGGCTTAGAAGAACTGCATATGGCTTCTGTCATTTCAAGCAATCTGTAGCACCGAAAGACATTCCATTTAGTATAAATAAATATGCAACTCTCTTCTCCTTTTAGATTCAAAGCACAGAGGGGGAATTACCACACATTCCAACTCCTTACCAGTTGGCTTTGATCAAGTCGAGAAAAGGTGAGTAGAATTCTGTTCTATGGAGACAGTGAAAATGCCTCTTGAAGTGCTGATTCAGGTATTTAAACTGCTAAAGTAGTAACCCTCTAAAAAAGAGCTAGATCTCCTTTCCAGTTAAGTTTTTAAAAGCATAGAATGTTATTGCAAAGTGGCATCTCAAATTACAGGAGAGAGGCAGCCCTGTAACCTCAATTAATGTTTTTACTTTTGTGCCACTGATGATGGTTCAGAGAAACTGAAATGTTAATTCAGGTTATATGGCTTTTTCCCTTCCATATCCTGTAATTTGAGATGGCCATTTAAACTAAATTATATTGTTTAAAACCTAAATTGTATAGTACAACCAGGTTTCTCCTATAGACCACAGCTACATCTGTGCGCCGACTGCACAAAGAGCCAGTGCCTCTGCCCCCATGTGGAAATTCTGTTTTCCTCTAATGCAAACTCTATGTACTGGATTATATAGCATGTCTAGTGAATGCTTCTGCTCTGAACTATGTTGTTTTATATTTTGAGTGGAGAGGGGAGGGCAAGACACCTGGTTACACTTCTTTTTGCATTTGCCCCTCATACAAAGATGGCAAATGGAGTCTCTTCTCCAGCTGACACGTGTAATTAATGAAAGCTTAGACTCTGAGGAATTGAGATATTTATGTCCTTAGCTCTTGTGGAATTTGTACATGGACACCTAATCAAGTTTGAACAAGAACACTAAAGAGACACAACTGCTTGAATAAAAATTAAAGGTATCCATACACGTTAGGTTGCATAAATGAGGTGGTCACCTGAAAGTGCAGTAGGATTGCAATTCAGTACAGTATGTTTGAGTACGCTATAAAAAGGACTTCTGAGATTAAAGGTTGACTAGTAAGGCCAACTTCATGTACAACCTGTGTTGTTTTCTTCAAAACAAAAGCTCACTTGCATTGACTTCTGGTTCTGTTCTGGGAGGAAAGGAAGAGTTGACATAAGTTCTGGCTCTAACTAGCTTCCCTCCTAGCATTTGCAACTGGATTTCTTTCTCCTTAGGGTCATATGCACTCACACAAATGTGCATATGATACTTGGTTACAGTTCTCAGGCAAAAGTTCATAGCAATTCGTATGGCAGTGATTTGCATTTTTGAAGGGAGGGGAAAGAAGCTTCACTGTTTGCCAAGCCACAACTGTCACAGTCAGAGCTTTCCCAGTGAAGGAAATTCACAGGATTAGCAGCTGGAAGAGAAGGGAAAAAATCCTCGCCTTTTTTTCTCCTCAAACAAATTTGTCTTTTATTTCTAAAGAAAGGCATGTCATATAGAAATGGGGGATTCATTGCTTCCTCCTCCACATGTTCCAAGAAAAAAATGTATAGCTGTGCAGGGACTTGATCATGAAAGGTGCCAGACAGCCTCAGTAAAGGAAACATTTCTATATTGTCATAAAACTACTATTAACGCCATATAAATGATGTTTCCCCTCCTATGTGCCTCAGCTCAATTCTGTGCATGTGCTGTGTAGCAATTTTACACCCATGTGAGCCTTAAGCTCTCTGCTGATTCTGTTAGGGTGGTAACTGCTAGAGAGCTAAATTTTCCATAGGAAGTCATCTGAGCCTCTGAATTTAGAACATTAAATAATTGTCAGATCTGAACTGCATTCAGTCTTACAAGCTACAACTGAAAAACTGTTTTTTATAGTAGTACTTTAACCCATCTGTTTCCTGTTCAACAGTTACCATTATTGGGGCTTCTTGTTTTGGGGTCTGTTCAGATGGTGTATTACAATGAAGGCAAATAAAAATAGGAAGACCCTTGCCAGATATTTTGTTCCTAGTCTAGAAATGTTACCAGGCTATTCCATATAGGTTTCAAGGAAATTCTGAAGAACAAAAGCAATTATGGGATCTCTAGCCAACATTTTAAGACCTTACTAATGACTGGGGGGGAGGTGTTCAATTTGAAATGAAGTAAAGCGGTCTGCTTTTTTTGGAGGGTACCAAAAATTTAGTAGCCAATTTTTCCAAAAAGGGTTCACTTCTGAACGCAAGTTCCACTTTTGCTAGGATTCCCTAGGTTAAGTTCTTTTTCTTTTTTGTTACATTTTTGTTTAGTAATTCATATGTTGACCTCTTTCAGTTTCTTTTATGTATAAGCACCCAAACAATTTTGCATGTACTCTTCCTTCACAAATGCAGTCATTTATCTAGAAGGCTGCTTCCCTATCCATATCAGGGTAGTGATTTCAGTACAGAATGTTATGAACGTGTGGGATATAAATGGAGTTTTAATGGCAGTGTACCTCCACAAAACTGTGGCTGCTTTCTCTGACTTTTATAGCAGTTTGTAAGGCAGTGTTAAGAAGGTGTACAATAAAATACATAGCATTCAGTTTAAAAACTGGTGTTTTTATTCCTTCTCATCACTGAAATAGCCTGAACACTATTAAAAGATGTTTAAACAGTGCTAAATTCTGCAGCTGCCAATGCTATCAATTAGTGTTAATTTTTTTCATTTTAAAGCAAACTTTTTTTCTTATAAACAACAGGTGTATTATTTTAAAGGTTGCTTGCAAATCACTGTTTTGGTATTAACCGCTTAGTTGGTTAAATATTTCATCGAGAACAGAAAGTATTCCATATCATCTTGATCAGCTCGATGTACTTTTTAGGTTATGTCTTACAAATGGTACTTAAGTAGTTTAGAGCTGGCATTCTGGCATTTGTTATTACATACCTCAACTATAGATGTGTTTTGCTTATAGGTTTCTGTAGAGGGGAATGAGAGGCTTCAGTTGCTTCACACTGTAAACAAAGTGCTGCTAAATGTCCACTGTAAAAAGCTATTACAAAGTTATATGGAAGGCAGCTTTAAATAAGGAATTTTGTTTTCCAGCTAACTAATGATTACTTGCATCTATCTCACAACATCTTCTATTCAGAAGGTACCTCATGTGGAACAGCCTTTGGGATGTAAAATACAAAATCTGTGAAATCATTGTACTGTACTGTGTTTTTGATACCTGGCTTGTGGTGACTCAATCGTGCCCGACTTCCAGAAGTGGTCTGCTGCTTTCTGGGTGCATCTAAACATGCAGTTAATATGACTGAATAAACTCCAGCAGTCTGTGCCAGTGTTTTTTGCTCCTGGGTTCCATGTTTACACATCTACTCGGGACTGCAGTATGTTGAGCTGGATTGGAGCAGCCCTGGCTTGTAGAGGACCCTGGGGGTCAACCTGCCAGCCTGGGGCTGCTCCAACTTGGCTAAAATAGTATTTTTCACTGGGGGTACTATTAAATCTTAACCCAATAAGCTTTCTAGAGATCCTTGCTATACTAGTACTCATAGCTGGGCTGAGAACTATCCATCTACATCTATCCAGACAGCACCATGTTTTATTTTATTGTATATAAATACAATAAATAAAATATTGGTGCACCAGTAGAGATTTTTTGGGCTAATACTGATGATAAATACAACAAAATAAAATATGGTGCTGTCCGGATGGATATAGATGGATAGCGCTCAGCCCAGTTGTGAATACTAGTATAGCAATGATCTCTAGAAAGCTTGTTGGATTAAGTTTTAATAGTACCTGCAATGAAAAATATTGCAGCAGGCAATCCAAACATCTAAACATAACCAGAAATTAATGAACAAGTTCAGAGTACTTCTCTTTCCTTTTTCATATTGGAGACAAACTTGATCAGATGATACCAAAACATCTGAATGGTATTTGACTGAACTTTTGGAATGACAGGAATCCTAGTTCAGTGGTTACCGAATAGTTTGAAGTAGATAACTGTTAATTATACCACTATTTGTTAATTATTAAACTGCAGCCATCAAATCCAGATATGTTTAATAAGGCATAGACCCTTCTTGTATATTTTTTCCTTTTGCTTCAGAGCTTTTTTTACCTAAATAGTTTGAAATCATAAATTGCACTTACATGCTATAATACTTTAATGATTTAAATCAAGGCTTCCTGCTCGGTGTGGGGTGGGGGGCTGACTTTGTGGGGTTTATGGTGGAAGAAGGGTTTATAGGTACCCTACATAATCACAGATCAATTCCATGGAAACTTTCCTATTTAATTTTAACCAAGATCTGAATCTAGCTCAGTGGGTCCCTTCTGGCTTCCCCTAACCTATGTGATCTCCAGGTGTACTGTAATAATGGCAAATAGGGGAGCAGTGTTTAAATCTGGAAGAGAAGCCCATTTGCAGTTGTGAGGATGTACATCTATACATCCCAGCATGATGGGTAATTATGTCTGGCATGGGACTAGAGCCATAAAAAGTAGCATAACTAAGGGGGGAAACTGAGGCAGCGGCCTTTGTTGGGGGGACAGAAAAATAGCCACTGTTGCAGAAGTGGCTGATCGCACCACTACAGTCGTGACAGCAGCCCACCCTGGCCCCCTGCATCATGGCTACCTAGAGTGCCTCTGGCCATAGCCATGTAACTGCAGTGCTCAAGTGATTCCAAAAGCCCTATTTCTTAGTATCGTTAATACATGTGTAGCATGGCAATTGAGAATTTGAGCCATAAAGAAAGTAGAGATAAGGTATGTGATATTTTGGCATTAAAGAGGTGTTCCATGAAGGATGGAGACTTGAGTGAGAGATCCTGCATGCTAAACATGTCTTCCTGGTTAATCTCAAGACATCCCAACAGTTCCATTGTGCAGGTGACATTTGCTAGCAACTGGAAGGAATGGCAAGTAAGGAAAAAAAAAGGAGTTTCTTATAATCGCAGTTGCTGGGACATTGAAACACGAGGACAAATGAGAATTGTAAAGGAAAATGATTTAAGATGCCCAACTGTGTCTCTGGGCCTCTGTTATACACAGAAGTTGGTTCTGAGGGACATGGAAAAGAAATATCAAGTATCAACTCAGGCAAAAGGCAGTCATTTTGTTTCTTGATTCATTTCATATTTATGAATCAAGAAATCAGCATACATATATTTGTGAACATCTTTATGTGGAATATTTTGAATGTCTCCACCCTGTCATTGATTTTTGTGGGCAATTTTCTTTCTCTCAGAAGAAAGATTAATTTAAAGGTTGGCAAAATCTTTTAGCCACCACAGAAGTTGGGAGATGTGACTCTCATTTGCCTCATACGAACAAGTAGTTTCCACCAGAGTCTGTTCTTGTGATAAGTTGAGAGAACTCTCCTTTTAATTGTGTTAATTGTATCCTGGACTTAATAACAATCCACTCCAGTTTCAGCTGAAATCGCATCCATTGTCTTAATAGGACTTGGGTGGAGTAGTCTGTCCTGAGGTAGAAAGCTGTTTATCATTGCAGGATATGGTGATTACCAAGATAACAGAACAGCAGCACAACTTGAAGGCACTCCCTTCGAACTAAGTGAAATACTTGATACAAAAGTTAAAAAGGGCATTTTGCCTAGTTTTAAGTCCATGCAACTTATATGCGCGCACACGAGTTTTTATTCTGCAGTAATAAATTTTCATCCAAGTGGATATAAAAATATTGTACTTTTCTGGATAATTCAGCAATTTTGAAGTAGCTTCCACAGTGCTTTTTACTGTTGAGATTTGAACTGCAATTGATTATAAAGACTCATAGTATCATAGAAAATTAAGGTTGGAAGGGACCTCAGGAGGTCATCTAGTCCAATCTCCTGCTCAAAGCAGAACCAGCCCCAACTGTCTCAGCCCAGCCACGGCTTTGGCAGCCTGGGCCTTAAAAACCTCCAAAGATGGAGCTTCCACCTCCTCTCTGGGTAGCCTGTTCCAGTACTTTACTACCTTTCTAGTGGGAACATTTTGCCTAATATCTAACTTAAACTTCCCTTGCTGCAACTTGATACCACTGCTCCTTGTTCTGCCACCACTGAGAACAATCTAGCTCTGTCCTCTCTGTAACCATCCTTCAGGTAGCTGAAGGCTGCTGTCAAGTCCCCCCCCTTCACTCTTCTCTTTTCCAGACTAAATAAGCCCAGTTCCCGCAGCCTCTCCTCAGAAGTCATATGCACCAGCCCCCTCACTATATTTGTTGCCCTCCACTGGATTTTCTCCTATTTGTCTACATCCTTATGGCTAGGGGGGCACCAATAGAGATTTTTTGGACTGATACCAATGGCTGATTTTTGACAAGCTGTATCAGCTGATATCAATCTGGTTGCCAATATGCAACCCAGCAGCTTGGAGAACAGCATCTGGCTGGCAAGTCTGCTGTTAGGAAAGGGGCAAGGTGGGAAGTAAGGGGTGGGGGGGGCTGATTGAGGCCCCCATGGTGAGGGAGGGAGTGGGGCTGAGGCAGGTGCTGCTCAGCCAGGGCAGGGTGTGGGACAGAGCCACAAGCAGCTTGTCCAGGGGGCACGAGAGAGGGGACAGCTCCTGCCACTATGCCCACCCCAGGAGGGCAGGGGGGGTATGCCTCCCAGATCTGTGTGCAAAGTGAGGGCAGGTGGCTGCTGCGGGCCAGGGCTGGTGCTGGGTTCTTCCTGGAGTGCGGCTGGGCTGCACTCAGGGTGGGTGGCAGCACTGCTGGGAGCAGGGGCTATAGCAAATTTCAGGGTGGCTGTAGTCCCCCCACGAGGAAGAGCCTGGCCCCAGCCCACAGCAGCAACCCATGCACAGATCAAGGGCACATGCCCCACGTGGCTTCCCAGGGGTGCGTGTATCAGTGGGATTCCCCACACCTTGCAACCCTCAGAAAAGCCATGTGGCTCTGTCCCTTGCCCTGCACCAGCTGGGCAGCACCTGCCCCAGCCGCACTTGCACTCTCATTGTGGGGACCTTGATCTGCCCCCCGCCATGGCCCTTCCCTTCCTCCACAACAGATTTACCAGCTGGATGCTGCTCTCCATGCTGCCGAACTGCTTTCCTGGCTGCCTGCATGCTGCACTGCGGCTGCACACATGCACAGGGCATTTATTGGCAACATTATCAGCCATTAAAAGCTGATTGCCAATAATATCATTTTCCTTAT
>NW_017729031.1:63921686-63923434 GCF_001723915.1 Gavialis gangeticus
CACCTGCCCCAGCCGCACTTGCACTCTCATTGTGGGGACCTTGATCTGCCCCCCGCCATGGCCCTTCCCTTCCTCCACAACAGATTTACCAGCTGGATGCTGCTCTCCATGCTGCCGAACTGCTTTCCTGGCTGCCTGCATGCTGCACTGCGGCTGCACACATGCACAGGGCATTTATTGGCAACATTATCAGCCATTAAAAGCTGATTGCCAATAATATCATTTTCCTTATATTGGTACTGATACAATATGGGAGTGATGTACCCGTGCACTTCTGGTTATGGTAGTTTCAATGACTGAAGCCATATGAAGTGAAATTGTATGCTCTAGTTGAGATATGGAATGCCAATTTTATAGCACTTGGTAGAAAGTGGTGTTCCTTTTAGCCATCTTTGTTCTTTTCCTTCCTAGTTTTTTCCAGTGCTGCAGAGATCTAGAGAACTGTCTAAATTACAGTAGTCTCCCTGGGTTGCTTTCTAAATTCTTACATCAGATGAGTCCTCCTATGAGTAGATTTGGGGCTTTTAAAGTTGTCCCATACTCTAGCACAGTAGTTTTTAACTTTTTTTTAAAATTTGTGGACCCCAAAGAATTTCAAATGGAGGTTCCAGACCCCTTTGAATTATAAGCGTGTGTATTCACATACCTTTTTGTTATAGTAGTCTTTCGCAGACTCCTTGGACATAGTATGCAGACCCTCAGGGGTCTGTGGACCACAGGTTAAAAACCACTGCTTTAGCACTCTCACTAGAATGAAGAAGAAGGAGAGGGCTGAAGATTTTGATGCCCGTGAGGACAAACTCCCCAAAATCTAGTATCTCTGGCATTTTTCAGAGCCCTGCCAACCACTTATAAAGGCTGAGCCATATGGGGCCAAGATCCCTATGAGACCTTTTGCTAATCCACAGTGTAGTGTGCAGGGACAATTGCTAGATACCTTCCATTCACTAAAGACCACTTTAGTCTGGGAGATAGGCAAAGGTTCATGGTTCAATGTGATGTTCTCCTTTTTGCCACTACCAGAGGAAGGAGCAGATCCTTCATGAATGGTGCCATATTTGGGGAAGGAAACTTGGAAAAGACAAAAGGCTAGTAATAACATTTTTCCCCCCGCAAAATGGGAAAGAGAAATGGAAAAAAAATGGTGGCTATTCACAAGCTAGATGTTTTTGGAGTAAGAGTTTCTACTTTGTGTGATTTTAAAAAGAATCCACACATCACAAAAAGCAATTTTTTTGAGAAATATTTATGCTATTTTTTGTGATGTAATTATTGCCTTAATTTCTCACCACATTCACATGTGCTCACATCATTTTGATTTTAAAGTCTCTACATAAACTTATTACAGCTAACTTGTATGCTTTTTAATGTTCTTAACAGACCAGCTATTACGAACAGCCAGTCAGCATTCTGATAGTAGTGGTTTTGCTGAAGATCCTTCTACAGATTGTTTTTTACTTAATCCCCTTCAGGTAAGTTTCCTGTATTGTGGTTGAAATGGTGGTTGGTTATTGTGATATTGTTGCAGTGCCTTTTGTTTTGATTCACACCTGACAATTAACCTGGATCCTGATAAGATTTTTCCATTGCAGGACTGGACCTGTCCAGTCTCCCTCTTCACCTTTGCATTAAAGTTTTAAAACTTTCAAACTGGATGATCTTATCAAACAGAATGATCTGGGCCCTGGAATAAGCTTTAAGTTCAGTATTTTCTGTTCACGGATTTTTTTTTTTTTTTTTTTTTTTTA
>NW_017729031.1:63923445-63927263 GCF_001723915.1 Gavialis gangeticus
TCACGGATTTTTTTTTTTTTTTTTTTTTTGGTAAATCTCTTCTCACTGGCAGAGCCTTTAGAATTTCTGTTCATTCCCTTTTAAGAATTTTCAAAGTGCTAAGCTTTGAAATAAGATGAAAATATTTTGGGGGGGGAGTTAATTGTTTATCAATAATTCAGTTTTTATTTGTTTGTTTGTTCTTCAGTCAAATTTTCTTTGCATATTTTTTGCTTTACCTTAGGGCTTGAATTATTGACAAAAAGTAAAAATAAATTTATATTAACATACTCATGGTTAAATTAGCCAGTATGAATTAGTTTACATCCCCAGCTGCTGGACTGCCTTTCTTCAGGCTCAGTCAACTATTGCCTATAATATTTCTCCTGGAATTTACAAAAATAACAACTTTAGGCCAAGTCTTACTTTTCTTGAGGGAGGGAGGCAGATGTCTTTATCTTTTTAGTCAGTAATTTCTCAATGACTTTTGATGACCAAATACCAGTCTCTAAGTTATGATACTGCTATTCTTTGCATTTAGTGTTTGGTAGCTTTTTTCTTCCAGTTGCCAAAGTGTAGAGAAATATGTGCATTATCTAGTTTGTATCCCTGTGATGAGCTACTAAAACAGCTTTAGATGTATATACAATACTTGGACTAGAGATTTTGATGGCCACTAGTATAGCTGGAATCCAGCCTCCACTGCAGTTTTTTTAATATTTTTTTTTTTTCAATTTGCCACGTGTAAGGTATCCTAACAATGATGTTCTGTAACAAAATTAAAGCTTGAGAGGCTGATTCTACTCAGGACTATTAGCAGTGAATCTAAACTAGAGTTAATGCTTTTGTGACAAGAGAATGCATCTAAGAATAAAATCACTCCCCTGTGCTTTTTTAAACTGATGACCAAACCTGGTGAAGGTCTCTTCTACACTGCTAAATCAAACTAAGTTGCAACTAATTTCTTTCTCTCGGTGGCCTGGATAGTCTCTGTTAGTGAAAGTTGTGTGTAACATAGAATGCTGCATTTTTCTGATTTTTGTGTTGCTTGTCTGAATGGATGGATTGAGAGCGAGCTTACAGTGAACAAGACAATTCTGTGTTGTGCTCTGGAAGCCTTAGACTCTCTGCTCTTGCTTTCATTGTCTTCACTCCAACTAAAAACTGTTGAATTTAGAAAAAGATGGGTGACTTGTGAGAGTAAAGGGAAAATGAAAACTTGGTAGTTCAGGGAGTGGACTTGAAAAAAGTGTAAAAGAATATACAGATTATGTTTGTTGTTTCCCAAAAGTATGGCAAGTTAGTGCCATCTACTGTTAAATGATTTAACCAACATAGTATTACATTGTTCAGAAATACAAGATAGAAGTAGTTATCTGTGTTAGTTTGAAGTAAGGCAGAAGGCAGAGTAGTTTTGTACCTTTTATAGACTAACCAAATCAGAAATGTATAGCACAGGCTTTTGTAAGTAGAAGTTTACTTCACAACATGCTATGAAGGGATTGCAGGAAGCAGAGCTTCTGAAGAGAAAATGTGATTAGAATATAAAGGGTAGAGAAAAGAGGAGGAAAAAGAGGGGGCAGTGCTGAGAGATGTGATGTGAGGAGGGAAAAGAAAAAGCAGTTAAGCTAAGAAATACAAGAGCATACTGAGAAATGGGAGATGTGTATGTACTTGTCCCCCAGAACCAGAGTCCTAATGTAAAAGATTTCTCCATCCAACAGTTCTAAGAGTTGTCGTAGATGACTGACTTGTGAGTAAATAAGGTTATACTAGATAGATACAAAGGTCCACAAATGTGAATTTAAATTGGTTGGCATGAGGTATTTCACCAGAATTTTAACATTTTCACAAGTCCAAAAATTCTGGGCAAATTACTTTCCTTGGCTTGAACAACATTCCCCTTTTTTCAGCCTTCCGTACTTATCTAGTGGAGATCTGTGCAACACAAGATAAATACTTCCGAACATGAAGCTCAAGGCTGCAAATTCTTTTCAGGGCAAATGACAGGTGGAATTAGTGCTTGACATATTTCATAAATAATCTAGCAGCAGTGAACTAATGGATATAATCTTTACAGTGGTCTATAGCTATAGAAATTGGAGATGGGAAAAGTTTGCTGCTGCCTCCTCTCTCCCCCCCCTCTCCCCCCGCCGCCCCGATTTTGTTCTTTATGATACATTTTCCTAGTGCCTTGCCCAGTTTCTCTTTTTAAGTGCACCAGCCAGTGGGGTTCTTCGTAAGAACCATTCCACATTCTAATAAATCTCAGTCTCAGAGTAGCTCTGAAAGCTACCATTATTTGTTTGAATTATCATATTCATTTCGAGACCCAATTAAGTATTAGAAGCTACTGTCATATCCAGGTATTATCCAGGTACATAAGAAAACACATGATTTGCCACAATGTAGTTTTAAAACAAGACTCAGAAGTGAGAATGGCGAACAGTGGAAAGGGAGAGGGAAAGATGTTGATTGTTACAGCAGTGTATTAAAGTAGTTACATAGGTTCTGCATTGTATAACATAATTGTATGCTGTATGTGCAGTTGTAAAATACAGGTTTAGCCTAAATTTTCCTCTAACTCCTACTTGCACCAAGTTCCTTAGACTAAATAATTCCTCTCATTCCATGATGATGCCCCTTTCTTTCTTTTTTTCTTAGATATTTCAAAGACAATTATCGTCTGTATATACGGGATTGAATACAAATCTCAGATTCAAGTGTTATCTAGTTTTTCCAACCTGCTTACTGTTGTTGATCCCTAACCTAAAATATCTATATTTACTTTAGTCTTTAAAACAGTCCCTGAAGCCCCTCAGTCACTTTGCTGTTCCACTTTCTGGTCTGCCTTCATTTTTCTTTTCTTTTTGCCAGTAACAGGTCAAGGAGTGAAAATACTGTTAGAGCTGTATAGAAATGCTCCTTGCTAACTTGTTCTCTAACATGCTACAATTGTATTTCAAAGCCATGTTTCGATGAGCTTTTGGTGCTGTATCTCCATGCATGATTCCATTTAATTTTACTCTCCACTAGAGCATCTGACTTTCTAGTATTTACATAGCTTATACTCAGGTTTCTCACTTATTTCATGTACCTGTAATCTCAGATGCTTTTCTCCCAGAAATACGGACTTTTCTTGCTGTTTGTCTTAATAAAAGTTGAGGTAAAAATAAGGCTTTCATTAAGGTAAAAATAACTATTTGTTTTCATCCTGTCATTGATTCTCTCTTATCTCCAATTTGTTTACTGCAGGTTCATGACTCTTTGCAGGCTATGGGAAGTAGTGCTGACAGTTGTGACAGTGAGACAACAGTAACGTCGCACAGTGAGGAGCTTAGGACACCGATAGCCAAAGAACTGCCCTATTTCCATGAGTTAGAGGAGGAGGAGGAGGAGGAGGAGGAAGAGGAAGAGGAGGATGAAAAGCTTCTCCCTGAAATGGAGGGACAAAAGTTGGAGGTACCTTCTGAAAACAGAACAAAAGGTGATGAAGCAAACCTTGAACGTGAAACTGATCAGAACCAAAGGAGAGAGAGAAATTTGTCTTGTACATCAGATTCTGCTCAAAGACATCTCAGTATAGAAAGTGAAGAGATTTCTACTGAACAAAAGGAATCTGAGGTTCTAGAAGAAGATAGTGATGAGAGTGATCTGGAAAAAAGCAGTGAACATGAATTTCCACAGTACAAAACGCACCATATTCTTAAATCAATGGCATCTATTGAAAGCACCAGTTCATCCCCTTCTTCTGTGGATAGGGTTCACGTTGCTTTGCAAAGAGCCCAGATGAAGATCAGCAGCACATCTGGTTCCAGAGTTGGGCGCACCCTGCTCAA
>NW_017729031.1:63927274-63960825 GCF_001723915.1 Gavialis gangeticus
CAGCACATCTGGTTCCAGAGTTGGGCGCACCCTGCTCAAGTCAAAAGACCTGCCCTTGAAACAAAGGCACCTGTTTGCTGAATCAGGTTATCCTCTTAGGCGATCCCAGTCTCTTCCAACTGCATTACTGAATCCAGTGAAAGTAGTTTCCTCAGTAAATGTCCGGCTGTCTCCAGGAAAAGAGACTTTGTGCAGCCCTCCTTCCTTCACCTATAAGTACACACCTGAGGAGGAAGAGGAGGACCTGATGACTGAGGACAAGCAATTGGTGAACAAAATGAAAGACAATCCACCTCCATGTAAATCCACATTTCATGTTGCCCCTTCATCCATGAAAACGGAAACTACCCGAAGTGGGCTGACCGGGTTGGTGGATGAATCTAGTCACAGTAGACTACAGAGTTGCCCATTGCACATACCTGCACACATGTCTCAGTCAACATGTTCTCTCCACTCTTTTCATTCTGATTGGCAAGACAGGCCTCTATGTGAACATATGAGAACACTTAGCACACACAGTGTCCCAAGTATCTCGGGATCTTCTTGCAGTGCATTAGCTTCTCCTTTTGGTTGCCCTTATTCTCCAAGGCATGCTGGATACTCTTCTCGGCCGCATGCCATTAATCCACCCTCTACTGTTGAAATGCAGCTACGCCGAGTCTTGCATGATATCAGAAACTCTCTCCAGAATTTGTCTCAGGTAAGAGGAAACCAAATTCAGAGCTGTGGGGGAACAAAGAGATTTTTGTTGCAGCCAATGTGAAATGTTAATCCAGTCTTAAATGTGCCCATAATGTAGCTTGTGTTGTTGAGTAAAGTGTGTTTTTAGGATAAGATAAACAAAAAATATGACATTTTGTGCAAGTTAATTTGTTGTTAATCATGAGCTTTGATATAGAAAGTAGCATCTCTCCACCCACCCTTTGATTTTTGCCTTTACCAGCTTACCTCAAGAAACTTGACCCTGTGCTGATTGTACTTTCTAGATTTCGATATGTTCTTGGGGAGGGAAGTCTGAAAACTGTGCTTGTCCATCTTCAATTTGCTCAGCTTATTGCTATTGATTTCTGAAGCAGCCTGTCCTTACCTTCATGGATCTCTGTAACTCCCTTCTTGCCTTCAGTTTAACCATCTTTTTATTTAGTTATTTTTGTTCCCTACCCCTCAGCTCTGTTAACAATACCAGCTTCAGTGACTCCATTAGTCCATGTCCCTTCCGCACACATCTCTACACTTTTTTTCATGCTGCCCTTGTGTCTGCACTGTTACCTTCATTAGCTGACCCAGAAAACCCATTATTTTCTTATTTTTTTTCCCCTGTGGAGACCTTCTGCCAGAACACATTGCATAGAAGATGCCCAGCAACCTCCATGCTGTACCCAGAATCACTGCTGTGGCCACACCTTTCCCACTTGCTTCTGTTCCTCATGTGCCAACTCCTGGAGCAGAAGCAATGTAGTAGCTTCAAAGCTGAGCTGAGCATGTGTTGAGCATGTGTCAGCGAGCTTGCCTGAGACCAAGCCTACAAGCAGTGAGGGGTTTGTGTTCATGGACACTTTAAGGTGACTACATTGCCTCCTTCTCAGAAGTTGGCACATGGTGAGTAGGAGTATACAAGCAGAGTGTTTTTCAGGGTGGCATTTGGGGCATAGCACGGTGGAAGTGTATGTGTGGCCTGAGACAATGACCTTGTTAACATTTTAAAACCCACTATTTATTAAGTGTTGTGTTTTATCTCTTGCTCTTTAGTAACCTGATCTTATCTAAATCCTTCCTCTGCCACCATCTCTGTCTTGCCATCCTTTTAAATGGGTAATTTCATATTGTTGAATTTAAGCCCTAGTTATGCAAGCTGCTTTCAAGTAGGCACAGGGTCCTGTATGTGCACATACAGAGCGGTTGCAAGATCAGCTTGTTGGAAACCTAGCTCCCTAATGTGGAGGACCCTTATGCCTATGTGAAACCCTAGTGATTTTACTAAGTTTACCCAGGGACAGGAATCCACCTCCATATGTCATGTTGCAGGACTTGTACCTCGATCGGATAGGGATGCTGATTTGTCTGTTCATAGGAGATGACTAGGATTTATGTGGGTACCAGTGGAAATAATGATCCTTTCCTGGTATCCCATTCCTTG
Source organism: Gavialis gangeticus (assembly GCF_001723915.1). NCBI lineage: Eukaryota > Metazoa > Chordata > Crocodylia > Gavialidae > Gavialis > Gavialis gangeticus. The sequence continues at coordinate 63,929,412 of NW_017729031.1, forward strand.
AATTGTTGCTTGTCAAACTTTACAGATCAGTTCTGCAAATACTTTTGGGTATTTGGGCATGTCTACGTAGCACAATGTGGTGCTGTGTAGTACAGAGGTATCTCAGCTAGATCTGAATGAGCTGGGTTGGATTCCAGATGCAGGTTAGCTACATTGGTGTGGGGCTCTACCCAGGATCTCAGACTGTTCAGTGAGTTCGGTATTTCTAATCCCACTGAAGTGGGCAGGGTAAACATCCTTTGAAGTCCAGAGGAGAGGACTGTTCAGAATTGTAGGCATTTTGCCTAGGAGTGAATGTTAGCAAAACTAACTTTCTTACATTGAGGAAGTTTAGGGATACTGCTCACTGGAATTCCTCTGTAATATAGACAACGCTCTGATGGTGTATAATAAACTAACTACATGAACTTAACTTGCTGAAGAGACAGCTTCTGCAGGCTGTATGATACTGGTGTGAATACAAGTCATCTGATAGAAATGAGTACTAATCAGAATTTAGTTATAAAATATCCTAGTGTAAACAGGGCAGCTATCCTGCAGCAAGCATAACTCAGCTAAGCCTGTTTTTCCACTTATTAGCCATTCTTAAATGTTTCTGTGAAGGGCTTCTCTTTGTCCTATGTGCTTTTACCTGCTATTTTTATTCTTCAGTTGACATTATTCTTTGTTATATCATGGTCACTTGTTCTAGAAACAACTGATGTGTTCCAAACACAAGATCGGTGTGTTTAGAGGAGTAATGCAAATGAGCAGAAGGGGAAAAATGAGAGAAAAAATAACTTTAAAATTATTGTACTTAAACTAAGTTCCTCTTGAAATGAAATGTATTCAGAGTTTCCATGACATGTCATTGGTTCCTTGAACTCTTTTGAAATTACATGGACAAACCATGTTTTACTTATGTTTTAAAGGAATAAAATTTTCTCCCATCTCTGCAGTTTGTAGTTGTGGCATGTAGGAACATATAATACTTCCTGTATATAGTGCTTTGTCCCTTGATGCAGCATACAAAAAGAAATTCCTCAGGAATCTTGTTTTCTGTCTATTAGAGCAAGATCTTTTGATGCAGGCATTATAATGACATAGAGGGAAATTTGAACAAAGATCAATTTCAGCATGATACAGAAACTGTGTACCAGTTTTGCTCTTTTAAAATGAGGCTGCAAAGCAGATTTACAGGTTGCTGTTGCTTGTATTTTAATATTACATTAGTAGGGCAACCGAAACTGCTACGTTTTCAAAGACATTATGCAAGTGGGTGAATCGAAACAACCTTTCGTCATGTATCCTGTATCACAACAACTTCTAAATGTTGTGGGGGGTTTTTTTGGTTTGTTTTATTTTGTACTTATGTCTCAACTTCTGATTCAATGCTTTTATATTACAGAGCCTTGATTGTGCAACGAAGCATGTTTTAGTTATAGTTTGGCATTATTTTATTGTGCTGAGGTCCCTCTTCACACCAGAAGAGCCCCTTGTCCTGGTAGCAGAGTACATTTTGTCAGAAAGGAAGCATTTGCCTGTTGCTGCAAGGTTTAGTTTACTTCTCAGTGCAGCTTCCCTTCTGCATTAGGGTTTTGAGCTGCTGCTTGTCACTGTGGCATCTTGAGAGGGCTGATTTATTAACATGGTCCTACTGGCATTTTCATTTCAAATACTTTCCCTTTTCCTAGTACCCTGCAATGAGAGGTCACGATCTTGCTGCTGCCACCTCTTACAGTACTCAGAGATCATCTATTCTACCTCTTTATGAAGTAAGTATTATTTATACTTATATATATTTATAAACACCAAGTAACAATTTAGTAATGCCCTAAATGTGCTGTTTACCCTATAACCAGGCCCTGTTCTGAACAGCCAACTTCAAAAAAAAAAAAAAAAAAGTATGAATAGTTTCCCATCAGCAATGTTGGGAATTGTATCTTCATGTGAATTTTTGCAGGATAACACCCTGAATATTAATCACAAATCTCTTAATGATTCTTCACTGGTTGCCGCCTTGAGTCCCAATTTCTGCTCCCATCATGCTGCCATTGGGATGTGACTTTGTGGAAGTCAGTGAAGCTCTGCAAGTGCCTGTGTAGGAGCACTTCTGCTGTAGGGCCTACACATTTACCTGTGCATTTAACACTTTCTTGTCAATATCTCTTTAGAATACTTTCCAGGAACTACAGGTAGTGAGACGCAGTCTGAACTTGTTTAGAACTCAAATGATGGATTTGGAATTGACTATGTTACGTCAGCAAACAACAGTATATCAGCACATGACTGAAGAAGAAAGGTAAAATAATTGTGACTGTTGATGTTTAGAGAAAGAGAATACTGTATTATGTAAATACAAGACAAGGTTCTACCTTCCCCGTCCCCACCCCCCCATCAGTGGTAGGGAGGGGGAAGCTCTTTGTCTTACAAGAAAATGTTATGAAATCCATTGTCTGTCATTAAACTGTTGCCAAAAGCAGCATGTGCTCAGTAATGAAAACCAACTATGAAGTTGAGAAAACACAGCCAATACTCAGCATGACTATAAAGCACATAGTCCATATTGGGCAAACAAACTGATGGGAGTGTGTGTGTGTGTCCCTTAAAAAGCAAAAAACAAAACAAAAAAACAGGCAGGTGTTTCCTCTGCAGGGCCCTGGCCCTGGCCCTGGCCCTTCAAGTTGACACCAGGAGGGCCAGATCCAGCCTTGACACCTCCCTTTCCCCCCATCTTGGTGCCAAAAAGGCCAAGTTGCTGATGGGAACCTACCACAAGAATAGGTTAGTGCAGCCCATCTGGATAAGATGTATTGTAGTGCGAAGTGTGCTTAGTCCCCTTCAGAGCTGACTCTCTTTTTAAAGTCATGGTGAACCACTGTATTGAATTTAGACTTCCTCTTCACAACCACATCTGAGTAGTAGTACACATTTCTAGTGATTCCTGTTTCTTTACCAGTCTTAAATGTCTAGTAAACACCATTAAGTGGGGCCCTAAAACTGTGCACCCAGAATCCCTCTATCACTCATTTCTCAGCCTGTTGCATATAACAGGGTGTGGCCCCACCCTTCATGAGGCAGAACCAGACCAGGTTTCTAGATGAAATAAATTACTACAAGCATGTTTATTTCAGTCATTGTTTTCAGATTTGCCTCTTGCTTCCATGTGTGCTGGGAGAGGAGGGTATGACAGTAAGGAAGGAGCTGCAGGGGGAAGAAGTTGGGGTGGGGGGCGAGGGCAAAGGGGCCACTTGACCCCCCCTCTCCTCCCCCAAGATTTATTTCCCTGCTGTAACAGTGGATGGGGGACAAATTCAAGGCAAACCTCCAATAATTAGATTGTGTTCCTGGAAAACTTAAAACATATTGATACATTTTCCATGTATAGAATCTAATTATTGGGGGATCATCTTATATTCAGGGCCATCTTATATTTGGGTAAATATGGTACTTCCTTATTTGCTGCTGTAAAAATTATAAGGGGATGCTCCTTCTTCCACTCAAGTCAAAGGCAAAACACCCATTGACCTCAGTACGAGTAAGCCGAGGCCTGAACTTTTATCAAACTATCTACTGTCTTCCCACCCCAATTCGGTGATACTTTTCTCCTTATGGCGTTCTGGTCATCCATCTTTTCCTCCAGGCAGCAAAACTGTTGCCATGAACATTTTTATAGTTGTGGGTTTTAACAATTTTTTTTTGTCAGAGGCCACTTGCAAATTTCTTTTTCTCTTATATTAAATATTTCTATCTCAGATCTCTTTGTTATTTATAAATTTATATAAAACATTGCAAAGCATTCAGATGCTGCTTGAACCCACAGCTGCCACTAATAGTTTAAAACACTCAGTAATCTGCCTGTATTGTTGTTGCCACCAGTGCTGTGAAGAATCATGCAGAAGAAAAACACTTAGATTGTTTATTGCCATTGATTTTGTTATTGCTGATTGAACAAAAACAACATGAATAACATAACAGTAAATATAGATGTGTCTAAACTCCAAATGCTTGAATATATTGAATATAATTGGAAACTCATTGGAAGATTTTCCTTGTTTGGCACTGGATGTTAGTTTTCCCATTGAAGTGATAGGTTTTTCTCTCAAAACAGAACTCCATTTTTCTGAAGTGATGAGAATCCTTTGTTCCCTTTTCCTTCACTACTGCTCAGGATGCAGGAGGTTTCCTGTGAAAGAGAAGCAAGCAGCACCTTCCGTGCCAACTGCTTCTAACTCGCAGAGCTTCAGAGGATGTGATGGACTATGCCTTTCTGCTAACAGAATGTTGTTTCTTTTGTAATTCACTTGCCTTTAGATATGAAGCTGATCAACTCCAGAGTTTAAGAAAATCTGTCCGCATGGAGCTGCAGGAGCTAGAAACACAGTTAGAGGAACGTCTGCTTGCTCTGGAGGAACAGCTTAGAACTTTACACATGTCTTCGCCTTACCGATCTCAGACACTCATGGTGTGTGTTGTTTTGGAAGTTACTATATTTATGATATCTCTTATCAGCATATTTCTTGAATTACGTGCTAAAGTAAACCTAATGTTGTATCTGTTATGTAGATGCCAACTTTTAAATTAAGACTCCAATTAAAGATCTTCCAAACATTCTTATTGATGTGTTTGGACTGTGATCTGTAGAATTTGGGTGACAAGTCTTCTGTAGATCAGGAGTGACATTTTGTTGTTTTTGTTGGTCGTTCAACTACATGTGATTCCAGGATTTTTCTCAGGATTTTAGCTCAGATGTCAGAGCTCTATACCTCTTCCAGTATTTTCTTCCTTTTTTAAAATCTTTTTATTCCCACCCAAGGAGTCTACCAAGATTCCAAAACAATGACTATGAATTATCACTGCAACCCCAGGCTATAATGTTATTCTGTCTGGAGTTCCTCCTCTGCTCTTTTTACTAGTCAAAGGAGGTAGCTGTAGAGAGAACCCAAGGTGTTTCTGTCTGAAAGAGCTAGGTTGTGCTGCCTCCACAGTGCTTACGCATCCCATGTGCAAATGATTGGACATCTTTCTGTCTTTGCTATTGCCATCCTTCAAGTTTCTTTCACTTTCTGTGTCTGTGATGCTTCTTTTATTGCTTCTCTTCTTGCACCATACTGTAAATTGTGTGGGCCTGAGATTAAAAAAAATAAGGAAATTGTGGAAGTTCTAGGAAGCATAAAAAGGTATGTATTCGTAGGGTAGAACAGAGGTACCAACCCCCTGCCTGCAGGCCAGATCTGGTTCCTCACACCATGTCATTCATTCAGTGGGGCTCCCTACATTACCATGGGAAGCCCTGTGTGCCATAGCCCTATGCACTAGGTCTGGCCCATGGGGTCGAATCCCAGTGTGCAGAGTGGCATGGGGTCCAATCTTGGAGCATGGGGCCAAAACATTGAACCTGGCTAGCGTAGAAGAAAGATTGGTCATGCTGTTCTATTTTTCCAGAATATCACATGCAGCAGCATATTGTTTGTAAGGCCACATACAGGTGTTACATTTCTAGCAGAAGAATTGCTGATCTCTTGGTAGAAATTACAAGTATAACAAGTGTTCATTCAATTTCTCCAAGGAGGAATCATACCCCTCTGGGAGAATGATCTCCAGGGTGTGACCCTGGAAGATCCCCATAGCAAGAGAAACTCGTAATTTAAGTGTCTGCTGCAGGTCGATCTCAAGACAAGTAAAGTAGCACAGATTAGAATCTCCTAGTTGTTGTCAGTTTTTGCTCTGTGCTGGTCAGTGATCTTGCAGAAGCTTGTGTCCAAGCACAGCAGAGACACCTGCCAAATCACCCTCTTCTGGATTGCCAGGGAAAAAAATTTGAACAGCAAGAACAAGAAAATATGGAATTACTGTGATCCCAAGCCAGACTAAAAATACTTGGAGCTTTATAAATATCTTTTTATTTTTAAATCCATTCATAGAAAGGAGCCAGCTTTTAAAATGACTAAAATAAACTTCTCTGGCCAGTTTTGTTTACTTTCTGACTTCTATGGCTTTACTTCTTCAGAAAGTTGCTACACACTATATTATGCATTGACATTTGATAGTTTTAAAGACCCCCTGTGCACTAACTCCACTTAATATTTCAGGGTATGTATGGCAGCAGGAGCACTGATAATCTTTCATGCCCTTCTCCACTGAATGTAATTGAACCAGTAAGTAATTTTATTTAAACACTATTAAAAATAGGATAATCAAAGGCTTTCTTAATGGAAACTGGTTAGATTTGATATTTGTTAGAGGCCGGATCCTACAAGCACCTGCTCATATGCTATTGAAAACAGTGGCACTGCTCACAGGAACAAAGGTTGCATGCACAAATGTTTTCAGTCTCTCTCCCATGATTTGGGAGAGATGTGTGGAGGTAAAGTCTTGTTTAGGAGCAGCTATTGGCATGTGATGAGTTTGCTGTGGTAGTTCTCTTTTTTTCTATTTTGGTTAGTTCTTTTTGGTAAATATTAAGCCAGGAGCCTTGGATAAACACCTCTTTTGTTTAATTTAGATGAAAGCCAACAGAAATATTATCGAGTGGCTAAAAAGAGTAGTTCAGAGGTTGCAAAAGCTTAGGTATCCCTATTTACCAAGCAAGGTGGAACAAATCAAGACTTCTAATTTTTCAACAGCTTTGACTAGGTACACCTGGTGGCTAGGGACATGGCAGTCATTTCTGTTTAATGTGATTTAAAACCTTTTCTTTATGCTTTTTTGCTGAAGTCACTAAGGGAAAGCATGATTATAAAATATTTATAAAAATACAGTAAATACAATATGTATGGCGTGTGTAATCGTGAAGATTAATACCATATGTTTGATTTTTTTTTTTTTAAATGAGTATGTATAAAGTGTGTCTATCTGTATACCTGTATTCATGTATATATGCGCATACATACAAATATATCTTTATAAACTAATATGAGTGTGTGTGTGTGTGTGTGTGTGTGTGTGATGGAATGAGTGACTAGGTAACTAATAAGAAATGTTGCTTTTATAGATGCAGGCTTTATTTGGTTCTGAAGAACAGTGTAATTGCCTGTGCCTGTGAAGGCCTCAGACAAATCACTAGTGACCTCTGATTTTTAATGTTTTTCTATAGCAATTATAGAAAATACTAGGAGAAAAAAAAACAACCTTTTCTTCCTTAATCTCTAGGTCTCTGAACTTATTCGAGAACAGACGTTTTTGAAGTCAGAATTGGGATTAGGACTGGGAGATCTTGGATTGGAAACTCTTCCAGCAGAAGGATCAGAATCAGTACTCTCTCATGGAAACTCGGATTCTTCTTCCGTTTGCTCCAGCCATACAGGCGGGAAAGCTGGTGGAAACTTATCTGAAATAACTGGAAAGTCCAAGATGCAAAGCAAGAGGGTATACCGAGCATCTGTTGCCTTAACACCAACCCCACCAGCAAGACCAGGCAGCATGCAGCAAGCTGAATGCTCTGAAGAATATGCAGATTCCAGATCAGAGGCAGAACAAAAACTTGAAAAAGTTTCTCTTGCACCTTCAGTTGATGAAATTCATAGAAGTGTGGAGAATGAGGAGCTACAGCAGGTTATACGGGAGGTAAGGAAAAATGTGGTGTCCACTTGGGGTAGGCTTTATTGAAACATTGGTCGGTTGAAGTTTTTAGTTGTACTGCATGCAACTCTGACTACTCTCCTCTTCTCCTAGTTTAACCTTAAAAAAGAAAAAAGAGCCTGAGATCAGAGTTCTCAGCAACAGGCTGTTCTCACCACAGGGCGTAGCCAGAATTGTATATTACATTTGCATTACCTCCTACCTAGATGAAAACAGTTGCTGCATTAATGAGTAGTTGGTTAACATTATGGGCATGGGTAAGGAGGTATTTGCTCTTTACTAAAATCACAATAGAATCTGTTTCTCTCTAAAGCATATCTTGCTTTAAAAGCTAGTTTAGTTTCATCTACCTGTAGAAGGGGTTATAGCAATCCCAGAGATACTGCTTCTCTGCCACCTTTTTTCACCCTTTATTGGCAAATAACCAATAAAATCCAGAGCATAAAGCACCTCTTCACTTCCCTCTACCCAGTCTAGCAATATAAATAGGGTTGAAGTCCGATCCCAGGCTCCCCCCCCACCTTTTCTGCATTGGTCAAATGGGGAATATTTATTGCCCGTCATCATGGCTTTGTTGTAAAGGATATTTAGGTAATAGCTGCGCAGTGCTTGGAAGTTGTAAAGGGATATTAACATTGCCAAGGAGTGTCCTGCTCTTCCTCAGTCTTTCATGAAACAGAGAGGTTTTCTTCATGCTCTGGAAGAAAAACTAAGCAATAAAAATGAAATTAAAAAAAGAAGTTATCAAACACTAAGAATATTTCCGGGCTGTTAAATGTAAAAGGCTTGGAATATGCATGCATGTTAAATAAAAGAAGAATGGTAGTGAAAATGATACATGTTCCTTAGTGCACAATCTGTAGAATGAGAAGAGGTGGTTGGAATTCACTTTGTTTAGTTTTAGGCAGGAACTGCATAAATAGCCAAGGATAAAACTGCAAGTTCCAGCAACCAATGTTAAAGGTGAGGGAGCTGCTATTATTAAGACTGGATGCATTTAACTTGGCGCGCAGATTTTTCGGTGAGGTCAAACAAGATCAGCTTGCATTACACTTAACTGATGTTGAACTGTGCTTGATGCCACGAGTAGCCTCTACTGAAGTCACTGGGACTCTTTGTGGAGTATGGTGTTATCAAGTGTGGGTAAGAGTATCCCAGTCTGGTTGTCAGTGAGGCACACCTAGAATGATTACATCAACATTACTGTAATTCACTTTAAGACTCTGACACTTTCTAGCAGTTACTGATTGTACAATGGGATCTGGTATGCCATATTTTACTCCTCTGCTTAAGATGGGCAGAAACTATACACAGTAAAAGAAATCTTGTATTCTCTTATTCTCAGATTTAATTTCTTCCTGATCCTTTTTAGATAGCACTTTTCTACATGTACCGGTTACTGAGGCCAGTAGATAATTTGCACAGAACAGGTTTCTTTTGCAACTTGCTTGTCCTTCTGCATTGATCCTTCAGTGATGCCACACTGTTACATTTGTGGCATCTCCATTTTTTTAAGCCACAGAATGTAATGTCAGATGTGGGATTATGATTTCACTACAGGATGTTGCCGAAAGAGAAGCTGAGAGAGGAAGGAGAAAGCTATCGTTCAAACAGTTTGTAACAGTAGCAGAGAAAATAAAGAAAACTGGAGTCAAAGCACATTGCTGTTGTAGTGGATGTTCTTTCCAAGTTTATCCCAGTGTGAAAGTCCCTCATTAACTTTATTAGTTGATATCAGATACAGGAGGTGTGCATTTTGCAGAGAGAAATGGGACATTTGGCTGTGTTTCTGAGTACTCCGTACAGCTAAATAGTTCTGTACTGAATTGCATTTAATTCAGAACCTGGGATTTAAATATGCTTCATTGATAGTTGATCTGGATTTACTCTGCAGATGATGTCTGAAGGCTGCCATTCAGTATAATCTTATTGGCATCCAGCTGAGGAGAGAGTAGGCCCTGAATAGTAGCTGCTTTGTAAGTCAGCATTAAGGTAGACTGGCATCGAGATGTATGTATAGATGTTTTTGCAGTGTCTGACCTTATTACTGGATAAATGTATGCAAATCTTTATATTTTAATAGACTGAAATCTACACCAAATCAAAAAGTGTCTCCCTTGTATAACTACATTACTAGTAATGACATTGTTAGGATTGTTTTGTTGCAGGAAAGAAATGCATTAATGTGCATTCTTGATGTCTGCCTTCACAAATGTTAAATCCACTGTTTGTTCAGTAATTCCTCCCCTTTTGTATAGGCATGTGATTGCCTAATGGAGGCAAAAAAGAGTAGGCAGTGTTTCAGAACATGCTTGGGTGGATTGTAATGTATGAGTTTTTATCTGTATCTATGTACTGCTTAAAAAAACAGAAAAAAACAAAATCTGCTAACTTGCAGAATAAATGAATTCGTTCCCACAGAGGAGCATGCAAAAATGTTAAATGTCAAGATACTGAACACTGGCCATCTTGTTTTGTTTGAAAATACAATCTGGACTCCATTGAACTATCACATACAATACTTTATTTTTGACTCTGTCACAGCATTGCAAGGAATGTAGCATATCCTTTATTTGATTTAACAGAAACAGTAGTTTTTTAAAAAGTTGTACATAAGGAGACAATGATTGCTTAAGTGAGCCTGAAGCTGATTAGAAGAACAGTTTCATCTGATTTTTCTTTGAGCATCCTATTTAAATGAATGAAATGCAAGTGCATTTCATGGGGTCAGAGGAATGACTAATTATCTTTGATATGTATCTTTTTGTGTGTGTTCCTATAAGTTTATGTAAGGTTTTGTTGTACTTCTGTCCCACTAGACTGAAGAAAACCATATCCATCACTACAGTTGAACCTAGACAGCTAACTGATCTAGCATGGAGATTAAATGATTCAGCCCAACAGGATTTTCTTCCAGGTTAGCATTAAAGGGCAGTAGGAGCAAGCCTCCATGTTCTACATGTTCTTTGGCCTATTGGAGGACTTCAGTGCCCAGGCTGTCTATCTGGCACTTCCTTACCATGAAGAAATGTATAGGTAGCTGTATGGTACGATTGAAGCAGGGTAGGTGGTAGACGTTTGGGATGCTGGTTAATGATATTTATAAATAATATTGCTGTTAAAACAAGACTGGCACAATGCTTAGAGAATTGTTATATTCCATCCATTGAGCAAATGTAATTCTGGGTTTTAAACCTAAGGGTGAAGTAGGCTTCAACTTCCTTTTTATTCATTTCTTGTTTGTTGATTGGCAGAGCACTGTGGCCTATACAGAATAGGAGGGGTGTATACCTTGCCTTGAGAAGTTCATAATCAGAAAGACAAACATTTGGCAGTTATCATGAGACATGAAAAGTGGCTTAATCGCCATGGGAACAATACATCTTGCGTGCATTCAGGAATTACCATGATCAGTTGTAAGAATCTGATAGAGGGCTGAGCGTGGAAAAAAAGAGAAGAGGAGTAGAAGGTGTGAAGGAGAAATACTGAGATAGAGTAAACAATAGACAAAGGTGGTGTTCTTCAAAGCCTTAGAGATGAGGACCCAGGACTGAATCCCAGAAGGGAGTAAAGTAGAATTCACAGCCCTTATTCATGTGCCTGGACAGAGGGCTGTCTCTTTGATCATGCCCCATCTTGTCCATGTACCTTACTATGGACTGAGGCAGGGAGGTACCTTGGTCCATTGGGATTCACAAGTTAGATTCCTTTCCTGAAGTTAGCAGAGCCCCATCTCAGACACTGAGCAGAATGTCAGTCTTGTGGTGCTTGCACCCCTGTTGTACAATATTCTGCCTCTCTCGCCTCCCAGGAGAAAGTCCTGACTCCCACACTATAGGACATTCTGGGGACAGGGCACTCCTCATGCTTCCTGTAGAATTTGTTCCACTTGATATCAAGTAAAGGTTTACTGAGCCAGACAGAGCATATGAGAGTGTGATTCTCTAGCCCAGGGCTGTCGTCTTTCTGAGTTGCTAGTTGCTGCCTTATGTCATACAGGGTGCAGATCCCCCCGACCATATACTACATGGGCCTCCCTCTGTCACATTCCTACAACTGACCAAGGTAATTCCTGAATGGATGCAAGATGTATTGTTCCCATGGTGACTCAGTGATTTTTTTTCATCTCATGATAATTGCCAAATATTTGTCTTTGTGATTATGAACCTCTCATGGCAAGGTACAAACCCCTCCTATTCTGTATGAGTACAGGATCTGAGAGATCCCAGCTGCAGCAGTAGCAGGAGCATTGTGGGGTGTAGTGCCCATGCATGAGTCTGCAAGCTTCAAGTTAACTGCTTAGGCCAGATGTGGCTCATGGATAGCCCTGCACTAGCCTGTTAGGGCATACACTGTGGATGGGGGAGGCCGAGGTCTGTGCATGCTTCAAGGGCCACTTGCATACCTCTAATGTAACAGTCAGCGCCTAAGCTCTTTAGTGCCTCTGCCCATGTTTGTACTTACTGCCTTTCTGCCAAGGCCAAGATTATTGCCGAGAAACAAGTCCCGCCTATTCAGTCTCTGTGTGTACCCAATCCGGAAAGTTAGGCAAAGTGGCTTAGAGGGGCGCAGTGGCTTAGAGGGAGTGCGCATGCTTAGGAGTGTGCACACACTAATACCTTTTTTAAGCTGTATATATATCTCAAGTGTAGCCATGCTTCTGTGGCTTAGTTCCCCCACTTCCAAAATGCCCCTAGTGTTTCCCTTCCTTACAAGATGCATACATTTTTTATTGTGAGGCACTCTGATACTGAGAGGCACTCTGATACTAAGAGAAATCGAAATAAGTCATGTGATGAGAGAGAATGAAGACAAGGAGAGAAATAGGGGAACTGGGTACTAAGAGAAAGGGAGCATGTCCTAGGGTCAGTGACTGGAACAAATGTAGAGGAACAGGATGAACATCCCTTTTGTGTTAGGCAAGTCAGATACCTACTTGAGCAATAAACACAAAATACTTCTGAGAAATGTTTCTGTGTTTATTTTTATATGCTTTAAGGACACACTCAGGAGTAGTGCAGGAAACTGCTGACATTCAGGAAAGCAGGGTGATTTTCAGTTTTAGAATGCTGTTGTGGTAGTAATAATGCTGTGTATCATATAATGCCTTCCAGCTGAGGAATCTCAAAATACTTTATGAGCATTAACAAACTCAACCCTGGGGTGGGGGAGACTTGCTGTAATCCCAGTGGGGAAGCCAAGACACAGGGAGCTAAAGTGGTTTGCCAAGGTCATGTAGATGGTCTGTGGCGGACCTGAGAATAGGACACAAGTCTCCTGACTCCCAGTCTGTTCCTTACCAAGGGACCATCAGTCTTCTTTGGTCATTAGCAAAGCTAATTTGGGAAGGCTTTATCAGATCATTTTGGAAAGCAGAATTTATTTTCATCTACCCTGTTAGAGAGAGGGCATAGCTTATATATTTTGATTTCATAGATATTAGGGCTGGAAGGGACCTTGGAAGATCATCAAGTCCAGCCCTCTCCCCAGGGGCAGGAAGTCAGTTGGGGTCAAAGGATCCCAGCAAGATAAACGTCCAAATGTCTCTTAAGAGTCCAGAGTAGGTGCTTGCACCACCTCTGGTAGCAGTATGTTCCAGGTCTTGGGGGCTGAGACGGTAAAGAAGTTTTTCCTTACGCCCAGCCTGAAATGGTTTTGGAGGAGTTTATAACTCTTCGACCTTGTAATCCCTTGGGGCACTCTGGTGAACAGACGTTCCCCCAGATCCTGATGTACACCTTTTATAGGCTTATAGGCAGCCACCAGGTCCCCCCTGCGCCTGCGCTTTTCCAGGCTGAAAAGCCCCATTGCTCTCAGCCTCTTATCATAAGGCCTGTTATCCTGCCCACTAATCATGCGCGTGGCTCTCCTCTGGACTCTCTCAAGCTTCTCCACATCCTTTTTAATTGGTGGAGCCCAGAATTGGATGCAGTACTCCAGCTGCGGCCTCACCAAGGCTGAGTACAAGGGGAAAATGACATCCTGGGATTTGGTAGAGAAGCATCTATGGATGCAAGCCAGAGTTTTGCTCACTTTACCAGCTGCAGCATCACATTGGTGGCTCACATTCATCTTGTGGTCAATCATGACCTCCGAGTCCCTTTCGGCTGTGGTGCTAGCAAGCATAGCTCTGACGAGTCTATAAGCATGCTGTGGGTTTTTCTTCCCAAGGTGGAGTACCTTGCATTTTTCAGCGTTGAACGCCATCAGGTTTTCATCCATCCATTTTATGAGCCTGTCAAGGTCAGCCTGGATCACCATCCTGTCCTTGGGTGAGGATGCTTTACCCCAAAGTTTGGTGTCAGTGGCGAACTTGGCCAGTCCATGTCTGACACCAATGTCCACATCATTAATGAAGATGTTAAAGAGTATAAGCCCAAGGACGGAACCTTGGGGACCCCACTGGTCACAGCACACCACAATGATTGACTTCTGTCAACTACCACTCTCTGAGTCCGACCTTGGAGCCAATTCCCCAGCCAGTGGACTGTGACGTAGCCAAGGCCGCAGTTGGCCAGTTTTTCTGAGATGGTCATGGGATACCAGATCAAAAGTTTTTTAAACATCAAGATATATGACATCAATCTCTTCTCCCTTGTCCTGGTGATAGGTCATAGAAGGAGATGAGATTAGTCAGGCAAGATCTACCAGCTACAAACCCATGCTGGCTATCCCTCAGGATGTTGTCGTCGGCCAGTTGGTCAAGAATGGTCTCTTTGATAATTTTTTCCAAGATCTTCTCCGGGATAGAGGTTGGGCTGATGGGCCTGTAGTTCCCTGGGTCTACTTTCCTCCCTTTCTTGAAGATAGGCACCACATTGGCCTTCTTCCAATCTTCTGGCACTTCACCTGGGCGCCAGGAGTTCTCAAAGATCCATGCCAGTGGCTGAGTTATGATGCTTGCCAGCTCCTTAAGTACCCTGCGGTGTAAACTGTCTGGGCTGGCTGACTTACAGGTGTCCAGCCTTTCAAGGTGTTCCTCCACATGGTCAACATTGATGAAGGGTAACGATTCTCTCTCGCCCTGGCCTTCCCATACCGTATTGAGCAGGGCCATCCCTTGGGGCTGATGAAAAACCGATGCAAAATACCCATTAAGCAGATGGCTTTTTCCTGGGCATCAGTTGTCCCATATGGTTTAGCAGGGGTCCAATGTTGCCCTTGCTTTTCCTCTGGCTCCCCCACACATATCTAAAAAAAGACTTTTTATTATCTTTGATACATGTAGCCAGTTGGAGTTCAGGCACAGCCTTGGCTTTCCTGGTTCACTCCCTACAGGTCTGGACCAGTGCAGATCCTTTGAGGTGGATCTAGTCTTCCATCCTTTATAGGTCTTCCTTGTTAGACTCAGGATGTCCACTAGTTCCCTGCAGAGCCAAGGGGGCTGCTGTGCCCTTTTGCCGCCTTTCCTCCAAGACAGGATAGACATTGCTTGTGCTTCCAAGATCTCTCCCTTGAGGAGCAACCACTCATCCTGAACTCCCCTCCCCTTTTGGGTCATGGTCCCTTAGGCCTCACTGACAAGCCTCCTGAGCTTGTCAAAGTCAGCTTTCCTGAAGTTGAGGACTTCTGTATTGCAGACTGACTTGCCAGCTTCATGGCGGCTGGTGAAGGTGATCAGCTCATGGTCGCTGTCTCCCAGCTTCCCTTTGATCGGGAGGTCACTGATTAAGCCATCCCCCATTGTCAGTACCTGGTCAAGCAGCGGTTTGCCTCTCGTCAGTCCATAGACTTCTTGAGTCAGAGCTCATCCATGCACATGAGGAAGCTTTGCGACCGTTCGTATTTGGCTGAGTGCTTTTCCCTTCGAGATGTCTGGGTAGTTGAAGTCTCCCATGACAGTCATGCACTGGGAGCGTACAGCCTCAGCCAATTCCCTGGCAAACTCCTGGGCAAGCTCTTGATCCTGGGTAGGAGGTCTGTAGTAGACTCCCACCATTGTGTCCTCTGTGCCATGTTCATTACGGATTTTAACCCAGAGAGTCTCCGGTCATCTACCCTGGGTGCCAATGTCAGCGTGCAGGGATGTGTAGCTTTTCTTGACATAGGTAGCTACACCCCCGTGCCTTTTGTCCACACGATCTCTCCTGTACAAGGTATAGCTGTCTATACCCATGGCCCAGTCATAGGTGGAGTCCCACCAGGTCTCTGTTTTCCCTATGAAATCGTAGTCATTCTTATTTAGCAGGAGGACCAGTTCCTCCTGTTTGTTCCCCAAGGTCCTGGCATTGGTGTACAGGCACGTAAGTGTCCCACTGGGGGCCCTTGCCTTCCTTGCACATCATTCTGGGGCTGAGGTAGGGGTGGGTTCCCTTGAGTGCCTTAGCCTGCTGGTTTTGCAAAAGTTGCCCAGTGGACTTGCAGTGGCGGTACCCTTCCCCCCCCCCCAATCCCCCGGCAGGTTTCATTTAAAGTCTGGTTGAGCAGGGCAGCCAGTCTGGCTGAGAAGAGCCTCCTCCCCAGCACAGTGAGGTGGAGGCAGTCTCTTCCCAGCAGACCACTGCCTCTCTCACCAAAGAGCGAACTGTGATTGTGGAAGCTGAAGCCTTCACAATGACACACCGCAGTCTTTGGTTGAGTACCTCGATTCTCCTCTGCATCCTCAGCCCATAGCCCAAAACCAGGAGGATTTGGAATGGACTTGGAGACCTAGCTGGTGGAATGAGAGTGCATTATGATAGAAGAACGGTGCCAGTGCATAGGAACTGTCATGTGACCAAGGAAACCTAAAATCCCTCCAGCCCCAGCCAGCATCTTATTGCGCCATCCCTAGCGAGTTTAACAGAATACATATGATTACCTGAAGGGAGAGAGAGAGAGTTAAACCAAAAAGATGGTTATTAAATGAGCAGCTGTCCCAAGTTTGCTTTTTGGTGTTTAGTCCCAGCATTACAAGAAGCTTAACTGTGCCCTTTATTATTCTGTAGTTTGATTAACTAAAATAGTAGAAATGGTATGCATGTGTATGTGTCTGAGGTTTTATGGTTGTCAGTGAAGGTCCTAATGATCCAGGAGCAGTGTTTTTCTCTCTCTCCAGTTAATGACACCCAGAGGTCAGCAAACTATCCCACTGAAAGATATTCGGAAACATTTTAGGTCCTGCGTCTGCTTGACATGGCATAGTAATAAAGTTATGATCTTCTGCCACTAATGGCTCGTGGCTTTAATTATTTCCCAGCATGAACAAGAGATAAATAACTGTTGGTAGACTTGCTGCATCCCTTTGACATGGCTATTTAACCTTCCTGACACACCAGGGGAGGATTTTCCTGTTGGAGGAGTGTGAATAATTGTGAGACACTAACACTGGGCTTTACGTGGTGAAAGAGCCAGAAATACATTCAAATGCTCTTGAGATGTAGGTTTCAACAAATATTACACCCATTTTACTGATCAGGAAAAGACTGTGGAAAGACGCACCCAAAGAGCAGAATTAATTACTGGCAAAGCCATAGTTAGAATTCTCTATCTTCCTAGCATCCAGCCTCACATTTATAAAGATTACATCCACTGCTTGGAAAAGAATACTTATTCAATTCCAGTATAATAACTTATTGTTCACGACACAAAGCAATTTTGCCTCTAAAAATAACCCTTTTTAACCTGAATGAGATGGGTAATGGTACTGACCATGAAATGATTTTAGAATAGTTTTCAAAACCTAGTTTTGATTGTGCTCTCCCCATCCTGGTGCCCCACATCTGTCAAGTTAACACTAGGTAAGGCAAAAGTGATTTGACTCGAGAGATCTCCCATTCTGGCCAATAGATCAATGCATTTTTCTGTCACTCCACCTTTTTCTCATTCTTATTAGTGTAATGCACTGCTTCAGTGCCACCTTTTCTGCTCATTGCTTTCTTCTTCTTTTCTTTATCCTTTAGCCTAGAGTAATCTATTTTCCCCTCTGTTTTTTTCCCATTTGCAATTAGGAGCTTGATAAAATTAAATCACCTTTTTAATTTTTATAGTAATCTGAATTAGAAGATTCTTTGCTTGACATAAATAGTATTCCCATGATAAACTGAAAAGATACAGTAATTGATATATTTTGCTATAAAAAACTGTTTTGCATACTACAAAGTTGGCTTCTATAATTATATCTGAAGTTCTGCATGCATTCAAGTGAATTTTTAATAAATTTGGGAAATAATTAGGTGACACACACCCCTTCCAAAGCATCTTGGTCCATTGTGGGGTAATTTCACTGTATATTAGATGGGATATTTTTCTTACCATTGTTGTTGGTTTGGATGTTGTTAGTTTTTAATCTAAAACTACAAAGTGTAAAAACAAGCAGGTATTAAGTGGGTTAGCAAGATTTAAATTACACTGCAACATCATGATTGCTGAAGTCCTTTATATTTAGGTGGTTTTATTTTGCAAAAGATGCTTTTCTCTTCCATCTGTACAGTGTTCTCCCCCTTGTTTTTAACATTATTGTTCACGTGGCTTTGGAGTTGTGCCTTTTCATAGAATAGGTTGCTGCTATCAAATGCATCTGTGATGCTAGTTGGTTTTGTCTCTCTTCTCCCAGATCAGAAATGTGCATAACTTAATAACTTCAAAACTCTGTTTCATCCTTTTTAGATCAAAGAATCTATTGTTGGTGAAATTAGACGGGAAATAGTAAGTGGACTGTTAGCAGCTGTATCGGCCCCAAGCAGATCTGCCAATACAAAGCAAGATACGTAGCCATGAAATGGATACTACAGGTAATTCTTCTGCATTTTGCTGGAATGGTTAAATAGCCCTCTTGAAGCTTAATGAAGTGGAAAGAAGATTTTTTGTGATGGAAAATGTTTTCTTCCTTTTTAAATGTTAGGTCAGTTTTAACGACTTCCACATTTTAAAATATAAAAGCCTTTAATATAGTCACAAAGGAGTAGTCTTATACTGCTCTTTATCTCAGACATAAATTACATTAGTTGAGGTTTCATCAAAATAAAATAAATGGAAGATATGGATCTAAATCTTCTCTCTAGCTTCAAAAAAGTCAACTATTTTAAAACTGGTGAAGCATCTGATGAAGTGAGATTTTGTTTACAAAAGCCTATGCTCTGTTCATCTCTTGATTTAGTCTGTAAGGTTCATATCTACCCTGCCTTCTGCCTGACTTCAGACTAACACAGCAAAACCTTTCAGCTTTGCCTGTTATATAATGCTTTGTAGACTCTTATGTGCTATCTGTACTAGGTAGCTTGACTTTTACAAGTACTAAGGTTATGAAAATGTGCATAATATTTAGTTTTTAATGCTTTCAAGGGATGCTACAGTGTGTAGCACTTCTTCGAGAAACTTGTACCATTTTTAAATGATGTTCAATGTCTTTGCTTTTGCTTTCTCTCAAAGGTCGGCATGCAACCCAAAAAAGCTGGGGATTTCTGCTCTGGATGATGTATGCTGGTGAAGGTGTCAAGCTATTTACTTGTGCTTCAGGAGACACTAAAGCTGCTGAGTTGGGCTACTGTATACAATGCTTATGTCTACGATGCATACTTTATTACCTTTTCTTGATCCTGTATATAATGACTTAAGGCACTTTGCTTAGCGTGTTACTTTCCATCAACCATCAAGAAAACTATTTCTGTTCGAAAGACCTAATATTTATTTGTATGTCCCTGTTGTAAATGTGTGTAGTTTTATTTCATTGCGTTAGAGGTGTGTCATGAAACTTGAAGACTTCCAGACCTAACCAGTTTATAAATAACATACATCTTCTGCCTAGCTTTTTTTATATGTGTATATATAAAAAAAAACCCAAAACACTGACCTCTATGAGGTATTTACTGTGCAATAACTGATTCACTTTTGAGAGCTTGAAACAACCGATAATTGTTTCCACTGCTGTTACTTAGTGCCACTTCAAAAGAAGAAAAACTCCTGTTGTAAAAATTGCAGTTAATTCTTGGAAATGTTGCTATTAGCAGAGTGGTAGAATGATATGAGGTTACTTAAAACTACTAAAAGTACTTACACTGAAAGCCTTATCTTTGTGCAGTGGACAACTTTAATTTTATTTTGCTTCCTTACAACTCTATTCCCATCTTTCACCCTCTTTGGAAATGTGCCTTACTTTAAACACTGTCCATGTCTGTGTAGACTGCTTCTCTGTTATATCAAGAGAAGTTCTCTCTTCTGTCTTGTATTAAGCAAAATTATAATAAAAATATTTCTATCATTAAAGTAATGGGAATATGCGACTCTCAGTAGATGGATTATGACATTAGCTATTTTATGGAGGAAATTAAAATGAAGTAGCTTTTTCCCCTTTTCCTTCCATCACTGATTATTGTAGCTCAGCCCAGTGAAAATGTATTTGTTCCAGTGGATAAAATCGGAAGCAAATGGGGTTGTTATGTGGTCAATTGGCATGTAATGCATGTGTAGCATCTGACTAGTCTTTGGATTCTCTCTTATGCCTCTGTCATTTTCAGCTATTAAAAATGTTTATATTGTTTCAAAATCTTAATCAATGAATAGTTAAGATATAACAATATTATATGAAAAGCTTTATCTGAAAGATTTATAAATGTGTTAGGAAGACACACATAAGGGCTGATTTCTAAGAAAAGGTGTATATTAATCCAATAAAATATTTATTTTGCCTACACTTTGTCAGTGTGTTTTTGTTTTTGTTCATTTTCTATTCCCCCCCCCCCCACACACACACACACACTGATGCACTGGAATGAATTGTTAATGTAGTCTGAACCAGCGGCATGGCATAACCACAGATTCAAAAGATTGAATGTTGAATTTGCTATAAATGTGAGAGAGATGTGATTATAAATTTGAGGAAATGGTGCCATTTGGGACCAAATAGTCGTAAGAAGTGACATATGCCAAGTGAACTCCCATTGTTCTGAATGAAATCTGTTTGATCCTGAGCTGTTTTCAAAATCTGGCTGTTCTTCTGGATGTGGATCTATAGTCATAGATGTTTACAAGTTGAAATATAAATTGGTATGTATAAATGCTGCTGGAGTACTTGTAAGAATATAAATTACAGTAGGTCTCTGCTGTCCTTTGTATGTGAGGAAATGTTTTAATTATACTTCAAAATTCCACCCCAAAGAATGTCCAGATAAAGCTATAAGCTGCGAAGTTAAATGTAAAAGTACAAGAAAAGAAATGTAGACATTAGAGGAGCAGTAGCTCTTCTTTTTCTTCTCCCCCCCCCAACCCCATCCATATCTCAGGGGTACACCCAATTTAAGTTAAAATTCCCTGCATGCATGTACATGATATGTGCACATGCACACACTCCATCAAACAGGTTTTCCACCCCTCTGTATTGTCCTGATATGGCTCAAATAAGTCTATCCCCTAAAGGTCAAACATGAGCAAATGCAGGCTAGGATAGAAGATAATATTGGAGAGGAAAGGGGTCCTAAAACAGGACATTCTGCTGGCAACCTTCTTTCTTGGCAGTGTCACCACTCCAAATGATCTCTGCTGTGGCAGTAAGTTGGAGAGAGAAAGAGCTGATCTCCTGGGTGGATAAGAAAAACCTAGCCTATTTAGGGCTATGTAGGTCAGAGCCCATAAGAATATTAGATCTTGCTAATGCTACTTAATATTTGCTGAGAAGCAGAGATAGTGCCAGTTATTTATTCAGTTGATAGTAGGCAGATTAGTGAGGTCCTAACTCAATTTAGAATAAATACACTACCTAAAATTACAGACGAGCAAGTTGTCCAATTGCTTATAATCCTGGTGCTACAACACCACCTTTCTAGGACTATCAATCACTGAATAGTTTTTTCAGTTGAATGTCATTTTTTAAGAAATTGGAGTTTATCTCTGTTCATAAAATTCCCACTGCTGTCAAGCAAATTAATCTTAACTGATATCTTAAACCTTACCAACATTTTTGCCTTTATCTTAAGAACAGCTTTCACTTATCACCAAGGCAAGGAAATATGCCTTGCCTTGGTGCATAACCACATGGTACAGCCAATTCAAATATAACGGAAGAGCTAACTTTTGGGAGGGGGACAGGATACCATTTATTTTAAGTGATTGAAATAGCTCTCTTCATCACAAATAAACACAGACTTTGCCTGCTGGTCTTGTATTTTGACACACGTCTTATGCTGAGTGACACAATTATTAGTGGCTAATGAATTGTTGTCAATTAATTTCACCAGGAACAAATTTGTTATAAGTGTCAGAGTTTATTTTGGAATCTTTTCTGGACTTTGTTTCGAGAGTGCTTTGGTGATGGCCGGGTGGGTGTGGGTTTGTGTGTGTTTTATATGTATGTATATACAACCAAATGTTGAGTTTTTTAAAAAGCCACTTTAAGGATTGTTCCCTATGCAGGTTCAATACCTGTCTCCTTAAGGTCGGTTTTCAGATGATCTAGATCTGCTGCAGTATGTCAAATGCTTGTGCTAAGTCTATATTATAGGACAGGGCTCCAGCTCTTGGAGTCATGGAAGTACATCAGAATTTCATCTTTCATTTTTAATAAAAATGTATTTTTAGCCCTTGAGGTTACACAGAAAACTAAAGTAGGACCTGAGTGCAAATATACAATGACACATTTGACTATTCAGATAGCTGGGAATTGTCCCTTATATATGTGGCAGGAGGAAGATGATGATAGTTGGTGGTCTGCCCCCTTCCCTAGTAGATACACCTGAGTGTCTGGGGTAGGTAGGGGAGTCTTGTGTAGACACTTATGCTGCCTCTGTAGGGGAGATTAGGGCCTCCTTCCATTCCAGACAGGAGAGAAGGCTACTGCTGTTCTTTCTATCATAGACATAACCCTAGGACTACTCTGTTACACCTCATTTTGTCCCACAGTGAATGGTGTTAGGCCCCTGATCACAATAGTAAGATTTTCTGTGTTAGTCTGTACTCTCTGAAGAGAGTGCCACATGTTACAGTGTGCATTAAGGGCTGGGTTATGTTGATCAAGTCTTAACTGGCACTTCATTTAAGGAGAGAAGTTAACTTAAAACCTCAGTAATACAGTTCAGCCAGAAAATGGCAAATACTAATACAGCTAGCTTTGTGAAGTGGCATCTGCATCGTCCCAGGGGTTTTGTAAAAGGCCAAACAAATAGCACTGTTCAAAATACAGTACTGGTTGGAACATTTTTGGCTAAGTTTAAATTTCAGTTAAATATGCTACTTCATCCAATATCTCCGTTTCATTTGGAAAGATGACCAGCTAGGGAGTAGGAGGACCCCAACTGAAAACCTGAGCTTTTCAAGCTCAAGCCAGTAGTTTGACAGGATTTTCTTTTGCAAAACTGTTTTAAAGGGTGATTCTTGTTCCACACTGGAGCAAGAAACAAATTTTGAAACCTCAGAAGTTGCCAAGGGGAATTATTCTCCAGACAGCTCTATTAAAAGATAATATAGAACTGTCTGTCTTTACCATGCTGAGCAAGCATAATGAGAGTGATAACAATAGTATACAATCAAATTCCCATAAAAACTGACAAGCAGTTTTACTCCTGATTTACATTGTTATAATGGAATTAAGACTCTGAGTGTGAGTGTCATTCATTAAAACCACCAGCACAAAATACCACTCAAACCAAACAGTTTAACGAATCAAGATGACATAATGACGAGAAAAGTGTTGACACTGTAAAAGATGTATAGTATGGGCTCCTGAGTGAAAGCATCATGCAACAAATTATACTAATTTTAGAAACACTTTTCTCCCTCCCTACCAGTGTAAGAAGATCAGATCACTGGATATATTTATATATTGTATAGTGGTTAGTAATTAAATTGCTCTAATAGGATGACAACACATTGAAAGCTAAACACTGTCTGAGCTTGTGAAGAACTGTTTTGCTGATTGCAAAGTTTTAAAGGATGGATACTGCACTGCTTCAATAGCTATTGCTAAAGTAGGAGGGTTACATAATTTACTACTTCTCTAAAGATACTTTTATTTTCCAAAATGCTGCTGATTTCCATTAGTGGTCTGCCATAACTCATTACCGTGTTCTGCAGGCCTCCCCCCCCTCCCCTTGCCCTTCTCCATGAAAATACAGACACAAACATTTCTTTTTATTTAGAGCTCATAGAAAAAGGGGAAATTATTTCAGAGAGAAATGTTTTATGCATCATTAGAAATTGCCAAGGCTAAATTTACTTTATGCAGATGTTTTAAATGCATAGTTAACAAAAGCATTTTCTTTTTTAGGTGGGTAAATACACCGCTGGGTAGGATAGAGAGAAAGACAAAGCAGTTAACCCACTGAGGGAGACTGGGTTTATAATCTAATCTAAGTGATGGGATAAGAACCTGTAGTCTGTGTTTAGACCATATTTAACACAATCCAGTCTGTGGATTTTTTGTTCTGCAGTTTTTTCTTCAAGTTCGTTTTGTCGTCAAAAAACGGCCACTGAAGTCAGTGCTGAAACGTCCAGGGAGGTTGAAATGTTCTGCCTCAGGCTTGTCTCTAGTATTGATATCAGATCAGTGTTCATTGATTTACACGTAGGGATCACTCCGTATGTCCAATGTAGACAGCAGAAGGGCACTGTAAGCAGCTGATGCATATATGACATTAGGAGAGGTGCAGGTAAATGAACTTCGGATGTTACAATGCACGTTATTTGGTTCAAGGATAATGTACCCTTTTAATGAGGGGGCACAGCTGGCCTCTGATATCTCCCAGAGCCCCCTCCATTTTCCTCTCTCTTATTTCCCTATCATTTGTATTCTAATGATTGCTTCCTGCAGTCTCTTCATTGCATCTGATGAAGTAAGCCTTCTGCTTACAAAAGCTTACGCTATACATCCCTGACTTGGTTTATAAAAGTGTAAATCTACCGTGCCTTCTGACTGACTTGAGACTTGCACAGTTAACTACCTATCTCATTTAATGAGAAAGGTATTTGTTTTTGAAGGGTTGAATTTTGTAAAAATTTGTAACACCAAAAACAATCCACAAATGTATTTCTTAGCAAATTTTTAAAGCTCTTGGTTGTTTCTTTAATTCCCTAAAATCCTTAGATTTCAACTAGTAAAAAGATTGTAGTGTGTATCAATTGCATATATTTTTAACATTTTAACTATTGTATCATCTTATAAGGGGCAGTTATAGCCAAGAATTTGCATTGCTAAGAATTCTGCATTGCTGCAATAACCCTTTAAACTTTTTATCAAAATGTATTGGGACAGATATCATCACTGGTATAATTCCACATTGTGATCCGACTCACACGAGTAAAGAATTAACAATGCATTTTTAAAATAGTAAAGTAATGAAGAAGTTTCTTGTTAAATCGCAACTGAAATTTCAAAAGCCACAAACCCCAAGTTTGCTCTGATTTTTTTTAAGCTGATTCTGAATATGGCATAATGGTCTCTTCTGTCCCTACTGATTGCTTTCAATTAGTAAGGTGATCACATAAGTTTGTTTAATTGTATCCTAATTATGACATCAAAACCCTGGTGATTTATCCCTGTTATATTTATACAGCTCTTAATAGACCTAAACAATAAATTATTTAAAATAAAAACGGAAACTCTGTATTAAAGAATGAAGTTATGAAATAGAGTCAACTTTTGTCAAACTAAGTAAGATTTTGCATTTAGTATGAAAGGAGGTAACAGAACTTCATAGTAAGGTCTGTGTAAACCTTCATTGTTTGTACTGAAAAATTCAGTAGGTTTATCATTTTCTTGGTAAGACACCAAAATCTATTCTCGCTTTCTGCTGAAATAAATCTAGAAAATTAAGTTATGAACATGTTAATGTTGAGACCTGTTAGATCTTTTGAATATCTAACAAAATTAGGTCTCATTAACCCAGCTCATTTTCTGTAACTCGGCCTTGCTCTTTTACAAACAGCAGCAGAAGGAAGGCTTTACCAATAAATGCTTGTACATTACCTGGCAGTCTGGAGAGTTGTTAATGCCATTAAAAGCAATAAAATGTTGTTAGTTTAACATCAGTGCTTACATTCTCAAATTAACATACTGTAAAGCTAATTATTATTCTTATTCTCCTAAGTATTATTTGCTCTCACCCAAATATATCTGGAAATAGTAGTATTTTTCTACTTGACTAACACAAATCCAATATACAAATTGGCATTCATGTCTGAACACTATTGTATGGTAGAAGAAGATTCAAGCTTTAGAAGACACCTAGTCAGGCTGCTACTGGACCAATGCAGGCTTCTTAATGTGTAACATGCTTGTCTGTGCATGCTCTGCAGAGATTTCTTTCCTACATCTTTGCCTGCCTGCCATGGCATTTAATGCTGACAAAACAGAGACCATCTGCTTGTTATTTTCACCTCTTCATAGTTTTTAAGTCCTTTATATTCTCATTGGGCATATGCACAAATCTGAAAACAGTTTCCAAAGCATGTCTGAGAATACTGCTGACAACAAAACATTTGTTTATTTCTTTTTTATAGAAGTCTTCTTTGAACATTTCTTTCTTTATTCTTGGAATATTTATTTCTAATTTAAGAACTGTGAAAAAAGCCAGATGGAGAACTTGAGGAACAAAAGCTTTTTATCTACCAAGCAGGTACAGCATATGCAGCTTTCTCTTTGTAACACTGTCAATACACCCTCACCTCTAAAGAAAACTTAGATGGATGAGTCTGTAGCTTGTTTTCAGTGTCCACTCTATCTGCAAATACCAAACCTGTTGCTGTGACAGATATTTCAAAAAAGGGTGTTATATTATTCCCAAAAATTCACACCACAGGAACTTTGCTTCATTTGTATATGAAATATTTGGATGGGTCAAAAGATTACAAACAGAGAGAGAACAGAGAGCTTTAGAAAGCCAGCAGAGGTCCAAATACATTGCTCCAAACTTCCTAGTGCAGGATCTTGCTGCTGTACAAATCCCAATATGCTGCCTGCCCTGGGGAGTACACTAAAAGGCTGTGATTACATTGCTAATTAGGTTCATCTTTATGCCCTCCCTCAGGCTCACACTTACTGTACAATGCTGTCAATGATCTGTCTTAAATCCAGAAGCTGTACTAAACTTCAAACCCCCAATTCAAGCTTGACTTCTTAGGCATGTCTTCCCTACAGCATATTTGAAACTCACCCTGGCATTGCAGGCCACAGGCATAGTGAGTCCTCCAGCAGAAATCCCACAATTCCCTGTCCCTGACTTGACTTCCAGACCTTCTAGAACCCACTTCCTCTTGCCATTGCCTGTTATTTGAGCAGGAGAAGCAAATATTCTGCAGACTAATTCCTAGATTAAAAGGACTCTGTATGAAAAACAGGAAGCATTGCATGTATGCCTGCTTTAAGCCACAATGTAAGATATGGATGTTAAAGGGCAGTTTATGGGCTCAGAGTAATCTTCAGAGTCAGCTATACTGCTCCAAACTAAATGATAACAAATGGAGAAGGTGTGGTCTGGGACCTGATTCATCATCTCTTTGCAAAGAGACACCCTCAGGGAGTTGCTTGTGTAACTACTAAGGAGGATTAGAGCTGCACCCTGAAATAAATCTTGATAAAATGTGAAGTGCAAACAGCACCTGCCCTCCTCCAGGCTCAATCCTCCCTCCAGGACAAGAATCAGTATAGTTCAGAAAACACTAATTTATGCTTCCATGCATCATCTTTTGGGCTAGGGACAGACATTCAAAAAGCCTGAGCCTGAATTGATTTAATCTTTGCATGCCAGTTTGTAACCACACAGACATCCCCTCTGGACTGATGAAATGCAGGCATATGTCTTCAGTGTCTCAGGCTAGAAGCCAGAGAGTGCTAGAGCAACCCTCCCTTCCCTTCTTCAGTGCTGAGCTGAGGAGGGGTGTGTGGCCAGGCTCTAGCAGGATGCTCTAATTAGAGAGGGGTCCCCCCACCACTTGCTGCTCCTCTGACCAGCGATGGAGCCAGCAGGGAGTTGCACAGCATTTACTTACACAGAAGGGAGTTACACAGCATTTATCAGCCCATCAGCAAAAAAAAAGCCTCTCTCATTAGTTCAAGCTCCTCTTAAACAACTTTTTCCAAGGGAGGAACAGAGGGACCAGCTGACCTGTTGATTAGTTCCAAAAATCCTTAAGCGGACACTATAAATGTCTGCCTTACACAGACACTTGTCAGCATTAGCTAGCTATCATATGCTGGCTGGTCTGTACTGTGGGAGAGAGGAGGGAGGGATTCCTGCTTGAGCAGTGAGTGGTGAGGGGGAGATGTGGCCTGCTGTACTTGCAAGTCTCTGCTGGAACTCCAGCCAGGGAATGGAGAGGTGGGGCCAGCTTTGCTGTGGAGCCGAGAGGCCCACCCAAGGCTGCAAAGCATCTAGGATGCTGGAGGACTCTGGTTTAAGTTAAACCAGGAAGGGGCCTGGGACAGGCATTGCATAAATCGGTTTGACCCAAATCAGTTGAGTCTGATACTACATTCAACCAAGTTTATCTCAAACTAGTTCCAGTCATTTTCAAACTGGTTTATATGCACTAAATGTCTGTTCTATTACAGTTTTAAACCAGTTTCTGATCACTTAAACTGGTTTATGTGTAATGTCTGTCCCTAGCCTTAGTGAACTGACACCATGGTATTAGGAGCTACAGGCCTGAGGACTGCGACATGCAAAGTGGTCTGAGCTCTTCCATTGTCTCTGTCTGGTACCTAAATAAATCTCTTCTCACATACTGAGAAATTTGTCTGAGAACAGAAGACATGGAGGTTATGCAGGAAGAGCAAAGGCGACAATATTTAGGATCCCAGTATTCAATGTTTGTTTCGTCTTGTGTTTCATTCCTAATGCTATGCAACAACCAGATTATCACTACTGCCAGAACATCTCCTAAAACAGAGGGAAAATGTGTAAAAACAAAAGCTATTAAGTACAATGAATGGCACAAAAAGAAGACACCCAGTGTGCACCACTAGTGTAAGACACATCACAGAAAGAAAACAAGCACAAAGCTTGTGATGTTTGCTTATTTCAAATGTGCTTATTTTCCCCATGGTAGTTTTAGTTGAGTCATGCAAGAGTTGAAAGCATTAAACAATAGAACATATATATAAGATTAAAAGCAGTAGATGAGCTAAAAAAAGAGTTTGGAGTACTTATATGAACTTTCAGCTCTCAATCAAGTTATAATGCAGCCATGGAAAATGAAAGCACTTGTTGCCTGGGGGCTTACAATGCTACCATTAGACGTAATGCCATTCAGGCTAATGGCATTTCATAGGCACAAGTGAAATCAGGAACTGGCCCTTCCTTGTGTCTTGAAGGCTAGAATGAACAACTGTTTCCTTTTCATGGGCACTCTGCTGAGCGGATAGCCTTAATGTAGGCTGTTCTTGTATGTTCTATTTTGGGAAACCCCACTGAGGTCTATTTAAACTCCTAATTTATAGCAAGTGCCTTATACTACAGCAGGAAACAAACCTAGACCTTAAGAATAGCCTGAGAAAGAGGAAGAACTACCCTGTAAAGTTGCTAAGGGAAGCGGGGGAGGAATAGGGAAAATGGTAAGGTCATATTAAGGAGAGAAGTTTGATTCAATTATATATTAATAATAGCCATTTGAGATGCAGTGAAACCTCAAAGAACTACCAGATGTGTTTCTATAACTGCAAGATGAGCACAGACTGCTCACACAGATGTGTGCTGTATTGATCTAGCTGTCAGTGTCATAGATCTGGCAATTTTATTTTATTTTACTTTTTTAGAAATTGAAAGTACCATTTTGAATCGCACTACTGGTCCCTCTTTCATGTTTCCAGTAGCAGCCAGTATTGGTTATTGAAAATACTGGATCCCTCTTAAACATGGCCTTTGATGCTGGAGTTTTCAAAATGAAATTAGTAGTATCCACTACATAGTTAAAAACGACATGTAGTACACCTAGGTGCTGGCTGCTGTATGCTTGTTTTACTAGTTATAAGCTCATTTATGTGTTTATAGTTCTGAAAGCTGTTGGACTGATGTCTTTGAACAGGTACAAGGCAGACAGCTGCAGTAATCAGCTGCTGCATACAGCCCAGAAATCCTAGATACCAGCAGTCTCAATGGCAGTTTCCCATTGTAGCCCATTCTTGTTCTTGTCCGAGTCTCTACTGAAACTACCAACAAAGGCTGCTTACACTGGTAATTTCTTTGTGTGATCACTACGCGCAATAATCAACCCTCAGGGCACCTCTGCTAGCAACAGCTGTCAGTTCCTACTGATCAACCCGGTGTTTCACCAGTAACCTAAAAGTGAAATGTACTTTTGATAATTTCCTGAGCTCCTCAGTGATTTTAGCATTCCTGAACAGCTTAGAATTCAACTGACTTTTATTGTTGATGTAAGGAATATTAAGCCTCATATTAAGAATAAACTATATGATAGAGATGTTTATAGGTATGTTTATTATAATGCTGTTTTCATTTATTTTATAAGGCCCTCAAGCCTTTGCCTGTAGTTACCTAGAATTTAAAATATATTTATTAGTATTACATCAAAAGGCTAGAAAAAAAGTTTCAAGATACTTTACCTGGGATAAGGGAGAAAAGTACACCCTGATAGTAATAAAAGAAATAATAATAATATTATTATTAGTAATAATATATTATTAATATATTACTAATATATTAATAATATTATATTAATAATAATTATATAAATAATTATTATCTTTTAATAATAAAAGAAAGTGTATGTGAAGTCTTTCATATGTAACTCACGACCACAGACCTGTCTGTCTATATCTTGTCTGCCTTTTGTATGTGGACCTGTTATTGAAGCACCTGTCCCCCTCACACACCTATCCCCTCCACCCACCCCTGTCACCCACCCACACTCACCCCCACACCCCCCAGACAGTCCCCAAAGCCCTGTCCCCCATAGACTTACCTGCATGCAGCTGCTGAGGCTGCTCTCACCACCCTGCCTGGCTGCATGCTGGCTATGTGTCGCACGCACACTCACATGTGCCCCCTGCCTCTCAGATTCACAGAAGTTTAGGGCTGGAAGGGACCTTGTGAGATCATTGGGTCCAGCCCCTGCTCTGGGAAGGAAAGACTGCTGGGGTCAAATAACCCCAGCAAGGTGTGCGTCCAGTCTCCTTTTGAAGATCTCCAGGGCAAGAGCCTGTCCCAGCCCCGCTGGGAGTCTGTTCCAGAGTCTGGTCACACAAACTGTGAAGAAGTTTTTCCTTATATCCAGTCTGACACCTGCTTCTAGGAGTTTATGACTGTTGCTCCTGGTTTTCCCCTGGGGTGCTTTGGTGACTAGTTGTTCACCTAGCCCCTGATGGTCACCCCTAATATATTTTTAAGCTGCCACCAAGTCCCCACAAAGTCTTCTCTTTTCTAGGCTGAACAGTCCCATATCTGTCAGCCTGTCCTTATATGGCATGCTTTTCAGGCCCCTAATCATATGAGTGGTTCATCTCTGGACTCTCTCAAGCTTCTCCACATCCTTCTTGAAGTGTGGTGCCCAGAACTGGACACAGTACTCCAGCTGCGGCCTCACCAATGCTGAGTAGGGTGGGAGAGTAACTTCTTTAGTTTTGCTTGAGATGCAACAGTTGATGCATGCCAGAGTATTGTTTGCTCTGCTATCTGTAGAATCACACTAGTGGCTCATATTCATTTTATGGTCAAGTGTAACCCCCAGGTTCCTTTCAGATGTGGTGCTAACTAGTGTAACACTACTGAGCCTGTAAATTGTTTGCAGATTTTTCCTTCCCAGATGGAGCACTTTGCACTTTTTGGTGTTGATTGAACAGCATCTGGTTCTATTCCACCCATCTAACTAATCTGTCTAGGTCTGCCTGAATCATTAGTCTACCCTGAGGCATGGCCATACTTCCCCACAGCTTAGTGCCAGTGGTTAACTTTGCCAGTGTGCTTTTCACCCCCATATCCAGATCATTGATGAA
>NW_017729031.1:63971001-63971431 GCF_001723915.1 Gavialis gangeticus
GAAGTTGAAAAGCACTGGCCCAAGTACCAAACCCTGGGGGACCCTACTGGCTACCTCCTGCCAGGTCGGCACAGATCTGTCTATTAGTACTCTCTGGGTTTGACCCCGCAGCCAGCTTCCCACCCATCTGACCATTGAATTCCTGAGCCCATAGTCCCCTAGTTTTACCTGGAGAGCCTCACGGGGCACCAAGTCAAAGGCCTTTCTAAAGTCCAAGTAAATGATGTTGACCTAATCTCCCTTATCCAGGTGGTGAGTAACCTGGTTGTTTAAGGAGAGGAGGTCAGTCAGACATGACTACCGGTGACAAATCCATGCTGGATGTCATTCAGAATTTTGCCTTCTACTAACTTATCACATATGGACTTCTTGAGAAATTTTTTGAGGGTTTTTCCTGGGATTGAGATCAGGCTGATTAGCCTGTAGTTCC
>NW_017729031.1:63976431-63991624 GCF_001723915.1 Gavialis gangeticus
TTTTATAAGGCCCTCAAGCCTTTGCCTGTAGTTACCTAGAATTTAAAATATATTTATTAGTATTACATCAAAAGGCTAGAAAAAAAGTTTCAAGATACTTTACCTGGGATAAGGGAGAAAAGTACACCCTGATAGTAATAAAAGAAATAATAATAATATTATTATTAGTAATAATATATTATTAATATATTACTAATATATTAATAATATTATATTAATAATAATTATATAAATAATTATTATCTTTTAATAATAAAAGAAAGTGTATGTGAAGTCTTTCATATGTAACTCACGACCACAGACCTGTCTGTCTATATCTTGTCTGCCTTTTGTATGTGGACCTGTTATTGAAGCACCTGTCCCCCTCACACACCTATCCCCTCCACCCACCCCTGTCACCCACCCACACTCACCCCCACACCCCCCAGACAGTCCCCAAAGCCCTGTCCCCCATAGACTTACCTGCATGCAGCTGCTGAGGCTGCTCTCACCACCCTGCCTGGCTGCATGCTGGCTATGTGTCGCACGCACACTCACATGTGCCCCCTGCCTCTCAGATTCACAGAAGTTTAGGGCTGGAAGGGACCTTGTGAGATCATTGGGTCCAGCCCCTGCTCTGGGAAGGAAAGACTGCTGGGGTCAAATAACCCCAGCAAGGTGTGCGTCCAGTCTCCTTTTGAAGATCTCCAGGGCAAGAGCCTGTCCCAGCCCCGCTGGGAGTCTGTTCCAGAGTCTGGTCACACAAACTGTGAAGAAGTTTTTCCTTATATCCAGTCTGACACCTGCTTCTAGGAGTTTATGACTGTTGCTCCTGGTTTTCCCCTGGGGTGCTTTGGTGACTAGTTGTTCACCTAGCCCCTGATGGTCACCCCTAATATATTTTTAAGCTGCCACCAAGTCCCCACAAAGTCTTCTCTTTTCTAGGCTGAACAGTCCCATATCTGTCAGCCTGTCCTTATATGGCATGCTTTTCAGGCCCCTAATCATATGAGTGGTTCATCTCTGGACTCTCTCAAGCTTCTCCACATCCTTCTTGAAGTGTGGTGCCCAGAACTGGACACAGTACTCCAGCTGCGGCCTCACCAATGCTGAGTAGGGTGGGAGAGTAACTTCTTTAGTTTTGCTTGAGATGCAACAGTTGATGCATGCCAGAGTATTGTTTGCTCTGCTATCTGTAGAATCACACTAGTGGCTCATATTCATTTTATGGTCAAGTGTAACCCCCAGGTTCCTTTCAGATGTGGTGCTAACTAGTGTAACACTACTGAGCCTGTAAATTGTTTGCAGATTTTTCCTTCCCAGATGGAGCACTTTGCACTTTTTGGTGTTGATTGAACAGCATCTGGTTCTATTCCACCCATCTAACTAATCTGTCTAGGTCTGCCTGAATCATTAGTCTACCCTGAGGCATGGCCATACTTCCCCACAGCTTAGTGCCAGTGGTTAACTTTGCCAGTGTGCTTTTCACCCCCATATCCAGATCATTGATGAAGAAGTTGAAAAGCACTGGCCCAAGTACCAAACCCTGGGGGACCCTACTGGCTACCTCCTGCCAGGTCGGCACAGATCTGTCTATTAGTACTCTCTGGGTTTGACCCCGCAGCCAGCTTCCCACCCATCTGACCATTGAATTCCTGAGCCCATAGTCCCCTAGTTTTACCTGGAGAGCCTCACGGGGCACCAAGTCAAAGGCCTTTCTAAAGTCCAAGTAAATGATGTTGACCTAATCTCCCTTATCCAGGTGGTGAGTAACCTGGTTGTTTAAGGAGAGGAGGTCAGTCAGACATGACTACCGGTGACAAATCCATGCTGGATGTCATTCAGAATTTTGCCTTCTACTAACTTATCACATATGGACTTCTTGAGAAATTTTTTGAGGGTTTTTCCTGGGATTGAGATCAGGCTGATTAGCCTGTAGTTCCCTGGTTCCTCTCTTCTCACCTTCTTGAACATGGGCACAACATTGGTCCTCTTTCAGTCTTCTGGGACCTCTCCTGAGCACCATGAATTCTCAAAGAGGTTTGCCACTGATGACTTCAGTTGCAATGAACTAGCTGCGATGACTTCAGCTAGTTTGTTCAGTACTCTCGGATGGAGGGAATCTGGTCCTGCTGACTTGCAGATATCCAGCCTCTCTAGCTGTTCTTCCACCAGCTCATCATTGACAGTTGGGAGGTGATCATCCCTACTGCGACTGTTCTGTGTCATATTTGCATTTGCAAGCTATCACTCTTATACAGGTGGAATATGGATGCAAAGTACTCATTCAGGAGTTCAGTTTTTTCCTTGGTGTCATTGATCTGATGTCCAGCTGCATTGAGCAGTGGTCCCACATTTCCACTGGTTTTTCTCCTGTTACCTACATACCTATAAAAAACTTCTTATTGTCTTTGATTTCAGTTGCTAACCTAAATTCAGTCACCACCTTTGCTTATCTAATCTACCCCCTCCAAGTGTGGGCCAATCCTACGTGGTTCTCCTTGGGGCCTGTTCCTAGCTTCCATCATTGGTAAGCCTCCTTTTTCTTTTTTCAGGAGAGCTGTGACTTCTCTATTGAGCCAAGATGGCCTCCCAGCCCCTGTCACCTCCAGTCACCGTCCTGTGCCCCCACCAGCAGAGCAGAGCAAAATCCGGGACATTGATTCAAATTTAGAAAAAAACACCTGGACAGAGATTTGAGGCTCCAAAAAGAGAACATGTCCAGGAAAATCCAGAAGTATGGTAACCCTAGTTTAATTTTAGGTCTAAAATGCTCATATCCAAGATTTTAAGTCTATGTACAGACCTGACACTTAATGCACTTTAAGCATGCAGAAATTGCTTTACACCCATAACAAAACAGGTATTCATGGCACATAATGCATTTAAAAAATTGTGGATCCTGCTCTAAGTTAGGATCTGTTAGTACACATACTGAATGGATGTGTACTAAGCAAAAGTGCACCTGTTAGAGTGCTTTGTTGAACGTTTGTGCCAGGTCCCACTGAGAGTTAACTTAGAGCTCAAGCACTGCCACCCCAGGTGCTGTTGCACAGGGCTGCTCTATCCTTGGGCAAAAGTCATTTGCTTTACCTGAGTACCAGGTTGTCCCACCCCCTCCGCCATCACTGACCCGAGCCAGTGACAGCCTCTGATGCCAGCCCCACATGCAGCCTGGCTGGGGCAGTGGCAAGGGGGGTTTCTACCCTGGAAGCTGCCCTGGTCCCATGGTGCACTGCAATCTGGCCAGGGGTGGCTGCAGGGGAAGGACTCCAGGGTCTCTCCCCTGGCAGCCAGTGCTGGAGTGGCCCCTCTCCCCAGCCCCACCCCTTCCCCCCACCAGCTGGTGACCGTCAGCAGTGGCTGGGGGAGAGGGGGGAAGGGACCTCCCACTGCAAGGACCCCCCTCCCCACAGCTTCCTGGCTTGGGGGTCGCTGGGTCAGGGGAGTTGGCCCAGATCTGCACAGCATGGGGACTCCCTTTCCCCCATGGCCTAGCTCCTGGAACACCAAAACATTGAGCAAGGCAGCTCTTGCAGCTGCTGACTGTTTCTGTCAAGAGGCTGGGGAGGGGGGAAAGGGACCCCCCCACACTTCAAGGACCCTCCCCCACAACTTGCTAGCTGGAGTCTTTGAGGGAGCTGGGTTGGATCTGCATGGTGGGGGCTTCCTCCCTCCACAGTCCCAGTTCCTGGTGTAAGGAAACACCAGGCTGGGCTGCCTCTCCTGCAGCTGCTGGCTGCCACTGTCAAAAGGTTTGACTGGAGGGGAAAGGGAGACCACCCCACCTGTCCTGGCTCCCCTGAAGACCCCACTTAGAAAGCTGACTCCCTTTTCTCCTGCTGCTATCAGTCACCAGTTGGCAGGGCTGTAGGGCGGAGGGGCAGTACACCAGCAGCCTCCTGGGAGGTATGTGGGGGTGCCCCCACCTGCTCACCTTGGCCAGTGCAGACAGGCACAAAGCCCACCCCCCTTCCCCCCACCAAACAGCACATGTCTGTTTAGCTGGAATACGCTCTAACTTACAGTACTTTAAAGTGCAATAGTTGAGCACTTTCTTCCAGGGGCTTTTTGAACATCTGTACTTAGCCTAAGGGCTTTGTAAGTCACAACCATTTAACATGTACTTAAACATGACTTGTCTCTGATTATACTAGAGTAAGACATCAATTAAAATGTGTTATTTTTTTAAAATCATTTTCATACTCTAGACTAAACCAATGCTTAAAAATTTTTGTGATACTTTACTGTTATGAAGTGTTTTGTTGACAAGTTTCTGCCCTCACTATACAGTTGCTAGATTTTGCAAATTATTCAATCAAACAAGACACTAACTAGATTTCTCCTCATGCTGTTTGTAGGCATTGCATTAACTACCTAGCAAATGTTGCTACCTGTCTATATTCATAACTTGCCACCTGCTCAAGGTAAACAACCACAGAAGTGATTGCAATATGCCTTATTACAAATGCAGTAATATTTTTCACTTATACATGTACAAAACAAACAAAAGTTCTGTCCTGACTTTCTGACTTACATTGGATTTAGGGATAGGTTCCTTTTTGGTTACCTCTTGTTCCATTTGTTTTGTCTATATGCCCTAACTCAGCTCCCTGTGAAATGCATGGTAAAATGTCCATTGAGTTTAGAGATAGCAGAGTTAGGCCAATCTTGCATCCTTCTGAAATCCCACCCATGATATTAAAAACAGAAATGGGTCTGTATCAAAATCAGAGATCCAAACTTCTCTGAGTTTTGGTGAGGTTCAGATCTAGATATGAAGTCTTCAACTTTTCCCTCTCTGTTTTAAATCATTGCCCCAGATCCAAATTCTTCTAAATTATAGGAAAGCTCATGTCTTCTTTGCAATAATGGCCTTTCTTTAAAAATTAAAATCTCTTATTCTTAGTCACGAATTCAACAACTTCCCATTTCATCTTTAATTATTATCCCCCTTCCCTATATAAATAATTTGCAGATCTTGCTTGTATCTTATTTAAATGTTCTCCCTTCATTTTCTCTTATAAATGACATCCATCTTCATCCTAAGTAAAGCTGTTGCGGTTCCTCCTTGTCTGTCCTGGTCTTTCTTAAACTGATGCTCATTCTTTTTCTCACGCTCTCTTTCTTCTTTGTGGGGGACAATACATTGTGTTGAAGGAAACTGATACATCATTTGCTGCTACAGGCTTATATCCAATCTTTTGCCCTTTGACCAGTCGGTTGGAGTGCTCTGCCTTAGCTGCAAGTTTTAGTTTAAACCTTTGTTGCAAGAGCTTTCTATGATTCTGCTCAGGAGGCATTCATTTGAAGCAAAGGTGTATGTTAGGTCACTTATTTCTGAATACCCTGGTCATGAACTTCTTCCATAGGCCATATGAGCAACATAAGCCTTCTCCCAGCCTGGCTTAGCTTGATGGAAGTAAAAGCCATGGTAGTATATGCAAAGTAAAATTATGGAAGTAGGATTGTGCACTGTGAATAACACCAATGTGTCCTTTTAATGTAAGGAAATAGGTGGGAATTGACTCAGCACAAAAATGTAACCAAATTGGGAAAACCTGTATTAGGTATATAATCTATGATCAAGTTGTATAAAATTGGACTTCTATGAGCTCAACACTGAAAGAAGAACTACATCAATGAAGTCCCTGAAGGAGCAGTGAAGCCTAGCCAGCAGACCTGTCCTCCTTCATAGCCAAGGCTATATAAGCAGTATCCTTACTTACTGATGTAAATAAGCCATTGCTATAGTGTATCCCAATAAAGCTTTTGATTAGTGACTGGAATAGTCTCAGTAGTCATTAGTCTCACTCTCAACCTTCTAGAATCCACAAGTAACACTTCTGGGTGAAGAGGCCATACAAAGTAAAAATAATTAGATTTTGAAGATATTATTATTACTATTATTTTTCAAACTGCTTCTCTGGGATGGAGGCTCTGTAAACTTAAAAGATGGCACAGCCCTTGTCCTCAAACACTTTATTGTTTAAATCTGAGATTGACAGCATGGTAGAGGCCCATATAATTAGCAGTTCATAATGAAGGAACTCACATATATCTATGTAGGATTATCATTGAAAAGCTTCCAGGAAGAAGTATATTTTATGAAGGTGTGTGAAACAAAAGAGGATGGTTAGTTGGGTTGAAAGTTGGAGGGGGGAATTACGCTCACACTGCATAAAAATAGAATTAATTCACCCCTACTGTCATTTCTACCCCAAAATCTGAAAACTTCTTGATTTGTGTTCATCAATAATTAAGGACCCATCAGCAATACTCAGAGGGAGCTTACATTGCACTTTTGAGCAGCCTGTTAGTAAT
This sequence comes from Gavialis gangeticus, assembly GCF_001723915.1. Classification (NCBI taxonomy): domain Eukaryota; kingdom Metazoa; phylum Chordata; order Crocodylia; family Gavialidae; genus Gavialis; species Gavialis gangeticus. The sequence goes on from NW_017729031.1 coordinate 63,982,735, forward strand.
GTACAGTGGATAGATCCTCTTTTTCAAATCCCAGGGCACCAGGCCATGCAATGCTAGTATTGCATTTTCAATTAGCTACTGAGTGAATGCTTGGCATATGTAGAAGTGAACTGGTACACAATTAGCTTATTGTTCCTTTCAGCTTTGTGCTGAGAGGATCTGAAGGACTGGAGACACACACACACACACACACACACATAATTTGTCAAGCCAGAGGCATTGCTGTGGATGTGGAATGAGGGAGCTGCTCAGCTCATACAGATTCACTTGCTAACTCAGGAATTACAGCTGTTATTAAGAAGCACTCACTGTGGCTTTAGGGAGTGCGCCAGGGGATAATAACAGAAACAACTCTCTTATTTCAGACATTCTGGGCTCTTTTCTCTTCTGATTCTCCTTATTGTTATTATGGAGCCCAACAGTCCTAAAAAGATACAGTTTGCTGTGCCATTATTTCAGAGTCAAATAGATCCTGAAGCAGCTGAACAGGTAAGCAAGCCAGGTTTTTTTCTTTACCTAGGGAACAAGGTGTGGGTGATAACAGGTAATATTCCTGGTCTAAATATTTCTTGGTGTAAAATGAAATTAAATCCACTGATTTATGTGTGGTGTAAACAAAGTAGCGGAGAGCAGGATTTGTCCTGTTGTTAAAATGCTTGTTTCTTATTTATGCAGGTTTTTAAAAGTGTATCTTAGCTGTTGTATGTTGTTTTTAGAAAAGGTAAGCACACTTGATATGAGCACATGATCTCAAACTCTCTGTTTATGCAAAAACAGTTAAAATACATTGTTTAAGATATTCTGATATACATTTGGTAGTATGTACTTAATGGAAATATTGTATAGTCAGGTTAGAAGACAAGGCACTTGCCATTTACTTTGATACGGGAGCAAATCATTCGAATTCTGCATAATCTTTTATTCAACTATTCCCACATTTATAAGACTTTTTTGGCAGTCTACTCAGTCCATTAAATGCATGTATATGGATATATGCATGGGTTTATCAATTCACACATACGCACATATAGATATAAATGCATTATCACAGCATATTTTGACTCATAAAATGTATGCAGGTAAAGCTCATATTAGACAGAAATGGTATTGACTTATATGTTTATATCTGTATATAAAGAACAATGAGTACAGAATCTTAGATGACAGACATGGCTCATAGCTATTAGTTCGTCTAGTCCATCTCCATCAGTGTAAGACTGTTTCCTGTTGTACATTTACTAATATTTTGATACATCTAGTTTTAATGGTACCAAAGATGCAATTTGAAATTTGACAATGTCAGTATTGGTGATGGCAATGAAATTGTTTGCATCTGCATTTGAGGAGACATTTTGTTTCCTTAGTCTTCTGTTGTAATGTCTCCTAAGAGGAGGCGGTGTTTGCCAGAAAATGGTAAGTTGGAGCAAGCCATGGAATAAAGAAAGATAGGAGATGATAAAAGAAAAGGCATCCTTAGGCTTTCAACGGATCCATAGATTATTTTTTTTGGAATAAAGTGTATTCATAATTTAGGGAACGATTCTGTAGTTAACTCAAGCACGACCTGTTCTCCCACTGTTTCAAAACCGATGAGAGTTATCACCTTCAGCAACTACAAGATCAGGCCCTCACAGAATTCCTACAGACATAGAAGTATTATGAGCCATATTTTGCCCCTAGCTCTTTATTATCTGTTTTTATTTTACAAGCTCCCTATCATTTATTTTAGACATTGGATGAAATTAAATAAGTTTTGCTGTCAACTACGTTTGTACAAATCTGGAATAATTTCACTGAGATTGATTGAGCTATTTTCCATTTACACATCTGAGAACAGAATTTGCTCTGATCAATCTAGAGATGTTGCTTTTAAACCTTTAGGAAAGAACCAAGATATTGCCACTGAAGTTGTGTCTCAAAATGGTTTCTGGCTAAATATTCTTAAGTACCGTTGAAGAAATGTCAGGAGCCTGGAAGCTGTAATATAACGAAAAGCTAGCTTTCAATTCAAATATGTCTATTACCAAAGGTTTATCCAATGCCATATTAGTTAATTGTCCAACAGTCTTGTCAGACATTAATGGAATAAGAAAACCACTAGAGCAGAATCATAGAGCACTCATAAAATGTAACTGAAAAGAGACCCATACAATTTTTTATATAGATAGACATCTAGAATATGCAGTACTTACAGGATTTTATTTTGGAAGCATTTTAATATTGTCATTTTTAAATTGCTCTAAAATAAAGATGCTGACATGACTTTTTAAAAGGTTCTTATAGTGACTGATAGCTGCTCTGTCCCCTCTCTTAGCTTTTCTTATATGCTTCAGGTCAGTGGCACAATAGCAAATATTAGTGGTAAGTACAACAGTCTCAGATGCCCCTGCTCATAAAACAACTCCATTTTTTCCAGAAATAAAGAATAAAGGTAATAATTTAAAAAATAATTAAGTGTCTCAGGACCGCAAGTCCCAGTACCTTCCAATATGACTTCTGCTCCTAAGTCTCTTAGGCGATTTTTGAAAATCCCTCCTTAGGAAGCCATGATATCCCAGTACACTGGGGCTAGTCTGATTGAGATCATTATTATGCTATTAAAACAGTGTTCTGAATGCTGCTCTTTGCGTGTTTGCTTCTTCCACTTGCACGGTTCGATAGGGCCCTTGATGGACTTGTATTTTGTACTGGATGTAGGGTAGCTAGTGTCCCTAATGACTCTGCTTGGGCCTATGTTTTTCACAGATCAGGAAAAGAAGGCCTACACCAGCATCACTCGTCATTATGAATGAGCCTACACCCCCAGGTAAGTAGCAACGTGTCTTCTGAACTGCTGCACTCATATGTAGGGGCAATATGTCTTTTGAAACATGATGTTACTAAATATGTACATTCAAGGAAAAGTTAAAAAAGGTATCATTGAGCATAGAGCACTAAATTTTCGATTACAAATCTTCAGTCTGTTTATAGTAAATACAGTGAATCTATAAAAATCTTGGCCCCATTGGTGTAAGTGCAAATTCCCTTAGATACCAGTAGAGACAGGATTTCAGCATCTCATGAGTAAATCTCCCATGTTGCAGATGAAAGAAGGACTCCACTGAAAGAAGAATTTAGTTGCCCCAATACCCTGTGTTGCGGATGAAAAGAGGACTTAGTTGCCTTTGTGCTTTGGAGATGAGTGCAGCAATTTCCTCCACAAACCCTCTCCTTCATTGCTGGGACGTTGAGGGGAATCTTTAGAGCTGAGTTAAGCTCATAGAGTTCTTGGTCTTTCAGTTCCTAGGGGGATACAAGTCTGTTATATGGAGAGCCCAGTAAAAGAAAAAGCTTTTAGATGAATGAGTCAATCTTTCATTGAAACAGCTTGTATTTGCACTTGCACATGAAAACCCTTGTAGATATTTCCTTCCCTTAGAGCTCCTGCCAGAATTTTTTCTTCAGGGGTGGCTGGTTTGTAACTAATTTACATGAGTGTGCATTCTTATGGCCTCCAAAAATGTCTGGAATTTCCTTTTAGGAAATCTGTGCAAAAGCACCAGAAAAAAGAAATTAAAAGAATGAATTGCAGAAAAATGTTAATACTGTCAAAAATTTTAAATTTACTTAATTTAATCAAAACTGTTCTGGAAAAAAAACAAAAAAACCCTGCTGTGGGATGAGACTTAGGTTTCAGGATTTCCAAACAATCTCTTTCTATTCTTCTTTCAGATGGGGAATGAATCATTTACTATTAATATGCCACCATGCAATGCAATTGATGTTTTCTAATTAGTTTTCTTCACTGTTTAAAAGCTATTTTTTAAAATGATTTTTTAAAGCCAGCAAGAAGAATGGACACACTGTGTGGTCCAGTAGGGAAGGCACTCCTTTGAAAGGTGTGATTCCTAGGTTCCAGTCTCATCTGCTAGGACTGTTTTTGCACTTGCATTAGACAATCATTGGCTCAAACAGAAATAACTCTGGCAGTAAGAGACAGAACCCAGGATTGCCTCCTGAAACCCACAATAGTACTGTGGCCACTAAGCCACAGAGTCATGCTTCCACTTCTTTGCTCGCATTTTGGCCCCATGACTCTTGCCTATATGGCTGCCCACTGGATCAACTTCCACAGAAGGGATAGGGTAGGTCTGATTCTACCTATGGCAGTAGTAGTAGGGAAATGTAAAATGTTGTTTTAAATCCTTGCAGGGTGACATGGGCCTAGAATGTAAGGGTGTTTATACATGTGCTCTGCGGGGGAGGGCTTTAATTAGAATGAGCTTTAAAGTGCCCCCACCTCCATTTGCCAGCACAGAGATGCTGATACATGAGACATCGGAATCTGCTCCAACGTGCTGTAATTACAGTGCTTCAGAGCAGCCTCGCTGCCCATCTGTAGGCACCCTAGATTTCTGACATTCTGAGTAAGTGCTTTCACCGGTAGACTATTGGTCAAAATATGGGCACTGCCAGGCAGGTTTGATACCGATGTGTAAGTTTTCTTTCAGCATCAGTCATTTTTCATGCTCTGTGCTCATCTGAAGAATTGGGATTTAGGTGACGCTTAGGCACCTCCTAGCAGTTTTTGGGATTGCAGCAGATTTTAGACCAGAGTTAATTGCCCTGGTAACAATGTAGCATGTTTCTGAGCATAAGCAGCAGCCCAAATCCAGAGTTTTATTTCGGAGCAAAATGGAGATCCCTAATAAATCTAGGAACCTAAGTGTTTTACAGTGGCTGAACAAGATTGATTTGGATTGCTCTTTGTGCCTAAATTCCACTTGAGTCCTATTTGGATGCCTTAAAAATCAGTAAGTATTTGACCCTCTATAAAGAAATCCCAACTTTATTTTTAGATCTATTCCTTTCAGGTTCAGAGTTCTTCATCTAAAGCACTGAGCACCTTCAATTTACACTCTGATTATAATTGAAATTTTCAGTAATTTGTAGGAATAAGCACAGAGGGTCAGACCTTGGGGATTAGATAATTGCCATGTAGTGCAAATTGTGGATGTTCAAAGACAGTATAAAGCTCACCTTGCTCAGTATTGTCACTTGTGTCCTTGGCTGGACTCCAGACTTCTCAACCAAGGGGCTGAGGTTACATTATGGGATTGTTGCAAAAAGTCATCTGCTAGCCAAGTCCTTTGCTTCTTGCCAGACCTCTGTGCTGGCACTGGGGAGAGGGTAGTGTAGAAGCCTTTCTCTTTTTTGAAGGTTGTACGCTGTTATCCCCCTTCCAGAGCTATACAAACAGACATAAAGGCCAGAGGTGTCAGGCAGTGCAATTGAAAGGTACCCCAAAGCAACAAGAGGTCTACTGTTAGGTTCTGACCTTTGCTTAGCTTAGTGGGTCATACAATGTCAGGATTACTTGTCCTTAATTTAAAATAAAATTGCCTTGACTGTTTTTCTCTGTCAAAGTTCCATTTGTACACTGAACACAGTCACATTTCCTTCCGTATATAGATTCTTAGTGCAACATTAAATCAAAGACAGACAGAGAATTAGGACTCTCTCTTTTTACAGGAAACTTAACAAACTAGTTGCATGCTTACTGTCCTTTTTCCTGAAACGTTTATACTACAACCCCAAACAAATATTTTTATGACTTTTTACATTGCACTGAGTATCATTTAAGTTGTAGCTATGGCAGAAAAATGGTGTTAACCCTCTCAAATTATTTGTGTATGAGATAAATCATGTTTATAGTTCGTTTTGAAAATTTGTAGTGATTTCTGATTTTTTTTCAGTTATTGTTTTTTAAAACAAATCTTACAGCATTTTTAGTAAATTGTATGCAACTCTGATTTGTGCATGGATATGCATGTATTCAGATGTGTATGACTGATGTTTGCAAATGTGCAGTGGTGTTCGTATTTTAGTGTCATTTGGTATATAGAAGTGTGGGTAGATTGTAATTAGAAGCCCCTTGGAAAGAAGGAAAATATATGCATCTTAAAGTTCACTATTTCCATTGCTACTTGTATTTTTAACCTATTAGAAGTGGTTGTGAAAATGCTGGCTTATACAGATGCATTTACATCTTATAAGATGCTAAGCAAAACCTAGGGATGCTGATAATGTTCAATTCTCACAGAAGTCAGCTGTAGTTGGAGGCATTCAGTATGTCTACGCAGTATACAACACCTTGCCAAAGCAAACTTCAAATGCCAAGACTAGGAATAGCTTTTGCTCAGAAATTATAGAGCATCCAAGAACTGTTAAAATGATTTCTCTCCAACAGTGAGTAATTAATCAGTGTATGTGCTTAGAGTTAATAAATAATAATAATGCAGTCCTAATAATAGTTAACACTTCAACAAACAACTATGTGAGCATCATTATCACAGTTTGATAAATGGAAAAAATGTAGGGGAGAGAGTTGAAGTCAATTACTCAAGTCACACAGCAAGTTAACACGGAACTAAAACCAAACCCATTTCTCTTGAGTTTTAGTTTCTTGCCTTATCCAGTAGCCTACCACTTCCCCAGTTCAGATAAAAAGTTTATTGCTGGGTGTACATCAAAAGGTTTGAAGTTGAGAACTGAATGAGCTTCCAAATATTTGGATGTATTACCAAATGTATACACATTATCCAAAACTCCTTGTTTTGAAGACTCAAAATAGAAGTCTTGGAAGAGATGACTTTCCTGTAAGCTTTGTGATATTTGCATCTGATTGCAGCTGAAAAGTAAAGATAGCATTTTTGTGGTATTTCTGGATGTAGCCTGAGCCAGAAGTCAGAAGGGAGTAAAACTTGTCAGGTCTATGTTTCAGACCTTTGTAATAATTCAATTTGAATAGTGCTCTACAAAGATCTGAGTGTGTTGTTTCCCACCCCCCCAACCCCCGAGCCACTTCATCCCTCCTGAATATCTACTACATATTCAGATGCAAACAAGGAATGCATCTTCACTGATATAGTGAAAATATATGTGAAAATGGAATCGTTACTAGGGCTAAAATAATGTTTAACTAGTAACATTCTCTAACACTGTAAGAAAAGTCTACTAGGCTTTCTCAATCTTTACTTTCAAGGAGACAAAAAAATGCTAGAGCAAACTAACTGACTCTTCTTGGATTTGGCTTCCGCAGACTTATGCAGCATATGGGAACATGGCTTGTTATATTTTCCCATGTACTCTATTGCTATCGTCAAATGACCATGTACAGTTTCACCAATAACTTGCTAAAGGGAAGAGTTAAATCTCAGTAACTGTACCACTTACTGCCAAACAAAATTAAAATAAAAAATCAAATAAAAACAACAGCTTTGTCTGTACCCACCCTAACAATAATTTGGTGATACATCAAAAAGTAAGGTGTTTTTTGGTGATATCTTTTATGGCACTCACTATAGATTGGAGAGAAGCTCAACAAGCTAAACACATATTTACACTAATTTTGGGTATCCTCTGAGACTAAGCAAAGTTTTTGATTGTTTTGTGTTTATCTTATGATGATATTTTTTAAAACAACAGAACCTGCCCCATCTCCTGTTCACCCCTTCGCAGAACCATGGCAGAGTCGTGATGAGGTGTTTTCTCCTGGACCATGAAACGTTGTAAATGAGGAATATGTCTTTTGGAAAGCAGGGTAGATACATACCTTTACAGATGACCTAAATAAGATATGTGTACAGAGCACAAGCTTTCATGAACCCAAATTCACATCACCAGATGCTGTGAAAGGACATGCAGAAAGCAGAGTCTTTGGTATGTGAAATATAAACGGCACAGAGAAAAGCTGGTAACTATGGTAAAAAGTGACTTCTGAGGGGAAAAGAATTTCAGGTCATGGCTCAGATTTAAAGTAATCAGTATTCACTTTCGTCAGAAAATAATGCCAGCTTCTTTGTATGTACTGGCCTTGTTGCCAAGCCAATACAATAGCAAATGGCCTGTTGGCACCATCTGCCCTCCTCAGGTCAGTGTTCAGGGTGCTTGACACTACTGTGGGCATTAGAATGCTACTGGATCCTCAAGTTGGCTATGGCAATGCAAACATAAGGATGTCTGCAATTTATTTTTATTTCCTTTTTGGAACTAATTTTTTTTTGCTCTTTCACATACCTGGGTTTTCCAACCTCATCCTGAGAACCTTACTCAGCACTTGAACTGAGGGCAGATGTTGCCTTCTAACTTGACTGCACTTCTTCCAAACTGCCTTCTTGTTAAGTCTCTGGTTATTATTGTTGCAAAGATGATCATTAAACATGCCAACCAATGGAACAAATAAATGACTTTTCAAAGAACACAAAACACTATCTCTGAGGTGTATAAATGTCATTCAGTAGATGTTAATTCAGTGTATGTCTGCACAATGCAGAGTAGATTAGAGATATCCAGGTTAGCTTTAAATGAGCTAGTGCAAGTGCCAGAAACAGTAGTGGCAACAGTGGCAATAAATGAGCTGACATGGAGCTGCAGGCTGTTGTGGCTATTAGACTACTTCTGTAACCTGTGTGAGCTGATTCAGACCTAGTTCATGGTTCTCTTCCCTGCTTTGAACTGTGCAGCGTAGGGCTAGGGACAGACATTCAAAAAGCTGGAGCCTGAATTAATTCAACCTTTGCAGGTTAGTCTAACTTGCTTTGGTTGAACCAGTTTGTAACAGCACAGGCATGTGGGCACATACCTGCAGCTGTTCAGGCCAGGAGCCAGGGAAACTAGAGCATACCCTCGTCTGCAGGGAAGCTGTGCTGGCAGGGCATGGCCAGTTCAGGCCCTCTTCCATCAGCAGGGACCCAAGCCAGGTCTGCCAGGCGTTCCCCACTCACTGCTGCAGCAGTGGGCCAGCATGGCCCCTGGGGCAGATGGGGCAGGGAGGGGGGTTATTCTCTCCTCTACTCCGGATGCAGGAGGGAGGGGGAATAACCCCCATCTCTTCCCCCCCCCCCCCCCA
>NW_017729031.1:63991850-63993346 GCF_001723915.1 Gavialis gangeticus
CCCCCCCCCCCCACAATGGGCCCTGCTGGCCCATATCTGGCCCTGCCCAGTGGGGGCTGGCTGGGGATCAGGCTTCCTGGGCTAGCTCAGAGGTGCTGGCGGGCGCTGAGCCCGACAGCCGCCACTGCCATGTCCTCTGCCCTGTGCAGCACCTGGGGCTACAGCTACACAAGCAGCTGCAGTCTGGCCGGGACAGGGGGGCTTTTCTGCCCTCCCCCTTGCCTCCAGCTACTGCTGCCAGGGCTGCACCAGGCTGCTCTGGGGAGGGAGTGGTTGGGAAGCTTCAGCCCCACAGCTTCTGCCCCACACGTGGAGCTCTGGCTCCAGTTCCTGGACACCTTGGAAGGCTTCAGTCTAGGAGCTGCAGCCAGAGCTCCATGCGCGAGGCAGAAGCTGCTGGGCTGAAGCCCCCCCTCTCCCACCCTGCCACCTCCCAGAGCAGCTCAGGAATGGGAGGGAGAGTAACCGCTGCAGGTGAGGAGAAGGTGGCTTGTCCCAGCAGAGCTGTTTTTCTCCCCTCACCTCCACCTGGGCACCTTGTGTGTTCCCAAGGCATCTGGGAGCTGGAGCTGGAGCCCCATGTGTGGGGCAGAAGCTTCCTGCCCCCAAGCCACCCAGAGCAGTGCAAGGCAGAACAGCCCCCCGCTCTGGCCAGCCCACAGCTGCTGCACAGGCAGGGGGCGCAATGGTGGCAGCTGCTGGGCTTGGGGCCCACCAACACCTCTGAGCTGGCCCAGAAAGCCCACTCCCTATCCAGCCCCCACCTGGTGGGGCCAGACACCGGCCATCAGGGTCCCGGGGGCGGGGCAGAGATAGGGTTAGTTCCCCTCCCTCCAGCATCCAGCAGGGGGGATAGTAAGGGGCTTATTTTGCCCCTCAGGGCAGGCAGACTCAGCTGTGGTCCCCTGGGATCAGTGGGGTAGAGGGGAGAATAACCTTCCTCCCTGCCTCCTCTGTCTCACTGGCCCACTGCTGTAGCAGTGAGGGGGGAGCACCTGGCAGACCCAGCTTGAGTCCCTGCTGGTGGGACAGGGAGGGGGAATTAAACCCCACTCTGGCCAGACCCCTGCCCCACCCTGTCCCTGCTCTGGCTGGGGAGCAGAGGGGCTGCTTGGCTGGAGCAGAGTCCAGCCCAGAGAGGATGCTGGGGGACTCTGGTTTAAGGTAAACTAGGAAGGGGTCTGGGACAGACATTGCATAAACTGGCTTGAGCCAAATCAGTTAAGTCTGATACTACATTCAACCAGCATTATTTCAGACTGGTTTCAGCCATTTTGAAACTGGTTTATGTGCACTGAATGTCTGTTCTGTTAAAGGTTGAAACCAGTTTTTGATCACTTAAACTGGTATATGTGTAATGTCTGACCGTAGCCTACATGTCTGTGATAATTCTTGCATGGCAACATTTCATAGCTTGCCAAAATGTGTAAGAAGGCAAAAAGGATTATAAAAGTTCACACAGATTTCATAGACATTAGGGCTGGAACGGACCTCAG
>NW_017729031.1:63993357-63995355 GCF_001723915.1 Gavialis gangeticus
CTGACCTCTGATCATGCGCATGGCTCTTCTCTGGACTCTGAAGCTTCTCTACATATTCTACTCTGTTCTGGTGTCATGAACAAGCTGGGCTTGAGCAGCTGGGCTTAGGAAAGTGCAATTGCTTGTTTTCCTGCCCTACTATCAGGAAGGACCCAAGCACACCACTGCCAACAGGAAATTTTACCTGAGGAGCCCTAGAGAGAACTTCGGTTTACTTCGGAGGCCGCCATAACACAAGTGGCCATAACCCAACTGACACATTGAACATCTGCACAATGTGCTGAGAGCTTTGTCCTCTTTTTGCATCCCAAATAGGTGAGTTGGTTTTGTGGTCAGAACCCAGAAGAGTATTACTGCTTGCTTGCTTACACATATTTGAGCCCTGGATGGTAACTCTGAAGAGTGAGAGTCTACCCAGAGGTACCTGTATAGCATTTGCATGATAATTTTATGGTAACTCCTTTGGGTGCATCCACACAAGCAGGAATGTGCATTTGTAGCAGCTCAAATAGCAGCAGCACAAATTTGTGCCAGAGATTTGTGCCTCAACACACGTGCCTGATCATGCCCTTTAGTGTGGGGCAAATTGTGCCACTTGGGGAAAACTGACATTTCCAGCTCCTTCTATATCTTCAGTTTGTTGTAGGTTGGAGGGGAGTTTGTAGGTGGATGTAGGGTTTGTGGGAGTGAGGTTTGTGGGGTGGTGTGGGGCTTGAGGGTGGGGGGTTTGTAAGGTGGTTCGGGGGCGTGAGGGGAGGACTGTTTAGGCAGGATGAGTTCCTCACCTGCCCCCCTGCACAGCGCACAGTTGCCTGACACAGCTCACAGCCCCTCCCCCCCAGCAGAAGCAGTGGCTGTTGGGGCACTCATGCCCGCTCCTGGCAGGGCATGGGCCTGGCCTACCCTTAGACAGGATCAGGCCACTCTTGCTGTCACTTGGGGTCCTGACACTGCATGCAGAAGCCATGCACCTAGGGACCAGGCGGGGTCCTGCCTCCATGTGCCCTGTGTGCCATCGGGCCAGGCTGGCTCCATGCAGGCATGACCTGACCTGGGGTCAGGGCACGTGGCTTCATCCCATGGTGCCAGGATCCCAGGTAGCAGCTGAGCTGGCCCAGTTCTGCCCAAGAGGTTGTGGGCTGGGCCAGCATAATGTGCAGCTGCTGGGTCTGAGGTGGCACCACACCACCGGGGTCTCTGCCAGAGTGGGCACAAGCACCTCAATGGCCACTGCTGCTGCTGCTGCTGTGGCAGGAAGGCCGTACGCCATGCAGGAGGGGCAGGGGACCCACCAATCCTGAGCAGTCCCCCTTACCCCCACACAGTCCCTCTACCCACAGTTCCTCCCCCCCCACCCCTCATTTCCCTACTTACCTGAGACAGAGCCTGGGTCCAATCTGCTGTTACAGCCTTGCCCCACTCTTACTTGCTCCAGCGTGTTGAAGCAGTGTGCTGGGGCAACAGGGGCATGGGGCAGCCATAGGGATGCTCTGGCCAGGTACCAGAGCTTCTTTGTGGAGGACCCAGCCTCTAGTTGTCTCTGGGCATGTTCCAGGAGCATGCCTTGCCCCAGGAGCATGCCCTGCGCCACTTTTTTCCACTGTGGTTTTTTATACTGGGATTTCCCAGTATCAAATTTAGAGTCTGCACTACATTCATCTCCAGTGTGCCTTTTGCGGCATCTCAGACTGCTTTGAGACATTGCTTGTTTGTCTGGATGTGGCCTTTGTTGGCTTTCTTCTCTGACCACTACCCCTCTCCCCTTTCTTCCCCTATCTCTCTCTTTCTCTCTCTCTTTCCTCCACCTCCCTTGTCTTCTATATTATAATTTCTCTCTCCTTCTAATACTCTGCTTTCTGCATGCATGGTTCAAATTATACTTTGGCTCTTGGGGGGCTGGTCTGCAAAAAAAATTAAACTGGTTCACTGGAATGAGCAATCCTATCAGAGACCCTCCCACCAGGTTATGATTTTCAAATCTTACAGGGGGCTCTCATC
>NW_017729031.1:63995366-63998134 GCF_001723915.1 Gavialis gangeticus
TTTTCAAATCTTACAGGGGGCTCTCATCTCTTATGGAGGGGCTCAACTCCCCCCTAAGCTCCACCATAATTTGTACCCTGTGTGCGTGTCCTTTCACAGCATCTGAAAGCATTGGGTCAATGAAAGCTTGTGCTCTCTCTCTATATCTTATTTAGTTAATCTATAAAGGTGCACATCTACCCTGCCTCCTGACTGACTTCAAACTCACACAGTTAACTACCTCTTTATAAAGACGAGAGAGACAAGAAAATGAACTACAATGTATTGATTCAGGGCTGGAGGTAGAGAGCTTATTTGTATGAATTTCCCATCTTTTCAATGTGGTCTGGCTGTCCAGCTGTGGGTAATTACCCTTCAACAATACATGCTAGATGTATTTACCAATGGGAGATAATTCTTTTTTTTCTGTAAAGAATTTCACCATTTTTTTCTTTTCATTTGAATTCCATTTTTATTTTTTGTGTTTGTGTCAAAAAATATGGGTTTTTTTGCCATAATCCCAAAGAATTTCATTGGATACAGATCTATTTTGCAAAAATTTCTAAATGTTTAAGAAGATTTAGTCTGTTGAAAAAAAAAATTGAGGGCAATGATTTGATCAGGGTTGGTAGATACCTGTTTGACCTTTTCTAGCTCTATATTTAGCAGCAAATAAGAAGCACTGAGTACTTGAAACTCCTGTTATACCATTGCTAAATTGGTTCAGTTCACTCTCTTGCTTTCCCTGTAGAATTAAGCTCATTACTGTTGCTAGTAATGCTGCTGAGTTGAAGAAAACCATAGCAAAAGCAGATATTTAGAGGAAAAAAATCTATTATCCTGTAAATTACATAAATGTTTATGACTAATTTATTCCAGTACAAATGTTAGTAAATAATTGATTTATTTGGTTTACCTCTAATATTCAGCTTCATCTTAGGCAAAATAAACAGCAGTAGAAAAGAAGTATTCCAGGTGCCCTGTGGCAGACAGACATCTTCTGTGCTGGTATCCAGATGTAAAGCTAATCCTGCAGTACTTACTGAGGCAAAAATCCCACTGAAACCTTAATACAAACTGAAATCATGGGCCTACAATCTGTGATTTAACATGATTTTCAAAAGTATTCTGTTCTGGCTGCTGTGGACATACTGCTTGCTCTGGTCGAGGAAGCTGAAAGTGGGTAAGCCAATAACAGCTGTTTTCAATTGCAAATTTGGGCTTGTAACTCAGTAATAAAATACTCAGAAAAACAGTAAATCAATAAAAAACTGTCATTAACTGTATCCTTTTTTAAGTCAGAGCAGTTGGCTTTGCTATATGCTATAAATACCATTTAAATATGTAGTCCTTGAATTAAAGGGTAACAATGTATAAAAGGATCAGCATATACGAATAGGGCAGTGAAAATGAATGACTCTCCAGCACTGCCAGTCTTGGTGCATGTCCAATAATCAGCGTACCAGCAGTAGTGTGAACATGAGTGAGTTAAGGCACTGGCAGCTGATGCTGTTTCAACTTCCATGTCTTTTAGATCAGTTGTAAACGAGGCAGCCAGCACAATGAAACTGTGAAACAGTTCAGAAAAAAACAAAACAAGAACAAATGTGCATCAAAGTAATTTTAGAATCAAAAAGGATTATTGTACATTTAAGTATACCTTACCTTTAGCATGCTTGCTCAGCTATTTCTGATAGTCATGAAATAGTCTCAGTGATAATTTTCCTCTTCACTCACCTCTGTACTGGGGGATCGTGTGTAGTCCAATTATTTACCTTTAAAAGCCTTATGGTGAATTTAACTATACTTTGCAGACTGTTTCCCATATAGGCACAACTAGAAGTTTGAAAAGGGGAGTTTGGGAACATCGATCAGTGCTGCAGTGGAGGATGCACCCCCCACCCCCACTCCTACCAGTGTGGGCAGGCCAGCAGAGCAGGAGAGGTACCAGTGACTAGGGGATGGGGGATGCCAAATACAGGAGGTGGAGGCAGAGATTCTTACCTGATCTGGGGACTTAAAAAGAAATCCGTGGCTGCTGCTTCTGCAACTCAGTTGGGAAATCAGGTATCTGGGACTGCAGGGAACTGGAGCCACTGAGTTACATCATGCAAATGGAGGTGGGACCATGCCACTGCAATCCCCTCTGGATCCACCCCTAGTTCAGCAGAATTCTGCAGGACAGCTCACAGAGTGAGATCCTAATTCATGTGAGTAAAGAGGCCAGAATATGGTCCTTACAAAACAGCTCAGCCACACTTGCCAAAAAATTGAGGGCAGTTATACTTGAGCTGTTTTTAATACAACTCAGAGGAGAAATATTTCTACATAGCTAATGGATTCCAAACAGAAGCAACAAAGCAAACCAGAAAAAGCTTTCCTTTTGCTTAGTATCCTCAGAAATGCAGACACTCCAGAGTTATATGTTCAGGAAGCACATTCCATTTGTGAGGAGAGAATGAGAATTTGGTCATGCACATTGTCTGCCAAAAGAGCTGTCATGGTCTCCATGCTTAGCTCTAGCAAAGTGCTGAAGGTCAGGTTTTCTAGAATGTGATTCATATTTAGGATAAATAATGCATAGTGGCTCATAAACTTAGGGTTCAACTTAAGAGACACTCAAACAGAAGGGGGGATGGGGATGAGAACAGCTTAAAGAGATAAATACATGTAGACCATTATGGCAGACAAGGTTATTTGGGGAAATCCAATATCTTTTTATTAGACAAACTCAAATAGTTGGAAAAATCTTCTTTGCAAGCTTTTGGGTACAAATACCCTTCATCAGG
>NW_017729031.1:63998145-63999110 GCF_001723915.1 Gavialis gangeticus
CAAGCTTTTGGGTACAAATACCCTTCATCAGGCAGAGGATGTGTCTGCAGTTGGCTACAACAGACACCCCTGTAGGACATTACCAAAAATATTTAAAATGTCTCCCATCTAATGACCTCAAGATTGGATGTAATCTTCAAACATATTGCATTGGAGTCTCTTTTTTTGCCATTTCTCTTGAGCAAGGTGGCAGTCAGACCTGGCCTCAAAGCTTTGCCTGAGTTTTAGCATAAACAACTAAATATAGGTTGTGGAAAGTGGGAATAAAGATAAGACCAGGTCATCTCTGATGTTTATTACAGACTGAAGGGTGAAGTTTTCCTTCTCTCATTTGTGTCACCTTCCAGACTCTTTCTTGTCCCCCAATTCTTGATTAATTTACAATTTTTCTCTCTTTAATTTACTTTTCATAGTACTTATGTGAGATAAAATCCATTACACTTATATTACTCCTGAGATCACTAACATGTTAGTTCACATGATAAGTATTCATTGAAAAAAACTTTTAGACAGTGTAGCATATGACCCCAAATGTATTTTTATGTACTGTCCAAAGTTTCATGATTTACTTAAGAGCAGAACTGAAGTGGGATCCCAGATCCTTAGCTATCCTGCAGACACTTTGTCCAGCTCCAGTAGCTTCCCATTGGTGATGTGTTGAAGGGGTTATGGGGAGGGGGGGCATGTATTGTGCCCTCCTAGATTTCTGTGCCAACACCAGGGTACAGGGCATGGGGCTGCAGCCTGGCTGGAGCCAGGGCCCAGCAGCAGTGTGGATGGCAGTGGCTGCACAGTTCTTGTGCCAACGGCAGGGCATAAGGCTGCAGTCCAGTTGGATCCAGAATCTGGCAGCAGCAGGGACAGCAGTGGCGGCAAGGAGTTGTTCCCCCTCACTGTCAGCCCTTATGCAGCATCTACAAAGCCAGCTTCAACTGGGTCTGAGATTATGTCATTGTAGAAGTACA
>NW_017729031.1:64004110-64010732 GCF_001723915.1 Gavialis gangeticus
AGGGCCCAGCAGCAGTGTGGATGGCAGTGGCTGCACAGTTCTTGTGCCAACGGCAGGGCATAAGGCTGCAGTCCAGTTGGATCCAGAATCTGGCAGCAGCAGGGACAGCAGTGGCGGCAAGGAGTTGTTCCCCCTCACTGTCAGCCCTTATGCAGCATCTACAAAGCCAGCTTCAACTGGGTCTGAGATTATGTCATTGTAGAAGTACACTGGGATGGAGTAGAACTCATACGGTGCATCCTATCACACCACCTTCCATGTGGCTGATGTTAGGGACATACTGAGACTTCTTTACTGCAGAAAGCCACTACAAATTAAAGCAATTTATACAAAGCAGTCTGGCTCAGTACAAAAATAGCTTAGTGTCACCTTTGATTCCCTTCCTGAGATGCAGAGTGTGCCATTCAGTTACAGCTAATGATACAGGCAAAGCTTTTTGCTTGTAAGCTAAATATTTGAACTTTGTTATGGGTAAAGTACATTTTCATTAAGAAGCAAAATGCTCTGAAATCAGCATTTGGGCCTTTGTAAAAGTAGGTAATTGATAAAAGAAAGAAAAAAGAAAAGACGCATATATACAAAATGTTATGGTTAATCTTTTTATTACATATCATTCCTTCTGTAAACCTTCACCTGATGATAATTACAATGACCACACATATCTTTATCAGCTCTTTCATATTGGGATCCATTCCAGACCTAGGTATCTGAGGATGGAAACAGATTTCATCTGATGTCTCATCTGTGTCACTTAAATGAATTGTACTTTGCAAGTTTCACAGGGCATGGTACATTTCACAGTTTATTTTCTGAGTATTTGGGCTAAAAATGTATTTTCTTTTTTGCATTGCTAAAGTCAACCTGGTTGCTACCAAAAAGTAAACACCAAAGACTGATAATTGTGAACAAATCAAAATTCTCTTCTGACTTTGGCTAAGCCTTCATGGATATTTTTATCCACTATTAACTCCTCTCCAGTGACTAATTAACATATCATTGTCACACTTTGCATGCCATAACACACATGCATGTGCACACCTGCATATGCACAAAACCCATGATGATGGTCAAAACCGGTTCTGACCAATTCCCAGATCTGAAAATGGTTACGTTCTATGGTGGGACAGGGCATGAAGTATGGAATGCAACAATATTTCTGAATCCAAATCTTGCAGCTTACTTTCAGCTCTATAGCAGATCTGACTTTAGTATGTATCATCATCGTAATACTACATGCTCTTCTTGCATACTGACTTTGGCTTTGCATATGAAGGGTGCAATATAAATGGAATTATCTGAAATAAAGTAAAGGAAATGGAGGCTTCCACAGGCTACATAGCCTTTTGAAAATGCTCCTTGCTAGGTGCTGCGGTCCTGCTCTGACACCAGCTGGTGTTGCTCTGCTCAGTTGGCCCATCAACACTTGCCTTCAGCCTTGTTGGGATGATAGAATTTCAGTCAAGCTCATGGTTGCTTAGTTCTTTTATGGTTGTCTCATTTTCATTCGGAGTTTACAGATGGACTTTTTAAATCTTTTGTTATGGCATTGCCATGCTTTTATGGACAATAGGCAACCCTGGCTTCTATTGAGTAGTTTTTAAAACTATTTTTAATGAAAACATTTTGAAGGTGAAAGTACTTTAGAAGAAAAAACCTAAAGCATTACACTTAAAAATGAAACTAAATATTTTAAATAAAAAGTCAAAATGTTTTGTTGTGAAAGTGTTGAAGCAAAGCATTATGATTTGTTTAGAAATGTTTCCTTTTTCTAAAATGAACAGAATCATAAATCAGATTACAAACTGTTTAATGAATCAGAAATCAGCTTACTGTTTCACTGTGCCTAAAAAGAAATTTCATCCAAAAGAAAATTTGCCCAGCAGTAATATGTATTGCTGAATTAGGTATTTAGATATCATGGCAATGAATGTAAAATGAAACCAGGATAACTAGATAATGTAGACAGATGAGAGGGGATTATGCTCAGCTTTTAGCGCTGGCTTCATTGGGATCAGGACAGGTCTGTATTGCACTTAAGTCATCAATCAGGGTAGATTCATTTTGAGCTTCCTGAGAAGCTTATATACATGTTTTCCTATACACTAATAGTAACTGAAGCTTGGCTTTGAAATAGATTGGTGGCAGCAATTTAATAAACCTGAATTAAATTCAAACAGAGACTCCAGACAAAATGTAAACCGGCTGATGATAAAATCTGTCATCAAATATGTAGGACCAGATTCTCGACCATGGCTGAGTGCACAGCACAGCTCAGGGGCTTATGGGGAAGTGTGTATAAAGGAGACATAATGACCTTTGTATTCCTCTGATCTTGGGTGGCTTGTGTTTGTTTGAGGCTGGTCTCTTAGTGGCAATTAGATAAACCTGAAGGTTTTATCATACTGCTGTACTAATCAAGCCTGTATCTGCAGTGTTCAAGACTTCTGCAGAGCTGTGTTCAGAGCTGGCAACAGCTCTAACTTTATTCCCTCACCCTTCATACTAATTATTCACAGTAGCATTTAAAATAATCTCCTTCAATTTCTTTTATTGCAAATGGTTGCAGCCCCCAGTCACTGGAATAGAATTATGATCAAGACTCTGGGAAAATTGTGTGCTGGCTCTGCATTTGTGTTCGCATTTGGAATGCCTGGAATGCACCCAAGTAATAAATGCCTTACTTCTCTGACCAAAATGTATATCTGAAAGCTGGCTAGGAAGGTTCAAGTGCTTTTTAAAAGACATGTTCTTTATGGGGCATTGTTCTCCATCCTGTCAATATATGCAGAGAAGAGGTATACAGCAGATCCCATCCCTGATCTAGACAGTTGGAGAGTCAAATCAAGCAAGAAGCTTCCCAGTATCTTTATACTTTACCTTGGTGTATAGAAGCACCTCAATAAGAATACTTCAGCATTCAGGCTCCAAAGTTCAGGAAAGGGCTGGGCTTGATGGAAGTGGTATTTCCTTTTAAACCAAGGGTTTCCAAAGTTTTGCCCCTGAAGGGCCATTTCAGAGGGACTGCCAGGCCACCTTTTGAGAACCCCTAGTTCAATTGGCCAAAAGAGAAGTACCACTGGGTGGCAGCAGGCCACATTTATCTTGTGGGCCACACTTTTAATATTCCTGCTTTAAACCTTGCCAAGCTCCCCTCCATGTAGCCGTAGTGGGATAGTAGAATGGTATGGAAGTCAGAAAAGGAACATCCTCCTCTCCATGGCCACTGCAGGGTCACTTCTGAAATATAACTTTTGCTGTCTCTTGTGTTTAGTGAGGTTAGTGGAAGTTCTGTTAAGAGTCTTCTGGAAATTACAGGCTATTTTAATTTAAAGTTAACAAAAATCCTCTTTTCATTTCCTAAATCCATCCAGACTGGTCATGTTTGTACAGATATGAGATTATGGAGCCTCAGATATTGACTCTTTAAACACACCCAGAAGTATAACTGAGACACTGATAACTCCCTACCCTTTCTAAAACAGGGACCTCAAGCCTGATGATCATTGCTAGTAAAAACTTGCTTGATTCCGTGCTGATAAAAGTATATGACGACTTTTGCAGTGTGAATAAACCTTTGTCATAAGAACTAAGATAGCATTTGGCAACACCTAGCTTTAAAATGGGTTCTTACTAAAGTGCTTGAGGTATTACTTAAAAAAGGAAAGAAGGTGCAAAGGCTGCAATAATAATCATAGCTCAAACCACTGGCTAAAGAAAGAGTTTTATCATTATGGTGTGTATTTATTATCTTAACACACAGCAAAATGTCACTTTCCAAAATATGCAATATGCTCCTATTCGGTTACAAGTATATTTTTCTTTTATGCTTCTATGGCCATAGTGTGTTCTGAATAGTTTGCCTTTTAAAAGATTTTTTTAGAGGTTAGCATACTCTTACAGGTCATAATAAAGAATGAAATAGTTCACAATCATGGTTATTATAGCCATAACTCCAGTACAAAGATTGCCATCAGTGGATCAATTCCAAGCTATTTTTCATCACAATTGATTCTGTCTACTATGCTGCTAGGAAATGGCTGAAGTGTATATCACAGAGACCAACTGCACAATACTTGTGTTAACAGTTTATTTTACTTGTGTTCTTTGCCTCCCTTGTATTTATACCTTCAAACTATGATAAGTCATTTAAAAGGAGATCCAGGAGAAGTAGCTGGTATGGTATTACTCCTCCTCAACAAATATGAGCACTTAACTGAGAGGAAATAACTTTCCAGTAAATTTAGCTTATTTGTGTGTTTGAAAATGATCACTAATCATGTTAAGGTTTTGCAAATAATTTCATTGTTACAATGATTTGATATAATAGGTTCATTTACTGAAAATTATTTGCATAATTTTTGTAAATCATTCTTGATCTGAGACTGATTCACAAGTCATTATTTTCAAAAGTATTTAAAATTTGAGGTTCATGCTGGGACAAGTGTTTGCCGGTCACATAGTTCTCACTGGGCGTTTACAGAAGAGCTGCCTAATGATTCATAGATTCGTAGATTGTAAGGCTGGAAGGGACCCTGGAAGATCATTGGGTCCAGCCCTCTGCACCAGGGAGGAAAGACAACTGTGGTCAGGTGAGCCTAGCAAGGTGACTGTCCAGTCTCCTCTTGAAGATTTCCAGGGTAGGCAATTACACCACCTCTGGAGGGAGCTTATTCCACAGTCTGGACACCCTAACTGTGAAGTTTTTCCTAATGTTGATCCTGAAATGGTCTTCCTGGAGTTCATGGCCATTACTCTTGGTTTTCTCCTCAGGTGCCCTGGTGAACAGTTGTCCACTGAGCCCTTGATGTACTCCCCTGATTGTAGTGGTAAGCTACCACCAAGTCCCTTCTCAGCCTTTTCTGTTTCAGACTGAAGAGTCCTAGGTCCCTCAGCCTTTCCTCATGTGGCTAGCCATGCAAGTCTCTAATCATATGGATGACTCTTCTCTGGACTCTCTCAAGTTTTACCACGTCTTTGTTAAAGTGCAGTGCCCAGAACTGGATGCAGTACTCCAGGTGGGATCTCACCAATGCCGAGTACAGCGGAAGAATCACTTGCTTGGTTTTGCTGAGCTCGCAGTAAAGTTTCAATATCTATATATGTGGCCCTGTAAGGCCACAGTAAACTAATAAATACTGTCGTAGGTTAGTACTTGTAAATACAAGTACTATCCTGTGGTGGCATTATTTATAGCACAGCAGTGCCCATGTAGATGCTGATGGGACTGCCTGGGGCGTGACGGACCTTCAGTGTGGGGCTGCTTGCTGGCTAGGCCTGCACAGAAGCACCTCATGCCTCAGTCAGCCCCTCCACGGCCTGTTGAGCCAGGTCAGAGCAGCCCCAGGCTGGCAGGCTGACCTCCTTGGCAGCTGGGCCTTCTCTGACCCAGCTTACTATGCATTTTGTGGCTGGTTTCTCCTTTGTCACACCACTAATTGCTTGTGTGTGTGGCTGAGTTACTATTTAAGGCACAATTAACAGGTTGATAGTGTCTTAAGTGTAACATCTGCCGGGGCCTTAGAATCAGGTTTCCAGTGGAAAAATCATTTTATGTGGCTATTGACATAATAGCCTTAATGACACTGGCCTTAATTCAAGTTGTGAAATATCAGCCTTGAAGCTCACTTTACTCTTCTTTCCCTACTTTCTTCATGTGTACTCTGGAGTGCTTGTTTAAGTGCTGGTGAGGTTATGCAGAATTGTTTTGAATGTGGAGTTAGTTCTAGCTCCATGCAGACTTGAAGTAATGGTTGGTGTCTTCTGCTGCTGTGTCAAATACAGCCCTATAATAGTAAACCTCATGACTGGCTGAGTTGTCCTTCTATGCATATCTTATCCAGTTTCAGACACCACACTATACTTTAGCTTGCTTTCACTGGACCTGGCTTCGACATTGTCTAGTCTCAATATCTCTTTGACTGTTTCAAGGACACCTCTTATTCTTCCTTGACTTCATAGTGCCACCTTGATCTCTCGGTACATCTGGAACTTTCACAAACCACTAAACACCTTCTACTGTCTCAATACTGGTATTTTTCCTTTGTCCTTTTAGGAGTTCAGTTCAGAAGAGTTTAAGAGGCTCTGATTTTCTGTAATGTAAGTCCATGAGGTACAATGCTTTTCTGACTTTCACATCTACAAGAGAAATATTCTCTGAAGCTGGTCAATATGCATCATGCCAAATAAATGTCCAGAAAATAAAGCAGATATAGGTCAGTTTATAAGCTGTTGAGACTTGTTGTCTCCAACTTTCAACCAAACTGTAGACTAATAAGGTTGGGAAATAAGATACAGTTGATCAATAGCAGCAGTCTCCTGCCATTAGTTCCACTTATTTTTATTTAGGTTAATAAATTAGCCTGGATCTTCCAAGCAGAATGAATACGAATGTCACAGTCACAATTTAGTCAGTCCCTTAAAAACTTCAGAAGAAATCTCAAGGTACAACCTTCAGTTACAATTTACTAGGAGTGAACATAAACAAGTAAAATATTTTATTTCCATTTATATTCCTGTGTCAAATACAAATGAATGTGAAGGTTAAAATTGTCAACAAAAGGAGCTAGATTCAGCTTCCTCAGTCTTCATAGTTTCATAGTTTCATAGTTTCTAGGGTTGGAAG
>NW_017729031.1:64010743-64015381 GCF_001723915.1 Gavialis gangeticus
CCCATCCTATTCTCATCCGCCCACCCCTGTAACCTGTCTTGGCCAAACCATTTTTTTCCTGACTCATATACATCTGTGGCATGTATGCCTCTTTTCCTGGAATGCCTCTTTCCCAGAATGCTACATTCTAATAACTGTACTTATTATGTTACACTGGGTACGTATGCTTTAGTGCACATTATACTAATCTAATATGCAGTAAAGCATCACTGCCTATATGTGTGCCACTATTAGTGAGCAGAAGATTAATGTAAAGCATCGTTGGGTAGTACCAATAGATACAGGTACTAGGGCTGTGCAAAACTTCAGTCCCTGATTCGATTCCATGGAGATTCAACCTGATTTGGTGGCTGAATCTCTGAATCCAAATCGAATCAGGAGATCTCTTAATCTCTCTGAATTACATTGGAACACTCTGAATAGATGCGGAGAGATTTGGAAAGATTCAGAGATTTGGACATAGACACAGCTTTAAATGCTTTTTCTACATACCTCGAGGTACCAGGCAGCTTGTGAATGCTGTGATGCTGAGGCTGATGGAGTGTCCCACAGGAGCACAGGGAGCTCCCCAGTGTGCTTGGCAGCACACCTGGAAGTGAACCAGAAGCATTTCTGGTCCACTTCTGAGTCATCCAGGGAATGCAAGGGGGTCCCCCCATGGCCAACCACTGAGCCAGGGGGTAGTGGGGGGACCCCGGCGTGCTCCCTGGCAGATCTGGAAGTGGACCAAAAGCACTTCCGAGGTCACCACCGAGCATGCAGGGGCCCCCTGCACTCCTGTGAGATGCCCCATCTGCCCCAGCATCACAGTATTCATGAGCTGCGCTGGTACCTCGAGGTATGTAGAAAAAACATTTAAAGCTGTGTCTATGGCTGAATTGCTGATTCTCAGAATCAGCATTGAATCTTGAGGTTTGGATTCAGCTGAATTGAATCTGGGACAGTGATCTGAATCAATGAATCGAATCACTGTACCCAATTCAGGCTGAATCTGAATCAAATACGGCCTGTTTCACACACCCTTAACAGGTACTATCCAATGGCGCTTTACACTAATGCACCTAAAAACACATGTAGATGCTGACTTGGGAACAAATTGCTCCTGGTCAGCCCAGGCAGCAAGGGGCTGCAATTTCTGCTCAACTTAGCCCTGAGATCCAGGGAGCAAGCGAGCTCGCTCACTCTTGACCTGCGTCGGACCTGGGGCCAGCTTGCCTCCCCATCCCCTGGAGTTCAGGACTAAGCCCTCAGTGCCCCCTGCCAGCCCAGGACTATCCCTAGAGCCTAGGGCTGGCACCTGGACAACTGCAGCCAGAGCCTGGAGCTCCCCCTGACTGCTGCAGGGGGCAGAGCAGGGCAGGATTAGCCTTGGACTAAACTCCTCCTGTTGGGCACAGTTTGCTTCTGACTTGGGCTCACATAGATGTGTGCCCGGGGTAGTTCACTGCACAGTAAATTCATGCACATTAAATGCATGTGTAGAGGCACCCAGTTATACTATACTTAATATCAGTGACTTCTATTTGTGGAATAAAATAAGATTAAAAGTATGTAAAAATATTAGTATTTGGTCCATAATTGTAAAAATTTTCACAACAGAGCTCAAGGCACAGTTCACATAACTTGGCTAGAGCTGGGTGAACATGAAGGGAGGAGCACAGGCTGACAGAAAGAAGAATCTGGGGAGGAGGCACCAGGAAATCAGCTGATGTGCACCTGGCTAGAATACTAGCTGCAGTTGCCAAACCTCTGTAAATATCTCTCATAATAAAGAGCCAATTTAGTTTTATAAAAATAGAGTTCTCCCTAAGCCATAGTATATGAAACACTGTCCTACCTTGGATGAAATTCTGGCTTCTTTCAAGTCAATGGCAAAACTTCCACTGATTTTTGTGGAAACAAGGTTTAATCCTCTGTTTATAATTTTTGCTTCTCCTTCATTCCTTGTTTGTTTGAATGCTGCTGTTGCTGATGCAGGCCTTATGTTTGTGACATTATTTGTGTTGACTGAGCCCCAAAGATGTTCTGAACATTGTACTGAAATCACTTTTGTTTGAAACAATAGCCACATTTCATGACTAAGACACTGTGGGTGCATTTACATGAGATGCTAACTGCACAGTAGCCTAATAATACTGCGCAGTAGCACATCACAGCACAAACAGGGCTAATACACTGCACAGTAACTCTGGTTACAGAGCATTTATTTAGTACTTGATTATACTAGTACTAAATTAATTGTGCAGTAACCACTGCACATTAATGAATGTGTAGATGCACCCAGTGTGACTATAAGACAACCTCTGAAAAACTGTATGCTTTTGGCCAGAATTCAAGATGGCAGCACTCTGTCTGCACATGTGGAAAATTGTGATGGTACATCTTGATATTTAACTTTGCTGTATTGAAAATAGCAAAAAAATTCTGTCTGTAATTTGAAGATCTGTTAGAATTAAATATTTAAACATAGCCATAAAGCAACTCTTAAAAAAGAAGTTTATTTTCTGTGTACAGTGACACCTTGTGGGATAGTCATGCATCTATTTCTTCTGTAAAACTGAAGAATTTCATGTTGGCTCAGTTGCAAACTCAGAGAGGAAGTTTATCTCTAAATTATTCCTGATGCTTTAGTGAATTGTCCTTGATATTTTATCTTTGCTAATAAGGCATTTTTGAATTGCATCAAGCACACAACATTTCATGTGAGAAACACAAGAAAAACAATTTCATGAATTTTGTTCCAATTCCATTTATTTAATCACTTGTTAACTAAACGTCAGCTCCTTTTATATCATAAAAAGAGAGACTGTTGTGCTTTGTGAACTATTAAAAGGCTTTACATTCAAGATTAATGATGTTTACACAATGATTTAAAGCTAATCTCTATATCAGTTATTTAAACAGAAGATTTATTTTAAAAGGATGTGTTTTTTTTCTCCCCTGAGTTGATCTCTTCTTCTGGTAAGAACTGCCAAGTCTGTAATTGTTCCCATATGACTGATTAGCAGCTTTATGTCAGGAGAAGTCTAATCTTGCATTCTTTGTTCACTCAAAACTCCCCAGTCCATGCATCAGGAATATAGAATAAGTGCCTCAGTTGTAGAGTGGTGGTGAGTTATTTTGTCAATTTTGGCTGACAAAAGAGTAGAGGTCTATATACATATTTTAATAACAGTCTTTGGAACAGAATTCATCCTTTTCTAATCCAAATTTATAAAAATGAAAAAAAAAATCACAAAAATAATCTTTTAAACACATTTTTTTGTCAAAATTTTGATTAAAATTGGTTCTGCTTCCAAAAACTTGGACAGATTCTAATTGTGGTGTCCCAGGAATTCCTCCAAGACACTCCATGATGGCTTTACACACTCAAATCATAGCCTAATATAAATTAAAATGGACTCTTTTTTTTCAGTTGTAGGCAGAGACTAAAAATGCTGTTCCTTGATTTTGTCTAATTAAGGGCAGGAAGCAAAATCTATTCCTCAGCACTATTATCTAAAGTAGTTGTAGCTTCAAAACACCTTTTACATTCAAAATAATGAGCAGATAGAAGGGTGAAACCTTAACAATTATTCAGTAGGGCAGGATTTCTCCCAGGGCTTCTGGCACCTCCAGGAGACTGAGAAGGATGGAGTAGTGTCTCCAGCAGAAGGAAGCAATAAGTTGGGTGAGAGAAACCACCAGAAGAATCTTGCCATTGCTTCGCTATTTCTCTCTATTGCCAGAGCTCCAACTACCAAATTTCCACCTCCAGAAGGAAAATCCATGACAGCTAGTGGTGGAGCTACTTGTGTGAATGCTTATCAAGCTGAATAAAGGTTGCATAGCTCAGGCAAGTTGTACCTGTGCATGTGATTGATTTCTGCCTGCATTTTAAAAGACTCTTAATTTACAAAATGGCTAGGGATTGGGGTGAAATACCAATGCTGTAGATTAAAATTTGGAATAATCCAGAGGGCAGGTTCAGTCATAGAAAGGCACTAAGTAAATGACTAACACTGGGAAATGAAGGGAGAGTAAAGGACTCAGTGACATCATACTTATATCTGTGAAAATCATTCAACTAGCTTTTTGGGGGAATTATCCAAGACTTGTCCATTGTAACAATTTTGGTCACATTGGGGAAAAAAGAAGCTGACAACAAAAATCAGACAAGAAGGAAGATACTTTGGTGCCTTTTATAATAGGCTATGTGGTAAGACTGTGGGCCTGATTCATTCACCATTTTATGCCAATGTAACTCTGCTGACACTGGCATGAAACTGGAATAACACAGTAGTGAATCAGGCACTATAATTCCTCCCTGAGGTTATTTGTGATATAAACACATGCATCAAGATTTGCTTTTGAGGTTTAAGATGTCTCCATAGCCCTTGATCAAAATTATAGTCTCAGTATGTCTGTTTTAAGGACATTTTGATCATAGTTTCATAGTTTCTAGGGTCGGAAGGGACCTGAGAAGATCATCTAGTCTGACCCCCTGCCATGGCAGGAAAGAGTACTGGGGTCAAACAACCCCAGCAAGGTGTTCATCCAGCCTCCTCTTAAAAACCCTCAGGGTGGGAGCCTGCACCACCTCACTTGGAAGCTGGTTCCAGACCCTAGCCACCCTGACCATGAAGTAGCGCCTCCTGA
>NW_017729031.1:64016054-64054618 GCF_001723915.1 Gavialis gangeticus
TTCCATCTCTGCCTTGGCCTTCCTAACTACCCCCCTACATCCCCGAGCAACTGCAGAATAGTCATCCCTGGTGATGACCCCTTCTTTCCATTGGGTGTATGCCTCCTTTTTAGCAAGGAGACATTCCCGGATGCTTTTGGTGAGCCATGGAGGCTTGTGTGCTCTCCTGCTCCCTTTGATCCTAATTGGGATTACCTTCCTTTGGGCTTGGAGGATCATCTCCTTAAGAGGATCCATCTAGCTCATAAAAGAGGATTTTATTTAACGTAAAAATGTGAAGTCCTTATTGGGCCATAAGATATTGCTGCTCTTCTGATACAGACACTTCTCCTATTAATGGAGTTTGCAGAGATACATTGTTAGATTGGTCTGTCTCTCTGGAAAAAACAGCCAGCAGCACAGCAACACAGCTGGGCACCTGG
The DNA here is from genome assembly GCF_001723915.1 of Gavialis gangeticus. Taxonomy (NCBI): domain Eukaryota; kingdom Metazoa; phylum Chordata; order Crocodylia; family Gavialidae; genus Gavialis; species Gavialis gangeticus. The sequence goes on from NW_017729031.1 coordinate 64,016,477, forward strand.
GGCACACACAGAGGCAGCAGTGACTTCCACTTGCCCCTGTGCTGTTGGCATGATCATGCATCTTCTAGCGGCAGTCCCTGTCCCCCCACCCTAGTTTTACAACTGGATACTATCATGTGTGAAGGACCTGGTTCTATCATATTTTTTGTTTGAAGTTGATTTTCAAAAGTATCAGAGAACATTTATTTTAATTGTTTAGAACACTGGTGCTCAAGTTTATGGCCCTGTAGGCCAGATGAGTGGTCCAATATTGGTCCGTGTGCTGGGGATTGTACCCCACATGCCAGGATTGGGTGCCCTGGGGCCTGGCACTGCCTGTTACTGATCCTGGGTGCTGGGATTGGGCCCTGCTGGTACTGTGTCGTCTAAAAGCCCCACACTGGGATTGGGCTCTGGGGCCCATTGTTGCTTCCACATGCCAAGGGCAGGTCCTGGGGTTTGGTGGTGTCCCTGCCCAGCTCTGCACACTGGTACTGTGTTTCTAATCCAGTACGCAGGGCCTTAGGTCCCCCACAGGCAGCAGGAAAAAAGTTACACCTCTCCTTCACCACCACATTTTTGGACCCATGAGGAAGGAAACTCAGTTATGCAGACATAGTCAGGTTAACTTATATGAAGCAAATCTTTTAAAACATGTAACCAGCTAACCCTTCTAGCTTATGGCACTCTTGGTGTTAATGAGTATTGGAAGTCACCTGCTTGGCATGCTGAGTCAGGAGGTTCTGGAGATGTTTTCCATATAGGTTGGAGCTGTGCTGGAGTTGATTAGATCTGGGGACACTTCAGCCAACTGCATTTGGGCTGGTGACAGTTGTGCAGAATAATCTGTAAATAGTAGAGGTCAGTTAATAATACACTAGGGTGAATCCATTTTTCGCCAGTTAAGCCAGAGTAGTTGGGCTGTATGTAGAAGTACAGATTTGCTAGGGAGGAGAAACCTAACTTCTGCTGCAGTTAGGGTATGAAGTTGTAATGTAGCTATAGGAATCAGATACCCTTCATGCACCCAGACACGTGCCAGTATACATTCTATCGCCAGCCTTCCAGAGTAAAGCCCAAAGGAAAGGGTCTATGCCAAACTGGCAGTGGAGACCCCTTCTTCCATACTTAAGGAATATATTTGCACCACTGCATGGAAAATGCCTGAAGATCCTAGCACCCCCAGCTTCACTTGCCTTATAAACACGTCCTATAGTATTTAATAGGCAATAATTTATTTTTTCTATGGGGTTTTGGATCATCCTAAAGAATCTGAGAATTTTTATTCTTTGTATAGATTTTTTTCAATTGTTGTCAGCAGTCTCTTGATGCAAGGATGACAGCAATTCTTCAATGAAGCAAAAGTATCCTATGCATTAATATTTAATAAGTTTATTGAAGTTAGATTTCCCACTCTTTTATTGTAGGTTTATAATGGTATAAATCCATGAAGGAATAATGACATAAAACCAAAAAACCTTGCAGGGACAGGAAGTAAATTCAATAGGACACAGATGATTTATATGGGAGAAGGAAGCTAGATTAGAGTACTTTGTAAGATTTATATGAGGCCATGAAATATGTTTAAATATTATTTTATTTTAAATAGAGCGCTCAGACATCTCTGATACCAAATAGACACAAAATATTATTTTTAGCTCTTTTTTTAGGCAAAATATTCCAGTCAGTATGTTGGAAACTCCACAGTGTATAACTTTGTATCAAATTATAGTGTTGTCAGTTTTCTAAAGATTGCAAACAATGAAAGTTCAGTTTAAAACAGTCCTGCTAAGGCCCTGACCCTGCAACACAATAACTTCTTGTGAAATCTCATTGACCTCATTGGAGGTTCACACAGGCAGAAGAGTTAATAGGTCAGGCTCTTTTCAAAATAAGGGCCTCAGCTGACAGGAGAGATGAGTGACTCTTTCGTTTTCTTAACTTGAAGCAGATGACTATTGCCACTGTGTTACTTACTCTCAAACCAATTAACTTTATACTCTAAAAATACTTAATGCAAACAAGTATCAGTTGTGAAGTCTTCTAGCCTGAGTTACAGAAGTTCTTCTTGTGAAAATACTGCCAAGTGCACGAATCAGGACAATACAGTATGTTTTGTCTGCTACTAACCCTAACAGCAGCACAGTACAAAGTGAGTGAGGAAATGCTTGTATAAGTGGCAAGCTCCCTTTCCCCCTTTTTATTAATATTTCCCGTACAAATCCTGTTATTAGTGTTCCCTGCAGGACCAAGCAATAATTTAGATGCTGATTAGTCTGTGAAATGCAGTGGAACTGTAGCATACTTAACTCTCTTGTCAGCTCTAGAATGAGGGGGGGAGAAAAAGGGCCTCCAGCTACATTTACGATGGCAGCTGGAATATTGTAGTTTAATGAGGTGCTTTTTCAGTGCAGAGCTTTTCAGGGGCACATGCTAATGCTCAGCAGGATTTGCCATGATATTTCTTAGTAATTAAATGTAATTACATATATATCAGTTGCAGAGTTTTGCTTGACAGACATAGACAAAAGAAAACCAGGCAAACAATTCACCCTGTCAGTATTTCACATTTGTCTGAGTACAGTTTTCCACATTTCTTAACTCAGTAATTCAAAAAGAGACAATGGGATGTGGGTAAGAGTAGCATTCAAAGCAGAGTGGGGAAGTGGGGAGGGAACAAAGGTAACTTTGGCAAAAATAAATAATACTATGTCTTTGGGCTTCTAGCCCATATTCAATCTGGTATTTAGAAACATCAATTAACATACATAAAAATGTAAGAAATGCCATACTTCATTAGATTAACGGTCCATTTAGCCCACTATCTTGTGTCCAACAGTGGCAGGAGTAGATGCTTTAGAGCAGTGGTTTTCAAACCTCCTGAAGCCACATAAACCTTTCATATCACTTCTTCTGCCATAGAGTCCCTACTCTGGGACCATGGGTTGTATGACCTGATGTGGAGCCAGGCAACCTGGCCCAGCAATGGTGATGCACTGCCTTCCAGCCTGTTCTGCCACTACCCCGAATCGCTTTGTGGAACCTCTGGTGACCTATCGTGGAACCCCAGGTTTCCATGGAACAGTTTGAAAATCCGTGCTTCAGCAGGAAAGCATCTGAGCAGGGTATATCTGGAGTGATCTATCCGACGGGCGACTGGTGTCTCCGGATCCTGGGGGGGGCACCAGTGGCCAATCACCGACTTGGGGGGGTGCCCAAGCAGCCAATTGCCAACCGGGGTGGGGGGGATCCCCCGTTGGCTGTTCACCAACCGGGGTGGGAGAGAGTCCCTTGGCAGCAAACTAGAAGTGTCAGCGGGAAACCTGGAAGTGCCACTGGTGCTTCTCTTGGCACCCCTGCATTCTTGGGGGGGCACAGCTGTCACCTCCCACTCCCCGGCCAGCGAGGGCCAATCTTGGGGGGGCACGTGCTCCCTTGTGGTCCCCCTATGTTTCACCTAGGGAAACATCCCTAATTATCCCCTGCTCATTACCCTCCCTGGTATCCACCACCATTGGTTTAGAGATGTCAGAGGGTACCTCTCCACATGTTCTGTTTACAAGCTACTAATAGATCTATCACTCATGAATTTGTCTAGTTCCTTTTTGCATCTGGCTGTATGTACTATCTGCCTCTACTGGAGTAGTGAGTTCAACAAATTAATTATGTGCTGCATAAAAGAGAACATTTTCTTCCTAATTTTAAATGTCTCCTGATAATTTCACTAGGTGCCTCCTAGTTCTATTATTCTGAGAGTTAGTGAATAAGTTTCCTGTTCACTTTGTCTACACCCTTTATGATTGTAGAGACCTCTATCGTATCCTCCCTCAGCCTTTTCCTTTACAAACTGAAGAGTTTTTGCCTTTTCAGTCTTTCCTGATATGGCACCTGTTTCATACCCTAGATCAGGGTACAAACTAACATCCCAAACTGTGGTACTCATAACCCTGGGGTATAAGACATCTCTGGGGGATACATGGCAGAAATTGTGTAATGGCAGATTTAATTTTCATTATAATAATTGGCATTTAAGGAGTTAAAATATAAAATGTATCTGGTAGGGGTATGCAGGCAGCTGGTAAATCTGGAAGAAGGTACACAATAAGAAAAAGTTTGGGAACCTATGCTTTAATCATTTTGGTTGGCCTCTATATCTTTTTCTAATTCTGCTACATGCTTTTTGAGATGTGAAGAACAGAACTGCACACCGTATCCAAGATGTGGCCACACCATGGATTTAGGGGCATAACGATGCTTTCTGTTTTGTTTTCAGTGCCCTTTTTAATGACACCCAAAATTTTTATTGGCTTTTTTTTGGATGCCACTTCACTTTTTGCTGATGTCTTTAGATAGTTTCTGCAGTGACACCAAGGTCTCTTCTCTGAATTGTAACTGCTAGGTCAGAACTCTGCATTGTATATATATAATTGAGGTTATTTTTCCTCATGTGCATGACCTTGTAATGTAGGTACATGTCATGTAATGAATGTAGAAGAATGTAAAGGAATGTAAACACCCCTCATTTGACTGATGAGGAAACCGTCTCGCAACATGTTTAAAACCAACACTTAGAGAAAATTGCAGTTTCATCTGGAATCATAAATAGCATGTGAAATATGAAGTGGAATGCAAGCAGAAAATCAGAGCTGATCAGAAAGGTCTTTTAGTGAAAAATGTTCTTTGTTTTTGAAACAAAATAGAATCTAAACATTTTCAGATGAATGCAGGGTTTTTTTTCCATCTGAAAACTGGAAACTTTTCAGTTATTAGTGTTTCAATGAAAACTCAGTGTTTTTTCCACATAAGGCAGAAAATTGTCATAATTGTTTTTGGTTAGAAACTCAATATTCTTTTGAAAAGTTTTTTGGCCAGAAAACTTTCAAGTGGGCCGGCCTACTGCTTATATTGATGAAATGACTAACTAGCTGTGAAGTCAAATTGTAGGCATTGGCTTTGAGGACTAACCATGGAGCCAGATCTAGAGCAAGCATGCAACAAATCTATTCTGAGACCTGTTCATGAATCTACAAACACATCCAAAAAGGCAGTTGCCACTTCAAAGAATCTAAACAGAAAGGGAAAAAAATGACAGAGAAAAGAAAAATATTATTACTTCCATTCCACAGATGGGACCTGCGGTACTGTAGGTGATGGTAACGATAATGACTTGCATATGCTTATGTAGAAACTGCATGGTGGAATGAAAAACATCTGGTTGACATTTTTTTACTGAAAAGGGTTTTTTTAAATTAAAATTGTGGTTTTATTAAACACTATTTGTTATGAAGAAATCCTTTTTCAATGAAACTTCATTTTTACAAAAAACAGGAAAGAAAAAAGGCTGAAAAGAAACCCAAATTTTTATTTTGAACACATATTTCCCATTAAAGCATGAAAGCCACACCTTTGCTTAATATGGCACTTCTCTCTCTCTCTCTCTCTTTTGCCTTTGTCTCTCTTTCAATAAAAGACAGTAGTGAAAAATAACACCTGACTTTTTCCAGTGGAAAGGCCCTAAAAAGTGAGAGTGTGTGTGTGTGTCGGGAGTCCATTTTTTTCACTTGCCTCTTTTCACTGAAAAATGGGGACAAAATGAAAAAGTGAGAGAGAGAGAGAGATTAACAGCAAAAATAAAGCAAATGAGCAAAAAAGAAAATGTAAGTTTTAAATGACAAGTTTTATTCAAAAGGAGAAAAATGTTGATCCATTTCAGCTCATGAATCTCAGATCTGGGCCACAAGAGGAAGTCTGTCCTTCCCCCCTGTTTGTAATAAGTCATTAATTGTACAGATTACAGGAAATACATCTTTTGCCACAAAGAGATATTGCAATGAGCAAAGCTACGAACAACACCGTATGTGCCCTGCTGGTGCCTTCTAGTGGACTACAGTGAACTACATTTTTCTGATGCCGCTCTCAAGTCATTGCAATTATACTTGCCACTCATTCAGCTTCTTCTGTGTTTACAGCTGCTCTCTGCAACCCATTCTCCTTCCCCTGTGTTTGACAGCAGAAACCTGCAGTAGGAGCTTTTATTTGCTCTTATCGGGGCAGGAAGAAGCAGATTACTTTGTCTGATGAGATATGCTTTAGCAGGATGACTCCATTGGGGAACCCACAGGTGGTGATATCAGAGGCCAAGTCACTTAAAATATGTCACCTCATGCCCTGCACAGTCACTGCAAGTGCATTAACTGTACCCAGTGGGAGAAGGGGGAAGGGAGACAGATGAGTAATGCCTTTGTTTCCTGTATCCATTCTCAACCTAAAGAGACTGCATGACTATGTGGTCATGTTTTTTTCACAGCAATAATAGCTATTTGTTGGAAAACTGATAATCAAATACAGCAGTTGACATTTTGACTATAGCCCAGAGCACAGCCACCTTCTCATCTCATTTGTAGCAAAGTATCTTTGGTGTAACTGAACTGACTGCACATTATATGTGTGAACATAATTGCATGGCTGGGAAACCAAGCATTAGAAACAGATATGCTGAAAGAGGCTTTCAGTAGAAGAATTCCCCGGTGTCTTTCCCTTTGTGTTTCAGAAATATGACTGAAGCAAACATTGCAGCTTCTTCTCCAAGTCCACTTAAAGTGAGTGGAGTTTGCACTGAATAAAGACTGCAGCGGGCCCTGAGTGGGCAGATCCTACATCAGGGGGAATCAGCCTCTTGTTTCTATCTGAGTTGCGCAGAGGCACAGCCTGTGTGGGTGTGAAACTCACTTCAGAAACAGTTGCAATATGAGGACTATTAATTATCTGTTTAGCTATTCTTATTCCTGAGCTTCACAAGCAGTCTTTGATCTATAAAATTAGAACAGGAAGTTTTCTCTTCCTGAAAACTCTGAAGAAAGTCAGACTGCTGTATCTGAAGCCTTTATTTACTGGGAGAGACTGAAGTGCAGTTTAGCCCACGTGGCCTTAGAGTCACTGTTTCTAAATATTATTAAAAAATGGTAGTGGCTAGTTAATAACAGCCTTTCCTCAGCACAAGTTTGAGATCCTTCAACAATACTTTTGAGTGCAGCCAGTTTAAAGTATCTTGGGTATGTACATATATGTTCCTAGCTCCTCAAAGCCATTTCTAATATACTACTTAAAATCAGGATTTGGTGATAAATAACTTATAAATAGACTAGATTTTTGTCAGCTAATTAGACCAGCATAGAGTTGAAAACTGCCATAAGTTTTGATCTGAAACCTAACACAACAATGTATATATGATGGAGCAACATAAAAACACTTACAAATAAAAAAGTGGCACAGAACCTGTATGGGAGAAATATCAAATACAAATGTCCTGCATTTCAGTTCACTGAATGTGGAACCACCTGATCAAAACAACTCGCCACACTATTAAGTGTGGGTCGCCACACTATTAAGTACAATGTAATTGCATTCCTATTAAGTATGGGTCAACATTTTTTCTGATTCTAAGGCCCCTGGCAAACATTATCCTTAAGACATGATTAACCAGTTAATCATGTCTTAAGTAGTAGCTCTGCCACACATTCAAACAATTAATGGTGTGATGATATAGGGAATATGCCACAAAAATATTGCATAAAATGTGTATAATAATTTTGTAGCTGGAAGCATTGACTATATGACCAGTTCACTCTTAGGCCTGGCAGTACCAGTCAGCTGATTGGCGTTCCCAGGCTTGGGAGTGCACCAAAGCCCTTCAAGAATCTGGTCCAAAGTCTAGAAGGGCCAGTCAACTGATAGACTGATTGGTTGACTGGTGCTTCCAGCCATGGGCATGCTGGGCACTCAGCTTGATACTTGTCAGTGCATGGGGAGCTCAGGATCACAATAGGGAAGTGGTTGTCAACTGGGGGTACTTGGAAAGGTGCTAGGAGGTATGTGTGGGTAGGCAGGGATGGAGTGCCACCATCCACCACCCCACGCTGCTGCCTCCCAGGACCAGGGTCGGGGCGGGGGAGAGGGCAGCAGCTCCTGCCTGTGGGCCACACAGATGCTGCCTGACCAGCCAGATGCTGGGGGGGAGGGGAAAGCTCGCACGCGTCCCTCCCCACTCTGTGTCTGGCCGCTCCCCACTCCCCCCAGCTCTGCATCTGGCCACTGCCACCAGTGTACACTCCTTAAAAATGTTGAAAACCCCTGTGATAGGACAATAGGATATGATCCACAGTCTCACTTCCTGCCATACACATGTGGCTTGGAAAGAGGCATGATAGTTGGAATCATGAATCAGGTCCCATCTCACCTTTAACTGAACATCGGTCAACAACCTAAAATAAGCATGGAAGACCATAGATGGAATCTCGACCCTGGATCAACCAAGGAGGGTTTGCTACTGACTCCTATGGGGTATGAGGATTTTTATCTGTTCTTATAAATCAGCTCCAATATTTATGATTTAAGTCTTCAATTCTCTCAAGGAGAATTAGCACCAAAATGCTATATCATGTCCTCCCTGCTGAATCCAGGACTGCTGGCCAAGAAACAAACCCTACTCACTTGTTCCTACTCTCTGCATAACTTAATCTTGCAATTAGGCATTGGAAGTGGCTTAGAGAGGTATTGGGATGCCCTTTGGCTGGAGCATAGATTTAGGGCCCCTTTAAGCCATAAGCACGGCTTAATTGTGGAAGATGCATGTAGAACATGACTGGATGGTGCTAGTTCAGCAATTCTCATTTGGGATGTCAGGATTCACATACTAAACCCAGAGATTTCAAATAGGAAACCATAGTATCAAAAATATTCTGACCTATTGCAGTCTTTTGGAGTTTTTTTGCAACAGAATAATTACTCTATTTTTCCAGTCAAGAAATAAGTGAAAACCAAGAGCTGGCATTTTCTGAGGTATACCTTGAGTCTAACAAGGGGTGCCTTGAGTCTAACCAAGTTATTAACCACTAGGCTAGATTCCTGGGGTTTGGCCCTGGCTCAGTTAGGGAAGGCAGTATATATGGTAAAGAGAAATTTAGTAAATAAATCAAATTGCATACTCTTAAGTGAGTTTACAGAGGCTTAGAAGTTCAAACCAAATCACCACAAGAATGCACACATACAGATTTCTATTGTTCATTTAGCATTTTGGTAAGGAGCCAGAGATCTTTGGTCTTGTTTAGTTCACATAATGATATTCCTTTCACCCTATTCCCTGCCTTTTCATCCCACAATTTATCTATTGGCTCATAGCTTTTCTCTATGGGAAATTATAGGTATAATTTGGGACTGAGTACCCTTCTCTGAATTGGACTTATATTGCTTTCCAAGCTACATTGGGAAAAGGAACTCTTCAATTTCATCCACATGGGTATAACTCTATAGCAACAGTATTCTAATTATACAGCACAATTCTTCCAGTAAATTTCCCTGGGTACAGTAGCTCTCTGCTGTTCACTGCTGCATTTTGTTCTGCACCCCTTTGCTCTTCTTGCTTATCATAAAATCTGTCTCTTACCTCTGGCTTATCTCTGGTTTCTGCTTCTGCTTTTGTTGCCATGCAGCTGAATGATGCTTGGCAGTCCTATGATGATGTTGCTATCAGGCTGCCTGGTCACCTGGCTCTAACTACTACTATTTTTTTCCTCCCCCTATATCAAATGTACCAGTTTTCTTTTCTCCTTCAGTTCTGATTCAACTGTAACTTCTCCATTTTCGTAATCCTGTCTTTTGCCCATACACTAAGAATTAAGTTTATATCTGCCTTCTGCCTCCAAACTGTCCACTAGCTCCACTTCATCTCCCTGGCTCTAGTTCTCCTTATTTTCCCCCTCTTGTGCTTCATTTTTCACTATCTTCTGGCATGCTCCTTTCAAAATACAAGCATGCCTTGGTCTCTCCATCTTCCAAAAAAGTGTCTTTGACTCCAACTAGTTCTCCAGCTGTCATTTCCTTTGCTTCCTGCCCTTTACTCTTTAATTCACTGAATACTGCAATCAACAACTGCTTTGAGTTTGTCTTCCTCAGCTCCACGGTGGATATTCTCAAGGCTGGTATTGGATCTCTCCATTTCACTGTGGTTTCATAGTCTTAATTTGTACATTCTTAAATTTTGACAGTGCAACTCTGCTAGGCATTTGGCACTGTGTATATATACAGGTAAATCATGTTCATATGACTGACTGCTAGGTAAGTGCTGCTGTGAATAAGACAAACAGGAAAATTTAGCAGCACTGTCCAGTGCTGGCAGGTTTAATGTGATCCTGTTGAGAAGAAATTTTAAAAGTGCAACCTTTCCTGATAAGAGCTGTACAAGCCTTAAGGAAATACATATGAAACCAGGCAAACCTTATTGCAGGTGTTATTCCCAATCTAAATTTCAGCTTTAGTTTGCTGATAAACCCATGAATCTAGACAGATTGGGGGTCTCAGAAAGATGTGTGTCAAAAGTAAGCTTTTGCTGTGTTTTGAAGTCAGGATTCATTCAAATTCCAGCTTCAAAATCCAGGGTCCTGATTCTGCAAATCTTGTCATGAAGAACTCCAAGTAATGTCTGACATCTTTCTTGCATATATAAAATAATAATCATCACCACAACAATGATGTCTCCTTTTGCATGTTCCATCTTTAGATCTCAAAGTGCTTTACAAAGAAGAGTCAGTATCACTATCTGTATTTACAAACAGGAAAATCAGGGAGATGAGAATTTACTCAAGGTCACATAACAGGTCAAATAATAGGTCAATTGTAGGAACAAGCCATATGACTTCTACAGCGGTAGCCTATCTGCTCTGTTATGCTACCTCCTTCTTAAGTAATTAATTCTAATATTTATTATCTGTTTTGATTTGTTCTCCATAACGTGGGATGTTAGTAGTGTTAACAGCAGGAGATCTATTTTAGGAAGAACTACAGTGACTCATTAATGTTTGCCAGGTAACAACAGTGAGGAATACTCTAGAAAATACCTTCAAATACATAAATAAATCCTGATTGATACATTAATCTCTTTTCCATCTCTTCTCTCTCTCCTTCTCTCTCTCTCTTTCTCTCTAGCAGGAAAGATGATTGGGGGTGTCCATGGGGATATACTGGTCTCACTGTGTTTTAGTGTCATTTGTTCTAGAACTTTATAATTACTCAGCAGCAAAATCATTCAGTAACTGGTAGATCATTCCCAAGAAATGAAGACTCACTTTCTGACTATTAACAGTATGCAAACTTTTGACTCCATTAGAAAGGCAATGTATTCTCATACAACAGGGGATAAACTGATTACCAATAGGGGTTAAGAATTTTTTTTCTCTTCTACTATATACATTTTCATGATTGAGTAGCTAGGTTACTGAAAGTATTTACTTTATTGTAGAAGCAGTAGTTAGAAGCAGTAGTGGCCATTTCTGGCATCACAGCAGTCCTCTGTAAATAAACTGACAGAATCATGCAATAAGGAAATTCCCCATGATCACATCTGACCCTAAATCAGTGTGCTAGCATTAAACCTTGAAACAGCAAAATTACATGTGAATATATTCTAGATTACTTGGTAATTGTATGTGAAATTCAAGATGCTCTGTAGCAATATCATTATTTTCTATTATGTTAGATTAATTCATTGTTTTGAAATCATTAATTATTATTTTTCAATTTCCAGTAGTGCCAGTCATGTGTTACATATGTGTCAAACAGAAAAAAGAAGTTCCAGTCACAAATGGGTTACAATAAAACGGTTTTTTTGTATTGATTTTTAGCAGAGTTTATCACCCAGATGTACACAGGGTTCTTAAGGAGAGCTGCTGAGTGTTGAGCTCTTTCGACTACCTGGCCAAAGCACTTATGAAACTCAAAGACCTTTTTTCACTTAACTCTCATTTCTAATTTCCCTAGAAATCAATAGGAGAGAGGTGCCTGACTGCTTTTGATGATTTGGCCATAAAGGCAGGACTGGGTAAAGATACAAATCTGTAGAGTTATTTCTCGCTGAGTGGTGCTATAGAGTTCAGACTATGGTCTTCAATGTTTATCCCTAAGACACTTTTTTGCACTTTTTTTCTAATTCTTCCCTTTCCCTTTTATAGAAAGAGATGAGAAGAGAACGAACAGCTCACAAGGAGAAGTAAGTTAGATACATTTTTAAAACACTATTATTTAACACCCATTTTGAAATATATTAATACTTACCTTGCTGGCATATACAGTTGTTTATAATGGACCTCTAGCTATCAGCTGTGTACACGTTCCTATTCCTCTTTCAATTCTAGTCAACTTATTCATTAGTCTCCATTAAGATTGATGTAGCAAGAGCAAATTCTTTTCAGTAGTACTGGTGAGTATTAGGGGTGTGCAAACTGGGCCTTATTCTATTCGGATTCAGCCTGAATTGGGGACAGTGATTTGATTTGTTGTTTTGGATCACTGTCCCTGATTTTATTTGGCCTAATCTGAATCTGAAGATTCAATGCTGATTCGAGGAATCAGCGATTTGGACATAGACACAGCTTTACAAGTTTTTTCTACGTACCTTGAGGTAGCAGGTGCGGCTCATGATTGCTGAGATGCTGGAGCGCATGGAGCATCCCACAGGAATGCGGGGGGGGGGGCATACTGGGCGATGAACCCAGAAGTGGACTGGAAGTACTGCTGGTCCACTTCTGCGTCTACCAGGGAGTGCAGCTTGGTGATCGGCTGCAGGGGGACCCCAGTGCCTTCCCAAACCCAGGAGGCACCAGTTGCCAACCCGGGGAGGGGGGTGAAGGGGGGCTCCCTGGCAAACCCAGATGTGGACCAGAAGTGCTTCTGGTCCATTTCCGGGTTCGCTGCTGAGCATGCTTAGGAGCCCCCCATGCTTCTGTGGGACACTCCAGGTGCCCCAGCATGTCAGCATTCATGAGCCCCTGCTACCTAGAGGTATGTAGAAAAAACATTTAAAGCTGTGTCTATGTCTGAATTGGTGAATCTATTCAGGGGGTTCCGATTCGATTTGGATAGATTAAAGGGTCCTCTGATTTGATTCGGATTCAGACATTCGGCCACCAAATCGGGCCATATCTGCCGAATGGAATCAGGGACCAAAGCTTCTCACAACCCTAGTGAGTATAGGGATAACAGGTTTGTTTTAGCTCTTGTGCCATTGCTACAATTGGTGCAGGGCCTAGACCTGATACCCATTAAAATCAAGGGTAATCTTATCAGCGCTATATTAAACCTTAACTATACAACCTTGTTCAAGGTTAGCTCCCTTTTTCATGTCTCTTCCCCCCAGCTTCACTTTCTCTTTCACTGGTGTTTTTGAGAAGCAGTCATTTCTTTAAATAGCAATAGGCAGCATTGATTGTTTCCAATTTGGGTCCAAATACAGATTTAGAAAGGCTTACTGGCATGAAGATCAATGTCTCATCACACAACGAGTATAAATAATTCTCTTTGAATACAACAGATCTTTTATTCATAAACAACATATTCCATCCATTATGCTAAAATAAGGTAAAAGTCTTGTCCATGTTTATGAGAAAGTGTTTTGTTTCTGAAAATGAACTTAAACTAATTTCTGATGAATAAGTAAACCTCTTAAAGAACTTATTATATACCATATTCACGTACCCAGAGAAATGCAGTGAGTTCTTTATAGTGAATATTTAAGAAAAGATTAATTTCCATTATATTATTATGATTAAATATGAAGCTAACCAGAAGAAAGAGCAGATCTCTTAAGTTTAGTTTATGTGTAGATTTTATACCCATATATCTGTTAGGGTTCATAATTTATCCAAATACTTGTATCTTAAATTACTTCTAATATGATGCATTATAGCTTACCATCCTTCTTATTTGGAAAAAAAGCGATGAAATAAACATCTTGATATGTGTGTAACTACATTCATTTTAGGGGATTTGTACTGTTTTACTTACAGGGTTATCATTATATTATAATATACTGTGAACTAGAATGGTAGACCATTTGTAAAAACAGTTTTAGGGTTTTACTATTCTTAATAATGTCAGTGCAACTCTTTTAAATAAAATCCATTTTAGGGCATGTGTAACAGAGCACAGGGTGCTCTGTTACTCCCAGGGATGTGGGCTGCAACCAGGAAGCCTGCAGCTGGCTGTTATCCCAATTAGGCAATGATGCCTGCTTGGGGAACAGAGGCCAGCTGTTATATATAAGGGCTGGGCCCTGAACAGCAGGGGCAGCAATCTGCTGCTAGGAGCCAGAGAGACACCACTGGCTGAGCTGCTGCTCAGTACAACTCAGAGGTTAGGGAGGAGCTATTGGGGATGGATGCTGGCTCCTGGTCCTGGGCATGACCGGAAACTGCACCCTGCCAGGAAAGGGTGGTCTGGTGGGACTGTCTGTGGCAGGACAGTCCCCCAGAAATGCCAGGCCAATTACCTCCACAGTGAAAGGTGGGTAGGGGCAGCTGGTAACCCCAGCCCCACATCCCTGGTGGGTAGTTAGATCAATGCAGGGGGAGCCCAGGCTCACTGTGAGTACTGAAGCAGGGACCAGGTCAGGAAGAGGGACCTGAGGCAATGCCCAGACTCACAATGGAGTCTGAGGTCCTACTAGGGGGGTGGGGCCCTGAGTCTTGGGCAGCTGGGAGAAGCTCCCAGAGAAAGGGATAAAGGTAATAGCTCAGAGAGAGAGCAAGTAGGATGGGGCTTGGAGCCCTAGTCCCATGGTTAGGGACTTGTAGGCCCAGGGAAGGGATGTGTGGATAAGTGGGGCTGTGGACAGCCTCCCAGCCACCAGTTTCCAACTTCATGGCTTTTAAATTGCGAAATTGGTTGCATTTAAGGGCTATGGGCTGGCAAAGTGCAGCAGGGAGAGCTTTCCCAGCCCTGGCTTTCAGCCACCCCAACTTCAAAATTGCCACCCATGTCACTCAAGTGAGCCCACTACCATGAACCCTCAGCTTCCCAACACTGCACAGGCTGGGAGTCTGGTTTGGGGAGCAGGTGGGAAGCAAGGTTCATCTGCTCCCCTTTTCTTTTCCCAGTTGTCAGACTGGAGAATAGGTCAGGGACTTTGCTCTTATGCTCCAGTCCCCTCCTCTGGACCAGAGCAGGAAAGGAGCATTACAGGAATTCACTCTTGAGAGAGAGTTTCCTCTTAGAGGGGATATTTTCTAGGTTAACACCTGGAAGATCTTTTTTCCAGAGAGAGCATGTTTCCCCAAGGAGAAATTGCATGAATGCTTGTATGCTCATAGTTTCTACTGGGTGAACAATGATTCTCCTAGTAGAAACATCATGCCCATATAGTTTTCTTTGAATGTGGCGTATCTTTTATTCATACATGATATCTGTACATGGGCAGTATTCTTTAGGGATTCAGAAATCCAAAACGCGGTCTCAAGGCTCTTTTTCTGTAGGACTTTCAATTTTTTGCATTACCTTTCCTTGAATATGGATTAAAATAAACCTTGCATTTTGTAAATCTGTGTAAAAGGATATCAATTTTACATAGAATATTAGTTGTACAGTCTATTTTATTCTGGTGCTCAAAAACACTCTTTACAGTGAAAAGTATTATTAATAATGTTGAGCCTATTTTATCCAAGAACTAAAACCCCGTTTTCCTTAGAAGCATTTTTTAATATATAATCATGACACTTCACATATGTAGTCTCACTCATATATAAAGTGCCTTCCAATGTATACAATAATATTTCTTCATGAGCTTTTCTGTGAATGCTGAGTGAATATGAGGTGTAAAAATGTATTATTTATGGATATCAACCTGTTTTGAAACCTGGATTTTTATGTGTATGTACTTTTATGGAGTTGATTGAGGAATGATCCTACTATAGAATTTGACTAGTATCAGGTAAAATATTTCATTGGAGAGGACTGTGTTCTGTTCTCTGATGTTAAACCGATATTTCCATTTAATAGGGCTCCAAGTAACATAAGACAACTAGTACTACCTTATTCAAGGAGACAGTCTACAAGAAATCTCTCTGCTATACATGTAGAGCATCTCAAGGTTATCCATATCATGAGAATAATTGTCCATATTCTTTATCACTGAGTGAAGTTGAACTAATGGGAACTCAGATGGAAAATAAAGCTATGTGAGCAATATCAGGGCAGGCTAGAAAAAAGGGGATGTAGAAAGACTGTGTAACTGAAGAAACGGTAGCAGAAAGGGTTTTTCGGTTGGGAAATTGTCTGACATGGTTTGACTGACATTGCTACTGAAACCTCTTTTTCATTTTTAGTCGCAGACTGCCTCCCCTAAGCAGAGGAAGCAGAGTGTGTATACTCCTCCTGCCATCAAAGGTACTGTTCAGGTACTGTTTCTTGCTATGCTAATGCATGTTTTTTTTTTTGACTGCTGGCTTTGCATCACCTCTCAGGACTAAAAACCAAGGACTAGATAATAAACAGTGAGCACACTTGCCCATGGATTAATTGACTAAGCAGTGCTGGATGTTTAGTTCTCCTCAATCTACATCTTATAAATTAAATTAATTCCCCTCTGCATTTCCTTATGAGGGAAGTGTCTTAACAACATAGGTAGAAAACAGCTCCTTCTCAAATTCCAAGTGCTTTTATTAGCCTATGATAACGTATACTTACATCCTGGACTTGTATCTATGCAACAAAGTTCATTTCTTTGAACAGAACTGACTGAATAAGAAAGTGTTTGCAAAATCAGCTCTATACAGCTTACTTTTTACTTAAAGCGTTCCCTTGCGTTCTGCCTTGCTTTCTGGGCAGATGCTCAAAGGAATTATGGTCAAAGCTACATATTGAAAATCTGATCTTGGAGGCCTGGAGCACTTAAAATGAAGTCAGGAGGAAACAAGAATTTCCAGCAGCTCCCTAAAGGGGCTTGGTGCTTTTCAACAGGTATACCCAAAAACAAGCAACAAAGAGCAGAAGCAATGACTGGGACTTTTGGATTTAGCTGAGTTTCTAAAATGGTGCTTAGCTGAGTTTGTCTTGGCCACATTTGTAGCTACGTGTGTTCAGCACTGATTCGCTAAAGCCTTTAGTCAATATTCTGGCAGTGGTGGGTCATTTTATGGCACAGGCAAAGGTCTGTTCCTGTAAGAAAATGGTTTCCTGCCAGATACTGTGGATCCTGAATTCCTATGTCTCCCAGTAAACATAATGTATCACATAGCAAACAAATAGAATTACAAAGAGTTAGCGTTATTTCCAGGAAAGCTACTTCGTAGTTAGGAAATATCTTGCCAATTTATTCTACAATGCAGGTACAAACACCTGGTTCTGTAACATAAATTCTCCAGTCCTGCTCTTAGTAGCAGTTAAAATTATATCAGCCAAGTGCACAGGAGAATTTCCTATTTATCACACTGGGGTAACATTTCTTCACTGGATATTAGAAATCAAGTGCTCTAGCCAGATAAATTGATATACAAAAGGCAGAGGAGGCAATAATGTGTATTATTTTTACTAAAATATTGTCTTGCTCTACACTAACTATAATTTAAATGCTTTACAAACTAAATGCTGCATGCATGCATTATATTATTTCACAATGACAGTAACCTGCCATTGTCCCACAAGCTTTATGGTTATGTTCAGGTAATGTTTGGGAATTAGGTGGCGTTGCTTACTTGTTCTTCAGACTCAGTAGAGGAATAACTAATGTCTACTGAGTGGCACTGACATGGGACAGATGCTCTGCTTAGGAACTGAGTGATTTCCTTTGAGATACAAGAAAATAGAGCTGGGCTGATGTGGCTTGTGAGCAAAACAAAACACAATAGCAAATCCCCCAAAGCATTCTAAACACTACCCACTGCTGTACTCTTGGCTACATCACTGTGAACCTTGCAACTCATTGAGTGAATTGGCTTAGGGACTACAGATACACAATGGTGTCTTTGAGAACAAAATGCTGATTTAAAAAATCCTAACATATCTTCTTTTCCTTTATAAGACAACATACTTGTTACTTGGTGTAGACAAATGGACTAACAAGTAAATAATGTAATAAGAAATGTACAACTGTGAAGTGCAGAATTCTTAAAAGCGCTAGAGATAATTTAAATCACTCTATTCTTCTGGTAGGTGTTGAAAAGTCTTTTTTTAGCAACATGATGGTATTAAGAAGACGCATAATTGTACATTATTTCCCAAACCTTTCTCACATGCTAGTTTTCAATGTGCTCAGAATATTTATCGCAATCTGCAATAGAGAACAAGATTTTGAAGGTGTAGAAATCCACTAACGGCTTCTCAACAAAGACTGCTCTGTTTTCTGTTACTGTTGTGAATGAATAATCTTGGGATATGGGACAAGAATACATCCTGTTTCTTTACATTACAAGATGAGGGTAATAAATCTCAATTTCTATCTCCAGCCTGAAAGCAGAATAGTAATAGCATGTAATAGTAAACACTACCATTTCCTATATTGAATTGGCTTTTAAAACTGACATGTCAGTGCAATCCAAGTTTACAGTCATAAGTCAAATACATGAGTGCAGAACCTGGTAGCATAGTGCAGCAGTAGGCATGGAGACCCATTTGAAAGACATATTATAATGAAGAGTAGGATTTATCTTGGGTCTTCAGTAGAAGGGGTATGGGAACAGCAAGTAGATTTATATTTAACTCTGACTCAAGCTTTTAGACTAGTTTTTGGACTACTTGTTTTTTGTTTGTTTGTTTGAAATATAAGCCTGTTGGTGTATCCCTAGCAGGTCCCTTGAAAAAATGATTGAATTCTGAATGAGGAGGAAAGAGAGAATACTTGTCTGTGAAATGTAATGGAGTGAACATCTAGAAGAAAGAAAATAAGAATAAATTAAAATGTACTTTACCAAATTAAAACCAGTTGTTGCCTTAGCATATTAAAAGGCTGGCAAGAAAAATCTACATCAGACAGCAGTAACATGTGATCAATTAGCAATATAGCACCATGGTTGAAATATATGTTGGAAACTGTAGGAACCCACTAAATCCACACACAAGCATGGATAAATCGGGGTCATTGTGGCTCATGGTAAATACTAGGTAACTTTAACAGAAGTTGCTGTACTGCATAGCTTTTCTAGCATTACTTGGATTTAGGGCGTGTCCATTTGGTGATTTTTACCCTACTAAATAGGGTCTGTACATTGTAACACAATGGTTTGTGAATTGTGACATGCTAGTTTGCATGAAGATTCAGTGTCATGTTATGGCACAAACTGATGGGTTCATTATCTGTGTGTACTTTAGTTTCTACCAATATTTTCCTAAATGAAAGGTTATCAGAGTCCCCAAGGCAAAAGAAAAATAGCTGACACACCTTAGAATTTTTTTTTTTTTTTTTTTACTGGAATGCATTGGACTAGAAAAATCAGTCTAAGTGCTATTGATTTAAGAGAATATCTATGAAGCAAATGAGACAGCAGACCAGATAACAGTGCAGCATAGTAGCCCTCTTAGCATTACATTACCATGCTTAATGGACATCAAGAATCATTTTCCATTTTGTTTTTGAAAATATTTTCCCTTCCCGGCCCTTTCCCAGTGGTCCCTGATTCCCTGCATATGTAGTATGTTTGTAGCAAATTCAGAATCTGAAGATTATATTCCTCCTACATTAAATTGTTGCTACTTTGGATGTTCTCAAGCATGACATTGTTTTATTTCATGGCCTGTCACATGGTTTTTTGGTAAATCCACTGCTTCATCATCCTAACTGATAATAGCAAGAATAATAAACAATATGCTGGAAAAAATATTTTGCCTAAGGACAAAACCACTCGAGCATCCTGGGCTAAATTCTAGGTTTACATAAATCCAGAAAACTCCATTGACTTCAATGTGTTTTTGTTTGTTTGTTTTGCCAATGGAGGATATCACCATATGCATGAAGCATCAATGAATTCATTCAGCTGTACTTACTTACACACCTACCTATCTCCCCTTGTCAGACACACCACCCATACTCACTCACTAGTCACACTCAACTGTAGTCATCTTCCTCTCTTAACTCTTCCTGCTCACCACCCCATGTCCTGAAAAGAATATGCACACAAGTCATATTACCTTCACATCCAGAGATTTATTTTCACCTGTGAAGAGTGTGGCACTGGCAGTTGGAGATAAGACACAGAATAGGTGAGCTATATGTCTGACTCAGTGGGCACCTCTACATGAGACATTACTGTGAAGTAGATTAATTAGCTCCACAGCAAATGTCATGCATCTACATGTATCCCTATTGGGCTGGAGTAAACTAATTAACTCAGCAGCAAAACAGTACTTGTATTTACAAATACTATCCTGCTGTAGAGCTTTTTACTCCACAGCAGCACACATATAGACACTGCTCTGGCTGGCTGGGGCATGAGGGTGCTTTAGTGCGTGGGCTGCCTGCTGGCTAGCCCCACACTGGAGCACCCTCATTACCCAGCCACCCCCTCTGCAGCATATTGAGCTGGGGTGGCAGGGACCAGCCCTAGGATGGCAGGCTGACTTCTGGGACCCCCTGCCAGCTGAGGCTGCTCCACCCTGG
This sequence comes from Gavialis gangeticus, assembly GCF_001723915.1. NCBI lineage: Eukaryota > Metazoa > Chordata > Crocodylia > Gavialidae > Gavialis > Gavialis gangeticus. The sequence continues at coordinate 64,036,869 of NW_017729031.1, forward strand.
CTCAATGTGCTCTGGTCCCAGGCGCATGTTCAAACGGTGCTCTTGGGAGCAATAAACTCAAGAACAATAAGTACCAGAATTTATTTCTTCACAGTAATTGCACATGTAGATGTGCCCAGTACATTCATACTCACCAGCTATTCCTGTTTAAGTCTTGCCCTCCACATATATGAACTCACTCTGATCCCTACAGAACTTTACAGTGTAGCAAAGCCAGGCTGGATCATGGGCCCAGAATACATCAGATATCAAAGAGAGTGCAATGGTATCATCCTTTGAAAGGAAACAGTGATTAAAATAAAAAGATTTACGAAGTCAAAATAAAGGCAGAGTCTGAGATGTTCATAAGCCTACACATAAGCCCAGGGCTCACCAATCTCCACGTTCTTTTCATACTTCTATTATTAACACCAACAACTGCTTAAACAACAGAAAGAGCTCCCAAAAGTCCATTTTACAGACCTTATCAAAGATGGGTCATCAAAGCTATGGTTCTGCTGACTAGGTATGCAGAAATGGGCAGAGAACAAGAACCCTTCACTCAGCTCAGGACACCAGTTCAGGGAACTGGTACAAACAAGGCCTGACCCAACAATGTTAGAAATAAACACAGAGATTCCCATTGACTTCTGTGGGCTTTGGATCAATCTAATCATGTTGCTTTTAGTGCTCATTAAGCCTTTAACAAGCCATGACTTAACTCTTTCCCCACAAAATTGAAAAGTGACTTTCAATCCAGTATTTCATCTCAAGTTATACATCCACTCACATTTTATTCCTCTTTGTCCTTATATAGCACTGCTCAGTGTGATGCAAGATTCCTTACTTTTATTGAAATACCATCCAGATAATAGATCACTAATGCATTTTAATTTAGGAATAAAGCTATTTTCTAGCAGGAGGCACAATTGGATTGAATATGAACTTTTCTAAAACTAAAGGATGGTCAAAGTTAGGATTCTGATGCAACCTGTTACATAACCAGAAGTCACTTGTGAAGCATGGATCCTCCAAAGCTCCAGGAATGTTCTTATCTAGGGATCTGATCTGTGCACATCTCTACCATTTATGGCTATAAATGATATTAGATGAGCTCATTCTGGCTTCTGTCATGAAATTCAAATGCTGACCTGTTTAGTGCCTGCTTACTCTTTCCTCCAAAGAAAACAATAAGCAGAATAAGTGCTTAAGAGCAAGATATACCTACTGAAATGCATTTTTTATTAAAATATTTAGTACAATATATAATCTTGATCCAATTCTGTAACCCCTTAGACCAGATCAGTGATATCTGGTGCACTTCTTATTTCTGATTGAAAGTTAATAGCTAATCGGGATGGAGTAGTAGATACTGATACTGTTAGCATGGTGAACACTGAGTTCACAGAGTCCACAAGAGCTGCAACTGAGCATGGTTCCTCGCAGCACCACCTGCAAAATGCTCAGACTATACTTGGACTGCAACAAGCTCACTTAACCTTGACCTGATGTCTATAATCCTGAACATCAATGCAGATTTGTCTGCATTCGCAAATCTACTCCCTTCACTTCTGCATGTGCTACATTTTCCTTTTTTTCTAAAATGGGAACAGTTTACAAACGAAAAGGGATAACTTGTCATTTTGTTGTTTGTTATTGTTACGTGTTACTGTTTGTTACTGTGCATGTAGGAGGATGCAGATAGACTCTTAAAAAATTCAGTAGTCCTGAACATACGTATACTGATATCACTGCCATTCAAGGGATTGGCTTGGCTTGAGGATTGGCTTGGGGAGCCAAGTCACTTGCTGGTCAGATGGTTTGGAACAGTTTAGAAAGGTTTCTTCACTTTTATTGCTGGAATAGTATCCAACAACTCTTAGCTAACCCACTTGTAGACCCGGGTGGAGGCGGGGAGGAATGGGAAAATCTATTTTCCCCTGGGCACTGCTCCTTTGTCTTGCTGATGCTCAGCCACTTGGTGCTTCCAATTCTGTTGCTAAACAACCCACCATGACAACAAATGAGGGTGAAGGATTTGCCCCAGTGAGCTGGCATTTGTATGCATCACCCTTTCAGTAATAATAAACAGCAGCTCTGTCAATGTGCCCTGTTTCATACATACAACTTGCAGTGATACCAGGTGAGTATTACATATATAAACCTGGAAGAACCAATGGGAGAAAATGCATCTTAGAGTCTTGAACCAGTATGGATTTTTCTTTTGCTAAGTGATCTTTTAACTGTCTCTCAAAATGTGTATGGAGTTTGGGTTGAATAAATTTTACATCACGGTGCCCATACCTCATATCTGCCTCTGGTTCATTTCTGTACTTCTGTGTTTCAGTCACAGGGCTCAAACTGTCCATTTTTCACTGAAGTTTGGCTTTGAACAAGCTTCTGTGCTGATACCATTTAATGTATTGAAACAAGTATAGGCCTTGTTACACCTTACACTATGAACCACATAAATGTTGGTGGCTGTTAGGGCTAGCTTGAGTTTGGAGCAGGGACATGGAGGACTGAAAGGTAAGAATCCCCTTCCCACCCATTCCAGGCTTCCCTCCTACAGCTGCCTCCGGTTCCTCCCCCCACCACCAGGGCTCCCCTTATTCTTTGGGGTTCCCCCTGCCTCCTCCTACTTGTAGCTGCCCACAGTGTGGGGAAGCAGTCAGGGGAGGGTTAACCTGCTGGCTACTGCAATCTGCTGCTCTTCATGGGGGTGAATCCACCCAGAGAGCAGCTGGGCATCCACAAGTAAGTGTGGGGTGGATGGAGGAACCACGAGAGGTGATCTGGGATGCTGAAGAGGGTAGGGTGGGCCCAATCTCGGTGAGCAGGGAAGTGGGGCTGGGTGGGATGTTTCTACTAAGATCTAGCTTAGAGTGGCTGCACCTGTTTACTGTACCTCTAGGCTCCAAGGGCATCTATACATGTTCCCAATGCTTGTTCTGACACGTTCTAATTAGAATACATCGGAGAAGACTCAATTAATCAAGTCTGCGGGAGCATTCTAATTAGAACGCTCCAGCAGCCTCAGCATCACATCAGCATCCCTGCATCAGCAGCCTCAGCATCCCTACATTTCAAAATGGCGGCAGTGGTGCTATAACTAAAGCTTATTGAATGTTAAACTTAAAGTGCCCCTGCCATCCATTTTAAGCTCCAGGTGCTGAATACACAAGACATTGAGGGTGTTTTAATTAACTCACCTCCCCCCTCCACTGCACCATGGAGCATGTGTGAAGATGCCCTAAGGTATAGCCTAGAGTGCTACCCAGCAATTTCAGCTGGGTGGTGCAGATCAGAGATAGTCCTGCCCTGGAGTGGTATGACTTTGAGCTGCATAAAAAGTGTTTAAAACCAGTTTAAGGTGTTAATGTGGGGACAATCCAAGTGTTAAGGAGTTACCCAATTTTACTGTGTAAGAAGGCCTTAATAAAGAGTTTCCTTATCAGGGTTTCTATATGTACTGCTATAGGAAGTGACAGGTTATTCCTGTGTTTTGTTTTTCCTAAAGACAATATATCCTCAGTGCTCATACTCCCCCTTATCCTCTTCTCCCTTGCAACTCATAGAATTAGTGAATGGGTCATATTACCTTGCTGCCATCATAGGCTTGCATTACTCTGCTTCTGTCTGAAAATTTGGCTGTAGCCTGTATTTAATTTTGTATCCCTGGAAGCCTTAAGTACTTTTCATTTCACACATCTGGCAGTATTTGCTTCAAGATGGCTCTAGCCTTGGCTGCAATAAATACTAAGATACCTTTAGAGATACTGAGGTGTTTGGTGGAGATTAAGCTTGACATCTGTTCTACAATACAATGCAAATGTTTGTGTTATAACTTGTTGTCTGCCACTATTACTTGGCATGTAGTAAAGAAAAGGTTGCGCAAGTTGCTAATAGCAACCACTAAACTTCCTTTAGTAATTTAAGGACCTGATCCAATGCACTGTGAAGTTGATGAGAATCTTTCCATTGACTTCATATCAACCTTAATTCTAGAAGCCTGGTTATTTTAAAGCAGAAATTAAGGTTTATTGTCAATTGTATAACTTTCCTTTTTTGATAAAGGATTATCTTATAAAGAAATTTCTTTGAGTTAACATTTTCAACTTGCAAACAATTAGTATTATTGAGCAGTCTTTATACTAAATATAAAAGAGCAGTGTAAATATTGCAACATCATTAGTTCCTGTAAGGGGTAAATGTTAACCTTAAAACCAATAATTATTTTCAAAGATAACTGCATAAAACATTATGAGAATGAAAGTGAGGTGGGAAAGCCATTACTGAGTTTAAAATATAAACTACAAAGGCCTGGGAGAACAGGATGTATTGTTCCAGTTACTTTGGGGCATGGAATATATTAATAGTTAAATTCCAAGAACTCTAGCAATGTTATGAGCTGAATGAAAATAACTTTTGAACAAAGGGAGCAAGAGGTATTCTTTCTGCATGGGTAGATGTAGCCAAATCTTCTCAGTCAAATCATTTGGCAGAATTATTACATTTTATTTCCTGACATCAATCATGTGATCTGGGTGAATGTTAATATGTAGATTACATGACAGAACCTGTATTCAGTGACTTCAGTATTACAATATTTAATGGTCACTTGTTCTCCTCTAAGGTCTTACACTTAAAAACTGAACTTATTTTATAAGTGGATATCTGCAGGTAAGATGTTCAACTTTATCTGAGTGACATGAGAGCTCAAATCTTATAGAAAATAACTCCTAAGTCACTTCAAGTCTGTGTAACTCACCTGCTTGCTCCTGCCCCCCATATCTTCCAAAATACTGCTACAGCACCTGCATATCAATAGATACTTATACAGTTATATAGAGTTGTTAACTGAAAATTTTCAGCTTCTAAAACCAAAGTTATGAAAAGACAACTTGAAATGTCATGAGCCATGTCTGGAGATCATGGAACTTCCTGTACCCTGACATCAGTTTGTGTGAGCATACAGTGACTAGCAGATCAAACTTGTCCTAGGTAAGTTCTCAGAAACACGTTTCCTAACTTTTCTTTTGCATAAGAAAGCATACATTTAAGCCCACTGCTCAGATCCTATTGTTGCTGGAACGTCTATTTACTGGAGTTGTGAGCAGGATTGTGATTATTAATTTGCGTTAATTCGTATTCTTCTGTACCGTTTGAATGAAACCAAGATTCTAGAGTGGTTCATGTTCATTTGTGTCCATGACATCTGCATTGAGTACAGTAGCTTAAGGTTATTTTTCTTGTTTTCTCCCTTCTATTTTGATCTGACCCAAGCAAAAGTCCACCGAAACAATGTAGTTTTCATAGGATAGGCCAAAAGGGAAAACAACTTCTAGTCTTGCTCTTTGTAGACCATCTGTGTTACACTCGCTATGGCAATGGTGTTGTTATCCATTATCCTGACTTGATGTATCTTTTTGCAGTTGAGTACTAATCACAAGTGAATTTTTTAAGAGGGAAAACTTTCTACATATAACCATGCTGCACTCCTTCCCCCTCATTTCTCTTTTTCTTTACCCTCAGGAAAGGGACACTGCCTAACACAGTAGAAACACAGTCTTCCCAAATCTCTTTCCCAGAGCCTTGGCATTGACACAAGGAAATGAACAGACTGAGGATTTAACCACACCCTCCTAAGACCACATCTAAGGCTGCTGACTCACATGCAGTTATTTGTGTGAATGCAATCAGAGAAAAATGAAATTTAAACTCTGCAGCCAGCCAGTAAATCCTACAGAAGCTTATTTTTTCCAATGAAGACACCTTGGGCAAGGCCTCTGTGGGTTATAAAATAAAGGCTTTATTTTTTCTAGAAGCACCTAATTCTGTTTATCTGTTATCATTTTCTAAATGGCTAATTTTTCTTAAGGGAATCAATGTGGTTTTTTCAAGTCTTGCCCAATAAGTGAATAAATATAATATTATATGACTTATTTGACCACTCACAGGTCACCAATGAAGCTTGACTGTGAATATTGGCAGCACACTGTTTATGACTAATCTGCAGAGCAAATATTTGTTAAAACACTGAGCACTGAACACATTTTGATAAATTGTGACACTAAATTGTGAATGATTCACTCAGTCTCAAAATTCATCTTACTGTGCACTATGGCACAGCTTAAATTGTGAATGATTCACTCAGTCTCAAAATTCATCTTACTGTGCACTATGGCACAGCATAAATTGTGAATGATTCACTCAGTCTCAAAATTCATCTTACTGTGCACTATGGCACAGCTTAAATTGTGAATGATTCACTCAGTCTCAAAATTCATCTTACTGTGCACTATGGGCGTAGCTGCAGTACAGAGAGTGTGGGAGGGTGAAACCCAGCCCGAAGGTAAGATGTAGGAGCCTGTGCAGTAGCACAGAAAGTTTGTCAGAGCTATTCTAATTCATAGGAATAGCAATTTCTTGACCAGCTACTGTATCTATCTGCCTAATCATCATACAGTCTGAATACACTGCAATCACCATAAGGTACTGACCCTCACAAGACCCCTATGAGGCAGGATTGTCCTTTTTTAACACAACATATTGAATCTGAAGCATGGAAACTATGTGACATTTTTCAAGTTCACATTGGAAGTCTGTGAAAGACCAGACATGTGAATACAGGTTTGTCAGATCTCAAGTAACACCCTAACCACTATGAAATTTTTTTAATTCAAAGCTGGATCTTTATTTTAGGAGTTGGGTATGTGTGAAAGTGATGTGATTTAGAGTTTTCTTCATTTCCATTGTTTTCAATTTGAAAACCTGAACTATTAACATAAAATGCTACCTCAGTTATCAGAAAGAAAATGTTTTTGTCACCAAAGCACCCTCTGGTGGCTCCTAAGTGATACTGATATTTGCATTGGTGATAGTGGTATTTCTAGTCACTTATTAATTTTTTTTATAAGAATCACACTAAGACTTTTAGAGTGTTGATAAGAGAGGTAATAGCAGAAAGAAAGAAGAGATTTTAAATCTCAGCAAAAACCAGTTTTTCCTACCAGAATTGGAGTACTGATTATTAAAATCACTTGCATACAATTATTTCCCTCAAATCCAAGGGACATTCAGATTTTGGTTCATGCTCGTTCCTAGCTGGAAGCCTGCAAAGTAAAACAATATTCTGACTCATCTGCAGATGGTATAGCTCTGACACACATGTGCCTAGGGTAAGAATGATCTGGGAGTGTTTGCAGCTGTAATGAATGTGTGTCTTTATGCTTTGAAGGCAAAGTGGGTAAACTGATATTTAGTCTTGTCGACTGGTGTTTGGTCTTCCCTAAAAAAATCAGAATTCATGGTGGTTTCTTTCAGACTCTGACTATGAACCTAAGTGCCAAATGGTGTCCTTCCAGCATGTAATTAAATTCTGGTTGTATGGAGTGCTGGCTCTAGGGTATTTTGCTGCCTTAGGCAAACTCGAAAATATGTGCGTCTTACAGGAGTCTTCCTGTTGCCCACACTATCAAAATTATGCTGCTCCTGGGAAGTAAAGAGTGTAATTCAAATACTTTGCAGCTGTGGTATTTTATGCTGAATCAAGCTGGCTGAATAATTTTCATTTTTGGTTTGACGATAATCCTGAAAAACAAAAATTTTTTTTTGTTCAAACCAAGCATAAATTTTACAACATTTCTGAGGAATAAAAAGTTTTATAAATATTGCATGTTGAAAGAAAGGTTCTCATTTGATTTTAGCCATTTTTATTATTTAATTTAATAAAAAAATAAAGACATTTTAAAATGAAAAACATTGTAAATTTAAAAATAAAAAAATTGCATTAAAATGGCAAAAATGTTCGATTTAAAAAAATTTTTTGGCCCTAAATTGGTGAAAGTGACACAAAGTTCTCATATGTTTCCGGGCTGCTAAATTTGTGTTTTTCATCAGGTAAAGACTCTTCTAAGCTCCCTCTCCCCAAGCCCTCTAATGTTGAACAAATGCTACAGGTTAAATTGTATTGGATATCTCTTTCCAGTGAGTAAAAACACTAGTGATAATGCAGTAGGGATGAATGACCTTGTTATGTTTTATTTTCATTTGAATGAAATATGAATCACTTTTACTCTTAATATATCTTTCAGAAGCATGTCTGAAAGCAAAGTGGTTATGTTTTCTAGCAGTGTTTAGAGACGCCCTCTAATTGCCACCACTGTAAACATAGTGGGAAGAAAATAGAGCTTATCAAAAATTCTCTGACAAAGTAGATTTCCATCAGAAAATGCTGAGTCTAAGAAATTAAACCATTCTGTGGGAATAGGTCATTTCCACTGACAATGTCAAAACATCCTGGCATACTGGTTCCCTAGTAATAGGTGCTAGGAAGGTGGGATGCCTGGTTCTCAGAAATTTGCCTGGTTAGATCATTGGGCTTTCAGAGCTAACTGTCTTAGGGTTACCCAGCTGGAAATTTCACCCAGCTTTCCAAGATAATTTATATTCACTTCTTGCTCTCGGTCAGCTATAATTTCTTTAGTTTGTGGGCGATTTTACATTCAAGATCAGGAGTTTGGTTCTTGTGCAGATGTACATTCAAGATTCATGATAATTATTCCCAGGTTGTGACATTAAGGCACAATTATGCCAGATGAAGAGGGACTTTTTCAAGTAACAAATGTAAAGTGTAGCTCTTGAACCCCTTAAACGGGTTCACAGCATGTGAGAAAGATTTGATTTACACTTTCAAATCTGTAGCAGGAAGCCATTTGGGCAGAACTTGTTTAATGAATCACAGAAACTTTGTAGATCACACAGCTTTTCTTATTGCTTTAAAATGTATTGTTTAGCACTAGAGAAAATGGCCGATTCTTAATTTATCCAGTTTGCAAAGACAAAGATTTGACCCTTCAGGTTTGAATCCATAGTTGCAAAACATTGAGGATAATTCAAACCTAGTGGATATTTGGCTTTACCTTTCTATAGAGTTTCTAAGATTTCACAGGTATTGAGCATTATCCATATATCAAATGTTCATTTAGAAGAGAACTTGTTAGATAATTGGACTACAGCAGCACCTGCTGAGATGATATGAAACCAGGGAACCAATCTGAAATATTTCAAAAGGTAGGAGAAGAAGTCAGAAGGATCTTGATACATTGGAAACCTGTGCTAGAGATAATAGGATAAAGTTCAGCACAAATAAGTGTAATATGCTATATCTAAGGGATTCTTCAAGTATCTCAAGAATAAGAGGAAGACTAGAAAAACCACAGGTCCCTTATGGACTGCAGAAGGCAATCTAGTTACAGGTGATGCAGCAAAAGCTGAAGTATTTAATACCTTTTTTACTTCAGCCTTCACAAGTAGGTGCCACTACCAGATGACAAGAGCAGTTGGCAGCAAAGACAGAGAAGGAGAAAAACAGCCTAAAGTAGTAGTAAAACAGGTTAGGGTTTACTTAAGGAAGCTAGATGCCTTCAAGTCAGCAGGGCCCGATGGGATGCACCACAGGGTAGTGAAAACATTGGATGAAGTAATTTGAAAACCTTTGGCTATCCTCTTTGAGAATTTGTGGAGGTCAGATGAAGTCCTGGATGATTGGGAAAGGGCAGCTTACGTACCCATCTTTAAGAAAGTAAAAGAGGCTATGAGACCACTCAGGTTGATTTTGATACCTGGAAAGATCATGGAGCAGATCTGTAATAAATTCATTGCAACAGACTTAGAGGAGAACAAGGTGATCAGGAAAAACCAGCAAGGATTCACCACAAACAAGGTGTGCTTGACCAAGCTGATTTCCTTCTATGATGAAGGGATCTGTGGATATGGGGAGAGCAGTGGATGTGATGTACCTTGACTTCTGGAAGGTTTTTGACAGAGTCTCCCAAGACATTTTCATTAACAAGCTAAGGAAATACAGAGTAGATGAAAATACTGTAAGATGGATACATATTCATCACTTATTCAAGGAGTAGTTATCAATGTCCGATGTCTCATTGGCAGTACTGGGTTTCCCCTGGGGTCCGTCTTGAATCCATTATTATTTAATATCTTCATTAATGATTTGCAGCATGGGATCAAGTGCATGCTTTGCAAATTTGAAGATGATACCAAGTTGGGTGGAGTTGCAGATACTCTAGATTGTAGGGCTATTACCTGCATAGACTGGAGAATTTGTTCATAATCAATGAGATGAGATTCAGCAAAGACAAGTGCAAAGTCCTGCATGTAGGGCAGAATAATTGCATGCATAAATACAGACTGGGGAATGACTGGCCAGGCTGTAGTACTGCAGAGAAGGACCCAGGAGTTACAGTAGAACATACACTCAATATCAGCTAACAATATGCTCTTGTTGCAAAAAAAGCCAACAACATGCTTGACTGTATTAACAGGAGTGTCACTGCAAATTGAGGAAAGTGGCTCTTCTGCTATATTCAGCCACGCTGAGGCCTCACCTGGAGTATTGTGTCCAGTTTTGGGCCCCAAACTTCAAAAAGGATGTGGACAGTTTGCAAAGAGTCCAGCACAGAGAAACGAAAGGATTAGGGGCCTGGAAGGCAAGACTTCTGAGGAAAAGTTGAAAGAACTAGGGCTTTTTTGCCTCAGAAGAGAAGACTGGTGGTGGAGGTGGGGATTTTATAATAGTTTTCACATACCTGAAGAGTGATTACAGAGAGGATGGAGATGGGATTTTCTCCATGGTCATATGGTACAGGATTTGGGGTGATGGCCTCAAGCTGTGGGAAGGGAAATTTAGGTTGGAGATTAAAAGGAGCTTTCTGACTATGAGGGTGGTCAAACATTGGAACAGGCTACTTAGAATAACTGTGGAATTTCCATCCTTGGGAATTTTCAAGTCTGGATTGGATAGACACTAGTTTGGGATAGTTTAGTTGAGTTGATCCTGACTTGAATAGGGGGCTGGACTAGATGTCCTTGTGAGGTCCCTTCCGGCCCTACTTTCCTACAATCCTATAATCCTAATGGTACAAATACAGAGTTGCTGAATGGTAGCACTGTTGAGAAGACATTTTTGATGGACACCAAACTCAAAATGAATTAGCAGTGTGATGCAGTCATAAAAAACAAAACAAATAAATAACCTGAAGAACCTAACCTCCCTGCAAATTACCCCTCAAAAAAGAGGGTTCTATCAACAGGAGTTATAGGGTCTTGGTACACAATAATTTTGTGGAGCTCTTACCCCCTGGATTGTCTGCACATTAACACCTGGAACTAATTTTAAGCACTCATTATGTGGCTCAAAGTTATGCCACATCAGGGCAGGATTATCTGTGATCTGTGTTACCTAACTCATATTACACTGAAGTGTAGCCACTCTAGGCTACACCTTTGTGTAGACACCCCACCTGCCTCTGCCCCCCTTGACTGGCCCAGGTTGGGCCCACAGCTGCCTCTCCTCAAATTACCTATGGCTGTCCATGCTGTCTGTCCCAGGGTTGCAGGCAGGGAAGGATTAAGCTGCCTGCCTCCTGGCACAGGCAGAGGGCAGCAGCCTAGCAGTGGTGGGGCCAGGCTGGTAGCTTAACACTTCCCTGCCTGAGGGGCAGGGAGGGAGCCCTGGAAGCAGAGGAGGTCCTCAAGGAGCAGGGCAGGGGGAGCCCAGGGGAAGCCCAGAATGTGAGTAGTGGGGGTTTCTTACTTTTCAGTCCTCTAGGCCCCTGATGGCCTGAATGTGTGACTGCTCCAAACTCAAGCTAGCGCTAATACCAATCAACATTTATGCGGTTTACAGGGTAACATGTAACAAAGCCCATCAGTGCGAGACCTGAGAGATGATAGTGCCACTTGGCACTGATTAGGCCTCGTCTAGAACATTGTATGCTGTTCTGGGCTTCGTATTTTAAGAAAAAGGTGAAGAAGGTAGAGGGAGTCTGAAGTTGGGTGACAAAATGGTAAACGGGTTGGGAATAAAAACTTTGTGCAGAAAGGTTGATAGAACTATGCACTTTTAGCTTGAAGAAAAGGTGATTAAGGAGACAAATGATAGCAGTGTTCAACTATTTACTATAAAGAATAACTGCTGTAAAGAAAAGGAAGAACATCTATTCTTCCTTGCTGCTGAGGGCAGGATGCAACGCAATGGATTTAAATTGCAAGAAAGTAGATTTAGATTAGATCTCAAGAAAAAAAAAAAGAAGCTTCCTTTCTGGTAGAACAGTGAGGCAGTGTAATAGACTGTCCAGAGAAGTTGTACAATCTCTTTCCTTGGAGGCTGGGCTTTTTCAGAAGGAGGTTGGATAGGCACTAGGCAGGGTTGATTTAGGAATAGCATTCCTGCATTCATAGCCTTTAAGGTCTCTTCCAACTTTGTAACTTTAGGATTCTATGAAAACATATGATGAAAATAATTGTGTTAGAGGGGATCACCGGCAGATAATGGCATTGCATGCTTGAAACACTTGTCAATGAGCATGTAATTTGTTCAGCAAAACCTTTATTACTGGTGATAATGCATAAGAAGAAAGAACCAGCTAGTAGGGCTGGCAGAAAGTATCTCCTATTACTTCTATAGTATGTGTGGTTGGTATGAGAACCACTGAGCAACAATAAACACGCAGAGTCACATTTTCAAAAACATGTACGTGATTGAAGACCTGACATCAACATGATATTTAGACTCCCATCTGTCAGAGTTTTAGAGGTGTTCAGCTGGGCATGAGGCATGTGAATACCTTTAAAAATTCAGTTTCCTTTTGAAATGTAAATTTTATGTTCTTTTAAAACTTTAACCCACAATCGCAGACTGCCATTTTACTGAGTCCACTTTCATAATAAATTTTAATTATATAACTTCTAAATGCAGCAAATTCTGCAGAAAAAAATGAAATGCTTCAAAGCAACTTAGAATAGGTGCTCAAGGCCTACAGAATGAGTATTTAATAATTAAATGACTTATATGTAAATATTTCATAACACATCAATGAGCGCCTGCTGGAAGCTGAAGCCAGCAATAATCATTTCTGCTCTCTGCAGTCCAGAATGTACTATTATGCCAAGAGCAGCTGCTCTGCACAGCCAATAGTGGCTAGTGCAGCATATTAGCAGGAATCCCTTAGCAATGGTGATTACATTTTCTTTAATGAAAACTACAAATGCAAATGTGTGAGCTGTTAGAATGGAAAGCACATGTTCAGATGGACTTAGTTTTTTGAAAGTGATCCCAATTTTAAACAGGATCCTTGTTTTAGATGATACCAATAACTCACAGATCACTAAGTGGTGAATATAGGCAGTTTTCAGGGCAGATTCCTACAAAGGTCTAAAAAGCACAACTATAGCACAACTACAGTGTAAAGAAACTGGCAATTGCCTGCCACTTGAAGACCATCCAGACATCAGCAGTGGTGAAGCTAATGTGATTGCAAGCACATGATTACTAACTGGCTCATTTGCCATGTTTCTAATCACCAAATTGGTTTCCTAATTTGTTAGCTATCCACAAAATATTCAACATGACAAGAGTTGCTGAGGTCTGATTGTGACAATGCCAAGATATTCCTCCTTTGCCATCCCAAACTTGAGAGGGTGAATCTTAATAATAAAGATTATAATCATAGCCTGGTAAGGATTTCATCAACAAATTTGACAGATAAGCACATGAAGTCCAGATCTTTAATACAAGCCAAGCAGACTGGATCAATTAAAGGTGAAAGCCTGACAGTACATGGGAGTGCAGAAGATAAAAAAGCAATGTTGGTGTATTGGCTGTACACAAATGAGAGTATCTCACCAATGATTTGAGGTTTGAAAGTCTTCCAATGCCTCTTGCTGACATTGAGAAGAATGAGCTACTTTCCCAAAAATGCAGGGCTTCATATATTGTCAGAGCAGCTCCTCCTAACAAATCTAGTGATATCTAGAAACATCTTCCTAGTCATCTTTCAAAAACAAACTATCAAACAAACAGAAAACGCTAAAAAAAAAAAATCCTTTGCATTACATATCAGATCCCTGTGGACTAGCCCGTGCAAAAAAATTTGGAGCACAAGACAAAGAAAGGGGAAAAGTAAAGAACAAAAAGACCAGGAACAATGGAAGAAGAAAGGGCAAGTATAATCTCCATGAAAAGAATGTCAAAGGAGAAAATGAAGATCCAGAAGAGAAAGCCAAGTTATGTGTCATGCTGAAACTGGGGAAAGTTGTTAAAAAGATTAAAGTAATAAAAAAGCTCTCCTGAAAATGATGTGCGGGTGTAGCTGTCTTCTACTTTTCATCTCCCTCTCTCCCCCAGCCACTTCTGGCTTCAAGTACCCTGGATGTGCTAACTTCTTTCCTCATTTGTTTAATGTTTCACAAGTTCTGATGAACTACAGAGACCTTGAAGTAAGAAGATGGAGCCATGTGGAGGAGAACAACAGAGGATTCCATCTACACTATGAGCCAGTGGCACTGGATTCAGATAGGTTTGCCAAACAAAAATTGAGCAGAGCTAGTAAAAAAAAATTGGATGGAAATATTTTTCTGTAAAAAACCCTGCAGTTTTCTTGAGTTAAAAGTTTTTGCAAAGTAGTATTGATTTAAACGAACCTTTGAGAAGGAAGCAAAACATTTTAACAAGTCTCACCTTGACTTTTATATTACAAAAATAAATGTTATGTCACCATAGTACACTCTCCCTCTCTCCCTGCCTGCCTGCTTGCCTGCCTAATTTCTAAACCATCCTTCCTAACAAAGACCTAGAACAGTTTACAATAATTAAACAGAATAACTGAAAACAGGAAAGCAGCAGGAGGACTAAAGCAACTTAAAAGGGAAACTAGAACAACAAGATAACCAGAGAACCCCTACATAAAAACAATATATACATATACACTACATACCAGGGGTGGGCAAAATACTGCCCATGGGCCAGATCCAGCTCACGAGGCCATTCTATCCAGCCCATGGGGCTCCTAAAAAAATTTGGAAAATTAATATTTCTCTGCCCTTGGTTTCTGTCAAAAATGACAGGAACCAAGGGCAGTAGGACTCAAGGGAAGCACAGCAGGCTCCAACAACAGTGGGGGCCGCCCGGCCCCATCCACAGCCAGAAGCCCCAGCCAAGGTTTCTGGGTTGGGAGCATGCGGATGCCCTGGTACGGGAAGCTCAGGTAAGGGGGGGAGGGGGGACCCCGGGCAGGGAAGGAGCACGGGAGGGGGAGAAGCAGCCCCTCCCCACCCACGCCTGGTGCCCCACACTGCAGCTGCCTGCAGCCTGCATGGGGCTGCCTGTGCCTGCTCCAGACAGCCCCATGAGGGCTGCGAGCACCTACAGCTCAAGGCTCCGGGCATGGGGTGGGGCGGGGCTGCTTTCTCCCCTCCCATGCTCAGCACCACCTTGTAACCTGGTTACAAG
This sequence comes from Gavialis gangeticus, assembly GCF_001723915.1. Classification (NCBI taxonomy): domain Eukaryota; kingdom Metazoa; phylum Chordata; order Crocodylia; family Gavialidae; genus Gavialis; species Gavialis gangeticus. The sequence continues at coordinate 64,052,161 of NW_017729031.1, forward strand.
CTGGTGCTGAGCGTAGGGAAAAGTGGCCCCTTGCCCACCCCATGGCCAGTGCCCCACACTGCAGCGGCTTGCAGCCTGCCTGGGTCTGCCTGTGCCTGCTCTGGACAGCCCCACATGGGCTGCGAGCTCCTGAAATGTGGGGCACTGGCCATGGGGCAGGTGAGGGGCCACTTTTCCCTGTGCTCAGCACCAGCTTCTTCCCTGCTGGCGAGCAGGGGATCAGGGCAGAGTGCTGCCCCCTGCTTGTACCGTGGGACTGGGGAGCACTGGGTGTGAGCAGGTGGGGAGCCAGTGGGAGCACGGGGCCTGCACTAGTGTCCCGGGGCCAGTGCCAGTGGGGCCCAGAGCAGAGTGGCAGGAGCACAGGGTCCCAGCTGGCAGGGACTCTATGGAGCCAGGCCAGCTCCCCCCTCTCTGCTGGTGCAGCCCATCCCAGCTCCATGGACTCCTTCCAGCCTGCACCCCGCTTTGGGCCCCACCAGTGCTGGCCCTGGGATGTTGGTCCCAAGATGGTGATTAGGGGTGGGGCACCTGTCAAGGGGCGGAGCTACCCATTTGGCCCTGCCAAAACTGGGTAAGCGGCCCTCTGCCCGAAATAATTGCCTGCCCCTGCTATACACACACACATTGTATACATTATACATATACACCTTATGATACCTTATGCATTATATCATATGTAAAATATATATAAAAATGAATACCTGTTTGAGTCTACACTAATTTTAACTTCATGCTTTTTAGAAGTTAGAATAGTACACAAGATCTGCTATTATTATAAGTAAAGGAATAATTGTCATTTGTTTTCTGCTTTGGAATGAAAGAAAGCTTTTACATTAATGATGCTTAAAAAGTATTCTGTATTATCTCTTTACATATTTGAGAAAAAAAAAATCTGTATTACAAAGGGTCCTAACAAAGCCTTAGTAAAGTTTGTATTAGATTCCACTTTTGTTCTAAATTTTACATCTGGTTCCTCATTATGAACTGACCCAAACATTAAGTTCTAAGCACCATTTAATTTAGTTTGAATCTGAACTTTTCAGTAATTTCCCAGATTGCAGATCCATGCAGAAGTTTACTCCCTGCATATTTTTATGAGATAAAAACATTCTCTACAAAGTTCAAGCTTATCCATATTTCTAAGATTTGTCCCAAATACTTGTGAACTAAACTGAGCTCTGACATACTTCCATGCAACCTTTTTGAAGCTAAAGGTATTGGTTGAGAGGGGAAACCAAACAACTTTCTCTCTTAGATTCAAAGCCTAGCTTTTGTGCAGACACAGAAGTCAGGAGGAACATCCCATTCACGTGGTTAAAGTTTACTTCCATAAATGCACATGGTATTTGATACTTCCCCTTCCCATCTGAAACTGAACCAAATGCAAACATACAGTCAGATAAATATTTGGTTTCCACAAAAGGGGTGGAATTATTCTTCTTTTATTTATGTAAATTTATTTCTGACATTGCTTTTTATTTAAAGGAGTATGCAAATATATCTTCTGTAAGAATACTTCCAGGGAAGGCAAAGCATAGAGGAGTAAAATGGCAATTGTTATTATTAATGGCCCTGAAACAAAGTCAGCACTTTATTTTTCTGCATGAGATTATGCTAGATTTTACAGACTGTGCTGTTTATCTCAGTATATCACCATTAATTTTGAGGCAAGGAAATGTATAGAACTATGATAATTACAACTCTGTAGTTCTTGTTCTTATTTTTTAAAAGAGTTATTACAAAACTGCATTTCGTCTCATAACTACCTATTAATACAGCACATGAATAGCATGCCATTAGGTGCATTATGGATTAAATGTTCCCCAGTCTAGCCCAGCTTCTGCCAACATTCTTCTTAGTATTTGAGGCATTGGTCATTTCCATGGGATATATTCAGCTGCAAATTTCTTACCAGTGCTGCTGATCTGCTTCTCCTTCCACCTTCATTGTGAATAGATATCTACCTACTACTTCAGTGCTTCTCAACTTTCTTAGGCTAAAGCTACCCCTCATTAGGCTCAAGACACCCCTAATAAAATACCAGATCTTAGTGTTCACTTATTTTTTGGCAACAGAAAAATAATAGAGCAATTATTGTATTGCACAGAACTCAGAAACACCACAACAGGTCAGAATGTCTTTAACACCATGAATTCCTATTTGAAATCTCTGGGTTTATTTTGTGAATGATACTTGCATGCCTAACAGTGCTAAAATTGTATGGTACCCTTGAAAGGACCTCAGGGTACCCCTGGAATGCCACAGCACCCTTGCTGACAATGCTGTGGAAGATAGGACAAAGGCAGATATGACTGAGTCCTTTTTGGAGCTAATCAACAGGTATCTGGTAATGTCCCTCCTTGAAATGTCCCCGTCCTTGGAAAAGTTGTTTAGGAAGAGCTTAAACTAATGAGAGGGGCTTTGTTTTCTGATGGGGTGTTAAATGTTGATAACA
>NW_017729031.1:64054950-64056023 GCF_001723915.1 Gavialis gangeticus
GGGGGGGGGGGGGAGCTCATTAAACAGCAGGGATCCTGGTTTTCCTAGATATAAAAATAACAAATTTTGTGATAAAAAAAAAAAAATCATATATTTTCCAATAAAACACCCCCAGCTGCCAGGGCTATGGACCAGGGTCCACAGTCCCTTGCACCCACTTCCCACTGCTGCCTGCTGCAGGGGGAGTGGGGGCTGGCTCTCCGCCATTGTATGCACTCCTGAGGGGAGTAGGGGGGCAGCAGTGAGGGCAGCAGCCCAGGTTTGTTTCCCTCAAAGCAACCCTGCACACAGGAGGCACAACACCAGGGCAGCAGGGAGCTCACAGTGGCGAGCAGCTTCTCTGCATGGTCCTGCTGTGCTGTCATGCCAGATCACACCCACTGGACTGCAAAGGCCCCAAGAGAGGGCAGCAGAGTGGAAGCCCAAACTCACAGCCTGTGCCTGACCCATGCACAGATCTGGCAGTTGCTGATCCCCCCACCCCCCTCAGGAGTATACGCTGTGGTGGGCAGCCAGCCCCCCCCACCTGGATAAGCCACCCAGGGGTCCATCCAACTCTCCTCTGGGGCCCTGCTGCCCTGGATCCCAAGCCCCACACACCCCCTGGCTGGGCAGCAGCCCTAGCCCTGCCAAGCTCCTTTCCTCCCTCCCTACAGGGACCTCAATCCTCCTCTTCCCCCCCCCCCTTACCTGCAGGAGCTGCTCTCACTGCCTGGGGCCATGTGCATTGCAGATGCACACTCCCCCTGTCTCACCACCCTCCTTCTGCTCCCTTCCAGCTCCCTGAAGGCTAGAACTCCGCTAGGCTACAGGGAACTCATTGCAAAACTGGAAAATCCACAGGTTTCCCCAGTAAAATGATTAAAACATGTTTGCCTCTAGCAAAAGGTAAAATCCACTGTTTACTCTGTTTTTCTGTGGGAAACAGAAAACCCAGATCCCTGCTAATCAGACCATCCTGCTGGTACCTGGCCATACCACCCCCCTCCCCCTCAGCTCAGCATTGTGGAAGGGAAGAGGGCACTGCTCTAGAGCCCCCCAGCTTTTAGCCTAAGCCATTGCAGCCTGCATTT
>NW_017729031.1:64061023-64061566 GCF_001723915.1 Gavialis gangeticus
TACAAACTGGTTTAGCCTAGCCAAATTAGACTAACATGCAAAGATTGAATCAATTCAGGCTCAGGCTTTTTGAATGTCTGTCCCTAGCCATGTCTCATTCCTTTCCCAGTTCCTGGCTGCAGCTGAGGACCGGATGCAGAAACTAGAACTGAATTTAGATGAGACAGAGGCGATGGGGGTGGGCAGACCACTTAAGGGATGGCCTTCTCCCTTATGCCCCATCCTTATCCATAAGGCCAGTCAAGAGAACCTCCTGCAGGTACCATCAGCATGCCATATTTGCCTGGCAAAAATATGTGGGAGGTCATTCTTGGCAGTTGCTCCTCAACCCTGGAACTCCCTCCCTCTTGAGGCCCACCAGAGACTACCTCCTTTAGAAGCACTAGAAGACCTTCCTATCTGGACAGGTGTTTAGTAAACAAAGCTAGGCTGAGATATTGTTTAGGGAGTTTCTGTTTTTGGTTGATATTCTCATTCCTTTTTAAGTTGTTTTGTTCTCTTCATAGAATCATAGAAGTAAGGTCGGAAGGGACCTTATAGATC
>NW_017729031.1:64061912-64069396 GCF_001723915.1 Gavialis gangeticus
TGTAGGGTCTGCCCTGTAGTCCCTGGATCATTCGGGTGGGCCTCCTCTGGACTTTCTGGACCCTCTTTTTACTCTCCTGTTTTGTAAGGCACTGTCCTCTTTTTTTAGGCCACCCTGAATCTTTGTTGGGAAAGGCAGTATATAAATCAAATAAATAAATAGATCAGCTGGCTCATGGAGTGAAATTTTCCAGCTCAGATGCTTGGTTGGTAGTAACATTCTGTTGACTGTCAGCAAATAGCATCTGAAAAGCCAAGGCAATTTTTACTTTGCAGCACTGAGCACCAGAAATCCAAAGCCTAAACCTTCAAATGAAAAGGTATATATTAATTTTTTGGACAGTATTTTGTTATAGCAATGCTATTGTTGCCTTCTGTGATCACAGCTAGATCAGTTACACTAAAGCTTGATTCATATAATTGAAAATGTAAAGATATGAAACAAATAGGCCAAAAGATTCAGTTAGGAAATTTTTTTCATTGAAAGAATTACTTTACTCATCTCACTTTCAATAAGCGCTCAATTTTGAATTTTTCTCAAGGGCTATTTTGACAGCCATCTGATCCCGGATTGTGTTGCCCTTGAATATACTTAAAAGATCACCTTTTTGCTATTCTGAATAATGTAATACATATTATGCTATCCTGAATGATGTACACATTTTTATAATGTATACATATTTAGATTTTAATATGATTTTTGGAGCCCCGGGGGGAGAGAGCAGTATTCTGCAAATCTGTCTATGGATTTAATTTAGGTCTACCTCTAGATAGTTATAGGCCTAAATTTAAATCATGAGAAACTGTGATGATGAAAAATCATTTGGAAGACTTCAACCCACACACAGTTCCAAAGATTCAAACCTTCCCTGAAGATCATTGGGCAGTAGCCTGTATAAAGGGATGCGCCTTGTAGCAACTTATCATCACTTTTCAAGGTCTATCTCTGTGTATTTTTCATTTGAAATTGTTACAGTATTTGACCAACAGCCATCTTTCATAAAGATCAGCTGAGACTTCTTTTCTTGCTTTAGAAGCATCATTTAAAGGCAAATTGAGATTTTTAGGAGCTGAAACAACCATTTAGCTGACTTCAGGCTGACTGCTTTTTATTTGAAGTTTGAAGATAGCCTGAGTTGTGTGGTCTGAGGTCTAGCATGGGAGTTAGGGAATCAGCAAAAATGAGATGTTTACATACCAGCAAAAGATGCCTGGAGGCATCTATGAAAGCCTTAACTGTTTACACTTTTGGTTGCTGTCAGAGAGAGAGGTATTCTATTCAGTTACAAGCTAAGTTGACCTCAATCTCTCGTGCATGCTTTATTCATTCTGTGGAGGATTTACAACAGCATTTTTGTGTTGTGGCTGCTGTTTCATGCTAATAATATGAAGCCAGTGCTGCTTGAAGTAACAATTAAATGCAAGGGGAAAGGGAATAGAAAGAGCCATTTGAGAGCCAAACATTTGTAACATGAATTTTCTTGTTCACTTACAGTTATTCATTGTGGCAACAATAACAATGGGCCTATTGACTTTGGAGAAAGCAAGATCAGGCCCAAGATTTGTAAGTTAAAAGAACGATCTGAGTGTTGTACATCTGGAGCTAAGTGAGGTATTTAATGACAATAATCAGATATTTATAAAGTTAGTGCGTCCCTGTTGCATGATTGCTGAATGGTCATCTATAGATCAGTTAAGTGGTTCTAGTGATCTGCAGGGATCCTAGTCATCTACTCAACTCCAGCTGTGACCAACGTAACTGTTACACTGGCCAGTGTTTTGCAGTGCCTGTTTTTTACCTATTGTTTAAACCTAGAGAAGCAGAACTGCTGTGGCAGAGGAGTTAAGACTCTCACCAAAACTCCAGACATATGAATTTGCTATGTTGCTCCAGGGTCACACTAAAGGCCACTTCTAGTCAACCCAGTTATAAATGAACACCTGGTTGTTTGGGCTGGAGAGCCAAATGAGGCCTAAATGTGATACAAGCAATATTGCTTCTTTGTTTGCTGTTAGCCACAAAAATGGGTCTGTCTTAATCACACTAGGCTGATGGGTTGCTGGGCTTTCATTTGACTTAGTAAAGTGATGGATGCAATAGAGTAAATGCTCCTCAAATGGGGGTTAATATACCCATCGTGAAATTGTGGAGGGTACAGGAGAAGGAAGAATGAGAAAGCAGAAGGGAGGGGAAAGGCATGGGCTACTTGTGCCTCTTGAGTCAGGGGAGGCATGTGCCCCTCTGTACCAGAGAGCCTTGAAGGCCAATTTAACTTTGGCCCACCCACCTGTTTCTGGGCTAACCACCCACCTTCTCACCCACCACACCTTGTTGGTAATTAATTAATGATGTAATTAAGCAGAAAGCTGCCCATTTCCTGCCCCGATGCCAGGGGGCGCTATCTGCGGCTCTGTTCCTCCCCAACACTGCAGATAGCATCCATAGTTCTTACAATCACCAGCCCCTCACTGGGCCCTAGAATCTTTCTAATTGAACCTCACCTGGATTCCTCCCCTCAGGCATTCTCATCCACCTTCATACTAGGCAGCATAGCTCCCTGAACCACTTCCCCTTCAGGTGTGGTCCCCCCAGGACCTTTGGCTCACTAGCCCTGGCCCACCTCCAGGCCAGTTGGAACCCCAGGCCCTCAGCTCTTGGGCATTCCTCACAGTGGACCCCTGGCTTTTTGACCCTTCCAGCCCTGACCCCAGCATTGACCAGTCAGAGGAAGTCCAGACAGGCATGAGTCTATGGCCTTTCTTCTCTCTCTTCAGGTCCACACTTCAGGCCCTCCAAACAAGGGGTAACTTACTCAGTTGTGGGGGCTAGGGGTTAAGGCACTCCAACCCACCTTTCACCAGGGTGGTAACTGCCCTGGCACTTCCTGGGGGCTCCCACACCACTGAGAGCCCCACTAGGCCACCCACTCCCTGCAGGGTGAAGTTTTAGGTCATGCCCATGACCAGGAGCCTCCTGACTATCCACTAAAGCTCCTCCCTTACCTTCAGATGATACCAGCAACCCTCCAACCAGGCAGAACTGCCCTGTTTATATGGGCAGCCCCTCATTCAAAATGGCTGCCCTCATCAGGCACCTGAAAGCTGCCAGCTCCAGGCCCTTAAAGTGGCAGGCACAAACAGTGCCCTGCCACACACCCCCAACACCAGTCAGCAACTGGGGGGAGGCCTAGTGGCCAATATCACTGATGGGAGAGTCCTCAGCAGCCAATTGCACTGACCGGGGAGGTGTGGGGGGGTCCCTCATGGCCAATCTCACTCACCAAGAAGCAGCACAGTCTCTTTTGCTGGCAGTCTTGCTCGCTGGCCGGCACTCACATCAAGGGCACCAGCACTTCTGCTTGCCCCCCTGCCTCCCATCACCTAAACAGGGAACGTGGCCTGACAAGGGGTGCACCAGTGCTCTTAGGGGGTGCACATGCAGCTCCATACACTCCCCTGTGCATCACCACTGGTGAAAGGAAATAAAAATGGATGAGAGAGAGAGAAAAAAGAAAAATGTCAGATAACTGTATAATATCTCCTAGATGCCTTACAGTGTAGTTGCACCGACATAATATGTTATTTTTTATTATCCATAATTTGGAATAATAGAGGGACACATCAGTTAATAAAATGAAAATATGGACTGCCCTAGGTCAGAACAGCAGGAAATAATATTGCAACACGGGCATGCACTAGAGCTCAAAGTTCACAGTTTTCACTTAGAACCAGGTCTCTTATTTAGAGTTCAGTGGAAGTAATTACATAGAGAGGTGGGGATGGTGGGGTGGGGGTGGCATATAGTGTGCCTTGCCTCTGGGAGTTCCTGGGCGCACTGTGCTTCAGACAGTGGCATTGCCTCCAGGAGTAGCTGAGAAGTCTTAACCTGAAAAGCCACTTAGGCATTATCTGATTCTCAGATTGTACTGGAATAGTTTAAAAATAATGAAGAGGTTTTAGGATTGTTCATGGGGAGCTCTTCCCAAGCATGAAGTGTGCTTTAGGGGAAAGCTTTAAGATGCATATTTGAAAATATAACAAGTACAGATTGAAACTGGCATCTTGGGCTGATCAGTGAGGAGTCAGCCTCTTGGTGCAGAATGAGAAATGATAAGTCGGAAGTGAAAAGACCCTGAAGAGCTTTGAGAGTGAAGAAAAACAGCTTTTGTTTCAAGTAATAGAGAAGGGGGAGTCAGGAGGGATTCAGAGAGAAGGCTAACATGGTTTAGGAAGGGAAAGATTCCTTCTTGAGGTCAGAGAAAAGGGTCTTGTGACCACAAGATGAAGCATAGGATGATATATCTAGAGAGGTTCTGTCTAGAGCTGCGATTTTCAACCATTTTTAGATTGAAGCACCCCACTGTAACTTTTGTGAATTAAGGTATATCACATTTAAAAAACAACATTATTTATTATACTGCTTACCTCCTCACACAGAGGCTGGGCAAGGACAAGTGTCCTTGTATCCCAGAAACCCTTTAAAGGATCTCACAACACCTTCTGGATTCTTAGAACCCAAGTTGAGAATCATTGATCTAGAGAAATTAGGCAGAAAGAATGTGCAGCACTTGGTTATAGCCTAGATGTGAAGACCCAGGGAAAGGTGAGAGGCAGAAATGACTTCCTGTTTACAGGCCTGAGTCACAGGCAGGGTGATGGGATTCTCTACAATGACAGAGAAAAAAGACAAGAAGAAGGAACTGGAGACATGGTATAGGGTACCTACAGATGTTAGGGCCCCACTCTAACTCATGGCACTTTACATAAAACACTATGAGTTAGACCTTCCTCCCACACCCAACCGATGTTCTCCTGTTGGGTCAGGGAGAACTAACCTGCAATGACCTGGCCAGAATGTGGGGGCACTCTAGCAGCCTCTAAGGAAGATGCTGAACTGTCCCCCCCCTCTCCCCAGCCCCCTGCCCAGGTCCAGGGCTGTCAGTGGGGGAGGGAGGGGAAAAGGAAGGGAGCTGCCAGCTGCTGAATGGCCAGAGCTGGGGGTGGGGAATGGAGCTGTGTCATCTTATGGCCCCCCTCAACTACCCTGGCTGGGGTATTGGGGCTAGATGCAGGGGTATGAGGTGAGGCTAGGGCCATTTCTCCCCCCTCCTCAGCTCTGGCCATTCAGCAGCTAGGAGCTCCATGCTGGCTACTCTGGGATGCTTTGAATGGCTATAGCTAAGGAGAAGAAGGTGCAGAATGAAGCCCCCTCACCTCATGGACCCAGCTTGGGCCCCCCAATACCCTAGCTGGAGTTTGGAGGGGGGGGCGTGAGGTGAGGGTGCTCCATTCCCCCCGCTCTCCCTCAGCTCTGGCCATCTAAAGCAGTGGGAAGCTCTATGCTCTTACCCCTCCCTCCCCCTTGACAGACCGAGGAGGCACCAGCCCAGCCCTGCCCCCAAATGTGAAGATTTCACCCTGAAGGGAACACAAGTGCTCTAAGGCACTCTGCTTTGGAGCACCTTAATTCAGTACCTCATTTGGCTAAGGTTAATTTTTCACATGATCAACTATTTTAAAAGTGATCTGCAGCTGTTAAGTCATGGCTGTAGAGCACTTTCAGGGGTCTGATGCTACAAAAAATGTCACTTGTGCATGCACCCTAAGAGCTCAGTTTTAGTCATGTTGAGTTTGAGCTGGTGGCTTATTTAGATTTCAGTGCAGGTAATACCATAGAGAAGAGAATGGGAGATAGTGTGATATTGCCAATAACAATGAGAGAGAGAAGCTAAGATTTTAGTCTAGAAAGTAGAGAGGTCTGGAGAAGAGAAGTGGATCAGTGACTTGTCTGCATAAACCTGGTAACTGAATTAGTGTCTGCATAAGAAATTGCCCAGGGATTGGGGTAAAGTCTTTGATTTTCTAAAGTTTTGTGATTTTCTTGCACAAAACATTGAGGGCAACCAAAACAGGACCATATCACAGATACAACAGAAGGAAAGGATTTCAAGAATTAGGACAAGTAATGGGTGGCTTCAACTACCTGAGTGCTCATCTTGTGGGATGAGCACTTAGCTAGATCCAGTCCATCAAAAAGCTTCCTCACTTGTGTCGAGGAGCTCTATCTAACTCAAGAAGTCTACAAGCTGACTAGGGGCAAGTCACTCCTAGACTTGGTTCTGGCCAAAAGGGACAATCATTTGGGCAACATGCAGATTGAAGGGAAACTGGGCAATTGGGAACATGAGATGATCAATTTCTCCATCCACCACAAGCCAGGGAAATCAGCCAGTAGGGTAGAAATCCTTGATTATAGGAAAGCTGATTTCTACAAACTCAGGAGGTTCGTTGGTGAGGCCCTGCAGGACCATGATCTGATGAAGAAGGGAATACAAGAAGAGTGGTCTTTCCTCAAGGATGCAATCCTAGAAGCTTAAAGAAAGTCTACTCCCTCTCAGAAGAAAGGCAGCAAAAAAGCTGGGAGACCCCCTTGGCTCAACAGGGAAGTCATGGACCTCCTAAAATTAAAGCAAGAAACCTAAAAGGGATGGAAGTCAGGAACAAATACCAAAGAGAAGTACTCAGCAGTCATCTGCACCTGTAGGGAGCAGATCAGGACAGTGAAAGCACTAACCAAACATAAATTGGCACCTGGAATTAAGTGTAACCCGGGCGGTACTCTAAGAGGTACCTCCTCTCCAATTGAAGGGATCAAAGCAAGTGCACAAGCACTGTGGGAGGGGTAGGGACTCTCCTCCCCCTGTAGAGCAGAGCCAGACCACTAATGGGGACTTAACCGTATACCTTTAATGAGAGAACAATACTTGGAACATAACCAGTATAAACTGGGGGGTATAGGGGACACTACAATGCCCCAAAGAGGCAGGATTCAACAACGGTCAGACACTTACAATCAGATATCTTCATCCAGTTGACAAAAGACAGGGTGACCAAAATGTAAAACACAAACAGCAGAACAAACAATACTGGTTGGTGAAATATAAAAGGTACAAAATACAAAATGTCAAATGACAAGGAATATAGGGGCTAGGTACCTGGAGGGGGAGAAAGGGGGAAAACACAATGGCCCCTTTCCCCTGCAAGGAGAATTTCTTCCTGTTACCTCACTCACCCCAGCTAGGGCTTGAATTTGGATCACACACATGGGAGGCAGAAACTCTACCACAGAGCCAGTAGTGCTGATACTGTGCCAAGCTGCTAGGGGTCTTAACCTTCCAGGAGCTTCAGCCTGACGTCGCGCTGCCTGGCCTCTTATTGGAGGGGCTGAAAGCAGAGCTGGGAACCTCTCAGGTTGCTGCTCGGATCCTTGCTGGGGGAGCCTCTCCTGTTAGCTGCAGCCTCTCGTAGGTGATTCTGGAGCCCAGCAGGGAGTCTCTCCTGCTGGCCACATGCCACACTGCTGAGGGTTCAGCTGCTGCCTGCAGGTCCCACTCCTTCAAGCTCTTCTGTGGCAACTGCTTCAACCCCACTGGCCCAGCTCTTGCTAGCTCTTTGAATCTCCTTCCTTGTGGTCCCTCACTGGTC
>NW_017729031.1:64069615-64074002 GCF_001723915.1 Gavialis gangeticus
CCTGGGCTAAGTCACTGCCAGCTAGCCCGTCACACAAGGACAACAAAAAGTCCTTCTTTAGATGTGGAGGAAGTTGCAAAAGGAACAAGGGGAGCATAGGGCCCCATATAAACAAAATGGGACAACCGTTAACTGACACCCAGGACAAAAACCAACTCTTGAATGAATACTTCATATCGGTATTCCACCAGTTCAAGGGTTTTAGCCTGCTTGACAGGCTAGCATAGGTGATGCATAGGGGGAGCATGGAGGGGTGGCACATGCCCCCCTGAGAGCAGTAGTGCCCCTGCTGACAGTGAGCACTCCAGCTGGTAGGGGGACATGAAGGGTGCTAGTCCTCACCCTGAAATTGGCTTTGCTGCTGCCATGCCACAGGCAGAAGTACACTTCTGCCACTGCTGTGCCAACACTTCCGCCATTGCCAGGCTACATGTGGAAATGCTAGCACTTCTGCCACCACTGTGCCACTGGTGTGCTTGGCAACTGGCCACTGGCAGACCCCCGCTAGTCGTGCCCCACTAGTGGCCCCCCCCCAGACTTGGGAGGCAGCAGTCACCCACGGGATACAGGGTGACCATGGTGGGGGTGACCACCCTCTCATAGTTGATGTAGATCTTGGGGGGGGAGCACTTACAAATGCTAAAAATTCATAAGTCAGCTGGGCTGGGTGAACTACACTCAAGAATGCTAAAAGAACTGGCTGATGTCTCCGCGTGACCGATGGCAAAGTTATTTGAAGACTTGTGGTGCTCAGGAGAGGTCCCAGAAGACTGGAAAATGACAATGTGGTACCTATCTTCAAGAAAGGGAGAAGGGAGGACCCAGGAAACTAAAGACCAATCTGTTTGACCTCAATCCCAGGTAAAATCCTGGAGATAATCATCAAAGAAATCATCACACACAAGCTAACTGAAGGCAGTATTTTGAAGGATAGCCAATGTGGCTTTGTCAGTGGCATGTCATGCTACACTCATTTCCTTATACGATCAGGCTACTCACCACCTGGATAGAGGAAATAAGGTTGATGTCATATACTTGGACTCTAAAAAGGCTTTTGACCTGGTCTCCTACAATGTCCTCATGGTCAAATTGGGAAAATGCAGCCTTGACTACTTCATGGTCTGGTGGCTAGGTAACTGGCTCTGTGGTAGGACCCAAAGGACACTGATTGATGGAACTAAGTCATCATGGCGGAAGGTGACTAGTGGAGTCCCTCAGGGGTCAGTACTTGGACCAATGCTCTTCAACATGATCATTAATGATTTGGATTCAGGTATTAAATGCAATCTGGCAAAGTTCGCTGATAACACTGAGCTATGGGGGAGTGTTGTCATGCTTGAAGACAGGCTGGCAATACAGGCCGACCTAGACTGGCTTGTGAAGTGGGCAGACCTCAACTTGATGTCATTTAATACAGAGTGCTCCATCTGAAGAGAAATAACACACAACACTCTTACAGGCTCGGCAGTGCTCTGCTTCTTAGCACCACAGGTGAATGAAACTTGGGTGTCATGACTGACAACAAAATGAACATGAGCCACCAATGTGATGCCGTAGCTGGCAGAGCTAACCAAACACTGGCATGCAACCATCGAGGCATCTCAAGCAAGGCAAAGGCTGTCATCCTCCCACTTTACACAGCCTTGGTGAAACCACAATGAGTACTGCGTCCAGTTTTGGGTGCTGTACTTCAAGAAGAATGTGAAGAAGCTCAAGAGAGTCCAAAGCAGGGTCACACACATGATTAGAGGCCTGGAGACTAAGACATAGGATGAGAGGCTGAGGGACTTGGGATTGCTCAGCCTGGAGAAGACAAGATTCGGGGAACCTGGTTGCTGCTTATAAGTATATCAGGGGTGCATATCGGGGGTTGGGGGAGCCAAGGGCCCCCAGGGGAAGACAAAAAATAATGGGCACACTCTAATTGAAGAACACTTCAGGCTAGACATCAGGAAAAACTTCTTTACAAGCCGAGTGCCGAGGGTTTGGAACAGGCTACCCCCAGAAGTGGTTACAGTCATCCACCCTGGTGATCTTCAAAAAATGTCTTGACACCCATCTTGCTGGGTCACTTGATCCCAGCAGTCTTTCCTGCCCACATGCAGGGGGTCTGGACCAGGTGATCTGTAAGATCCTTTCCAGCCCCTAACAACTATGAAACTATAAAACTATAAGAAGAGTATATTCAACTGTACAATGGATTAGAAAGGACTTCTGGTTTTGAGCAGTGGCTAGCCAGAGGTCACTAAGACATTCACAGGAGTGGTTTCAGCTTAGTGCAAGGGACAGAATCCAAAAGGGAGAGGTTCTACAATAGAACTAGAATTCCAGGCAATGACCATAAACAATACTATCAAGAAGCTTAGAGGTGAGAGGGGGAAGAGAGGTGGGTGTTATTTCAAGAATCAAGTACAATCAAAGTTACGTTTTTTTAAGATGGGAGAGAATAAAATTTGCTTGTACACTGAACTGAGAGTTAGCTACACTGGAAGTGTGCCTGAACAAAGCAATTAAGTAAGAATAAATTAAGGGTTTTTTTTGGATCTGGTCTATATGGAACAATCTCTGGCTACTGTAGGTCATTTACATAAAGACAAAACTAAAAAAAAAAAGCCTAAAATAGGCACTTGGGAAACTAGCATTTCCCTTCTTGGAACCTGATTTACTGTACTTCCTTTGCCTGATCCTTCTCTTCAGCACCCAATTATTTCAAAGCAGAACTTTATATAGCTAGGATGAAAATTAAAATGTTCAGGCTGAGGAATTTTGATTAATAAGGTCAAAAGGACTAGAGTGTATTTTTCCACTGTTGCATGTGGGAAATTAGTTGCAAATTTTCAATGGATAATAAGATGAGAGTTGTGCATACTTTTCTGTTAGATTGAAAAAATCCAACACCACTTGATTTCTATATCTAATTAAATACAATTATATATTTGGCATATGCACTACATATAGTATATAAAATGTAAAGTATAGCTATAGATCCATGTCCTGAGTTCATGTTTGCCAAAATACCAAAATAATTTGACAATTAAGAAAATTATAGATATATGAATGTATGTACATAGAACAAAAATAGTTTCAAGTATATTTTAGGGATTGACAATTGCTCTGTGATGTTTTTATCAGAATATGAAATTAGAATTTTTTGTCATATTTATTTTACATTTATACAGAACATTTCATTTTTTTATTCTATGATGTACTACGTTCTGAATATACCTCTATTATTTGAAGAGATTAAAGTTATCACAGCACTAACAATTCAGTCACTAGCATTGACATTATGGAACAGATATTTCATTGATGTAATTCCTGTATCTCCATTGGTTGTATAAGCTTAATTTCACTGGAGCTATGCCAGTTCATTTCAGCTGGGAAACCCTGTTTTTTTATGACCTTTGGAGGAGTAGCTCTGAATAATGATGCCACTATGTTTCCGAAGACAGTGAGACCCCTGGCAGATGTTACACTTAAGATGTTATTAACCAGTTAATCATGTCTTAAGTATCAACCTGGCTACACATTCATGTAGTTAATGGTGCGATAAAATGGAATAATCCACAAAGTTATTACACAATATATGTATAACAGCTTTGTGGCTGGTTTCCATTGTGCCCTAAATTGCACATGTGGCTAGTGCCAATCAGTCAGCTGATTGGCACTCACAGCCACAGCAGCACCAGGCACCTGACTTGCTACTTGCGAGTGCATGCAGAGTCCAAGGACGTGATCCCAGTCTCCCCTGGGCATGACTGAAATCTAATCTGCAGTCCCACAGTCACACCTCCTGCCATGTGTATGACAGGAGGCATGACTCTTGGGATCATGGATCAAATCCAATTGCATGTTTAACTGAACGTCTGTCAGCGGCCTTAGTATGTGATTTCTTCCTGAATTCTTAATAAAATAGGAAAAAATCAGAATAGGGGATAATTAAGCAGTTGTCACTGGATGCTGAGGCTGAAATATGTGAAAAAGGAAAGCACTGGACATTTGCTCAGCCCCTATCAAAAGAGTATTTGACACAATGTGCCTGATCTGCAAGCTGCTAAGGGCCCTTTTATTTAATTGAAGTCAGTGAAAGAGGCAGGTATATTGCACTTTGGACAGCTGGACCTAGTACAGAGAAACATGCCTCAGGCTCAGTATGGCAACTAACCCATTCTAACCAAGAAGGGAAGGAGAGGGAATAGGCAAGGTCAGGACACTTGAATGCAGCGAGGAGTTATGAATGGCTACCATTTGAGGAGTTTCAGCCACTCTTTTTGGCAATTAGAAACATATTTGCTAGGAACAGAAATTACACACAAATCAGTTACCTGTAAGTGATAGGACTGGTTTAAGATAAACCTAGTTAGATGTAGTATCAGACTTAACTGAT
>NW_017729031.1:64084173-64094686 GCF_001723915.1 Gavialis gangeticus
GTTAATTGACAGTCTCTCAGCATTGCAGGATACTTTGCATCTCTTCTGCCCACCTCCCTTTGCAGGGTGGCTGGACTAGTTTTGGCCCAGGCTGTCTGATCCAGTCTGGCATGGAGGTGTGCTACAGCACCCCACAGCTTCTGGCCACTGCAGGCATGTAGCTGCATTTCCAGAATCAAAAATGAATATTTGTTCATTTGTTTATCGGTTTAATCTACTCATCTTAGATTAACCTGCGAAGATTGAATGGATTCATCCAGCTTTTTGACTGTCTGTACTTAGCCCTGAGGTCCTGTAATTAGCTCAAAACAGTTTTGAGCATCAAGAAAAAAAGAGTACCTTTTACTTGAAAAGGCTCAGTACTTCACAACATACATTGTCACAGTATCCTGAAGGCCTACAAGTCTCCTCTTAGCACACTGGGTCACAAGTTTCAAAACACCATGGTCCTTGGTGCTGTTGCCTCCAAGACAGGTCAACAGATACCCAAGAGAGTGAACGTTTTCTCATGGATTGAGACACCTTGTGTTCAAATGTTGAGTGTTATTGGTGTATATAGAAATTTGATCCAACTAACTTCTTAACACACTGCTTCAAGAGTTGTCTCGTGAATATAAAATAATTATATTAATAAGGAAACTAAAGTCTGATCCTACAAGTATTTCCTCCAGTAAAGTAGCTCTATGGTGGATGGTGTGTGTTTGTGGGTGTAACTGTTAGTGTATCAAGGCCTCTGTCAATAATCTCAGTATTTTAAAACATATTTCTGATATTTGTCTTTTTCTGAAATAATTTAAACTAGTCATGCAGGATATGAGTTAAGGTTTCAGAACCCAGACCTTACATGCAGAAAAGCAAAGATTTATCCAATTCACAAGGCCCAGATCCAAAAATTAATTTAGGTGCCTAACATCTATTTACTCAGCAATAACTCAGTGGGGATTAGTGTTGCAACCTCCAGAGACATTTCTTCCAGTCCTGCTGCTGCAGGTTTATCAGTGAGTAAGGAAGGAAACACATCATCTTTGGAGTATGATCAGCTGTGCCACAACATGTCATGGTACAGCTGATCTGCTTCATTGGTCATCTACACACCAGGATTGTTGTCCAACAGAGTTGGGCTCCTGTCTTATGTGGGGGTCAGATGCCTGATTCTAAGAAACAACAGCCCCAGGTACTTCACTCTGACACAAGGTGCCCACCTGTAAGTGTGGGTTTCCAACTTAAAGATGCATGCCCCAAGTTGGGAAACAGTAGTGTGACATGTGCACCCCAGGATATGTGCATCACAAGATTCCCCTAGCAACAGCGGCAAGTGCAAAACGGGGAACTCCCCAAGAGGTTCCCCTTCCATTATTGGAGATCACACCCTGACTCAGGGCATGTTAATGAAAAACACATGCCAGGAGAATCCCCTTGCAACACTGCCATGCCTTGTCTGCAAACATGGAGCGGGGAATCCCTATGGGCACCTATACATGTGCCGGATCTCTGCTGCAACATGTGCTAATTAGTCGAGTCTGCTGGAGTGTGCTAATTAACACATTCCAGCAGCCTCCACATCACATGAATTCAGCATGCTGTACTTCAAAAAGGCAGTAGGGGTGTTTTAACTAAAGCTTATCTAACAGGCTTTAGTTAAATTGCCCCTGCTGCCATTTTGAAGGACAGGATACTAAATACATGTGACTCAGTGGGTGCTTTAATTAGAGTGGCCTTTGGTAATTAAAATTGGAGTGGCTGGTGTAATTAAAATGCCCCTTCCCCCCCTCACTTCACCCCAGAGCATGTGTAAAGATGCCTTGAGGGACTTCCTCCCTCCATAATTGAAGACATGCACTGGGGGAATCACCTGCAATGGATTCCCACAATATGGGTATCACAGTGCCATGCCCAAACTTGTAGTGCATATCTGCAAGTGGGAAACTGTCCACTTGCAGTCATGTATCCTGTGTTAGGGTGAGGCACCCAGGACTGCTGTCTTCCAGGATCAGGTCCCTGAACACCTTTCTGTGGCTGCCCATACTCTCCCACCATAAGCAAACAGATGTTGGCTCAAAAAAGTCAGCACAAATTATGACTAGGGTCATCAGCATCACAAAATTTAGGAATTTGTGATATAACAAAGGACTAAGATGTATATTTGCTTGGGTTTTGTGCCGCCATAAACATTTTTATTGTTTCAGTCACATTTATTTTTCTTACCTATAGCAGAGCAAAAGGCAATTTCTTTCATAACAGGAATGCATAGGTTTTGTTTTTTCTTAGTCTATGTTTTTAAATCTGTTACATCTTCAGGCAGTGAACAGGCTGATTCTGTTCAATATAATGAGAAACACCAGGCTTCAGCTACTATACACCAGCAGAGAATAACTGAGGTAGATGATCAGCCTATGAAACCAAGGTGGAAAGATACAGTATTTCAGCACCAGTCAGTCACCATTTTTTCCAGGTAGGGCCCTTCAAGATGCATGATAGGCCTTGCTCTGTAGGTAGCAAAAGTCTTATTTAATTTCTTATTGAATGCAATGAGAATCTTTGTTTTGGCTTTTATGGCCCTAAGAAAGCCAAAACAAATAAAAGGACACCAGGTATGTAAAGTGCCTTTTGTGAGAGTTTGCACCAACTGATCTTCCTGAAGTGTACAAGAGATTTTCCGGGTGTCTTGGTACACATCTTCATCAGCCATATTGACCAGATCCTGTGCTGGTGTAAATCAGTATAGCTGCACTCAGGTCAATAAAGTGATGCTGATTTATAGCAGCCGAGGACCTGGCTCATTGTTTCTTTAGAGGTTGGAATGAACCATCATCCCAGATTGCAGGTATATTGACACATTTGATTTCTATCACCTGGGAATAATGGATCCAAAGCTTGTTTGTCAAATTAATACTCTTCCCTTAGTCACCTGCTCTATTTTAATTTACTTTTACAAACTAAAAAATTCCACACATAACCCCCTCCCACCTAACACATTTTTGAGGCACAAAGCCTGCAAAATAACTAGATGACTTGAATGAATGTAACAATGTATAAAACTGAATTTATGTCTAACAAGGGATTGTATTCTTTCTGTATTCTTTGAACATTTTGGTAATAATTTCTTTAAAAACATACTAATATACAGACAATGAAAAAGACCAAATGTTATTTTTCTAGATTTATTGTTTTATTTATCCTTATCTTAGTTTCCATAATAAGGGAATCTTATTATTAAGATTATAATAAGGGAATGCCTCGAGTACATAAACCAGGATTTAGGAATCCTAATTACTTGGCAGATTTTTGGCTCTCTTGTTGAGCTGCCTGGGAAAATGGAGTAAGTTGCACCTAAAAGCAAGAAACCAAGGGGAGAAACAAAGGAGAATATGGTAATTGTTTTAAGGTGTAGACAAAAGTGACAATTTTCACCTGATCTGGCCACAGAAAACAGTTTATAGCTGTGACCAAACACAAGTGCACAACTACAAACAGCTTAAAAAATGGCCAGTTGGGTGAAAATCATGCATGAGTATCAGAAAAAAATGTTACAAAATGTTTAGTCTTTTGTAACGTGTGTCTGCAGAACTCCCAGCCTGTTGCTGTTTTCAGAATGTAAGTGGGGACAAGGAGCAGAGGGAGTTCAATCTGGGGGATTTTCACCCACGTCCCCCCCCGGAGGGCCAGAAGGGTATATTGCAGGCCCCTACCCCAAGCCGCAAGAATGAGCTCTCTCCGCTGCTTTCCCCACTCCCATTCTGAAAACAGAGGGCACTGGGAGAGACCCTGGCTGTTGCTATAGGAACCTGGCTGCAGACTCCCAGCCACAGTTAGATTCCTCTCTCCCCTGGAATGAACAGTGAACTTCTGTTTGGTCTGGGGTAACATTGTAACTCAGAACATTTTGCAAAAATTGTTCTGAGTTACAGCTGGGAGCTGCACTTCTGTCTGCACCCTTAGTGTTTCCTTTAAAGCAGTATAGCTATGTTGTGCTGTGTACCCCAGGCTGAACTTAAAGACTACATCTAGTCTGAAGCAAATTTAGACCACGTAAATGTGTTCCTCTTCTTTTCATTTACTAGGAAGTTCAAAATGCAAGCATGTTCCAAATCTGAGTTTTATAAATGGTTGCTGTGTTTCAATGAGCCACACTATAACCCAAATACCTTTGTGCTTTGGAGTGGGGGTAAGGCATAGAAACAGAGTGTAAAATCAAGATCCCAATGTGATGGTTTGAGTCATCTGAGATTTTTTAGAAGAGATATCACTGATATAATTTAGGAGCATTTGGTAATTGCACAATTTGTGAAGCTGATTGTTTTTTTAATCTGGGATTTTGGTCAAATGGATAAAAGCAAAAGCCTAGATGTTGATTAGACTGCAGAAATGTCAAAAAGTTGCTTCATTTGCACTCACAGTTTATCAGGAAAATATAAATATGCTTTGAGGCAATGATTTAATGTAAAATGCATTACCAGTTCAAAGTATATTAGTGCATGCTTGCTGAAAATAGTTTGGCATTTAAGCTTTCTTCATCAGCATTAATTAGATTAAATTACCTGCAGTGAAATCTGAGCCTTTGAGAGAAAAAAAAATAGTTCTGGTCCTTCTGGTTTAAGAAAGCAAGGGGAAAAAAAGGAGAAACAGAATTAAAAAAGCAATGTTAAGATGGTTTTAGTTTTAAGACTATAGAACAACCCTGAGCAAAATAAATTAAAGCAGAGAAATGTCAGGACACTAAATTGTTGTTGCAGGGAGGTGGATCAGGCATTCTGGGAAGTCAGAATATTATTATATGTAGAATTGAGAAATACTGCTGCAGGTCAGGTGGCACACAGTAAAACCATGTCTGAGAAGGGAAGCTTTCAACTTGTGGTTCAATGAGCGTAGAGAAACCTCTAAACAGAGCCTGAGAGGAGCAATCTTAATGGAGTAAGAAGGGTGCAGCAGTGTGAACAGTGTGACTTTAGGGCAGAGAGTATGAGCAGGACACAATGTTCTCTGAGCAAGCAGCCTCAGGTCAAAGTATTAGTGGAGCAAAGAGTGAGAAGGCTGAAGCAACCTGAGATGGGGATCAGGGCAAAGCAGATTATAAAAACAAAATAGCTTCAGGACAGAAAGTAAGCAGAGCTGCTCAAGAGGCTGAGCATGCTAATGAGCTCACAGGATTACTTGCTGTCTGAGAAAAGGGGAAATTTGGCAGTAAGGGAGAATCATTTATGGATCAGCACTCCCAGTCCTATTAATTTACAAGAGTTATTAACAAAATGACACCTATGTACTGAAAGGTAATAATTGTATGTGTTGAACATGTAAAAAGGCAACACTTCTGTCCTAAAATTTTGCATGTGAAATTAATGCTACAGGGTTTTTTTTCTGGTTGGCTTGATCTTTCTAAATTAGTATATTGATAGATATCTGCAACCAGAACAGCAGACACTCTGATGTCTATTGTTAACTATTTAAGAAAGCAGAAGCCATGAACTATGTTACTAGTGTGGAACACATTAGAATCTAAAACACAAAAGTAATTTGTTTTTCTTTTCAGCTTTGCTTTCTACATAATTTAGATTTGCTTTGAAGATAATATCAGGGCTTGTCCTATAGTTTTTGAGTGTGGATATGGGCATAATTTAGCCACTGGCTCACTTAGTTTCAGAAATAATTAGAGAACATTGTTTCTGGCAAGGGACTGGATGAACTTTATTACCTGCTTATCACTTACCTACTACTGAGGAGTCCTGTAGTTCAGATTACACAACCGAAACAGCTTTGAAAAATCAATATTGGAGAACCTTTATATGCCTGTTACCATGACCTGAAAACTACTTTCTCCCTTTTGGTTTTGTTTTCAATTTTATGCCAGTTTCTGCTGTTGGAAACATTAGAAGATCTTGAAGAAAAGTGTCTAGAATAAATACAATTGTATTACTAGTCAGGATTATCCACTGCAGATCATGTGACAAAGTAGCATTTTGTTGAAGCTATTTATGATTTTATTAAATCCATATATTTCCCTGTCATCCAAGGGTCTTAATCAAGATAGGAATTCTACTATGTAGCTTCTATAGACAGAGGGCACATCTATACATGTGCTTTAATGCACAATAGCCTATTCTACTGCACATTAAAGTAGCACAGAACAATGGTGCTAATATGCTAATAGACAGTAGAATAGGCTACTGCACATTAAGCATCACCTTAAAAAGTATGTTTGTGCTATGATCATTACAGCAGCTTAATGCTCATTAATTTAGTACCTCATATTGGAGGTACTAGATGTGTGCATTAGGAAAAGCACATAAATGCACATGTAGTTGTGCCCAGGGAGAAACATTCTAGGACAGTAATGTATTGCTCACAAAATTTGACAAAAATATAAGCAACTGTTGCATCAAAGAACAGAAACAACATGGAAACAAAAAAATCTTAAAAAATTGTAACTGCTGTTCTGAAGAGATATAGAAACATTTTGGATTTGTGTTACTTTAATTTATCCCAATCTTACCTTTTGGAGGTATGGAGAGTGGAGGGGGATAAATAGTAAATTAGCCAAAAATGTGGTTTCAGTTGCCATGCCAGTATTGACAAATGCCAGATGAATTGGGTAAAATGGTTTTGGCTGGAAACATTATTTTTAAAACCAGATTCACAGAAGTGTTGGGCCAATGAGTATTCTACTCTTGAATGAGCTAAATGGTCAGAGTGCTCGTTAGAGGTGTGCGAAGCGGGCCCTATTCAATTCAGATTCAGATTTGGCCCGCATCGGGAGCTGTGATTCGATTTGTTGATTTGGATCATTGTCCCTAATTTGATAAAGCTGAATCCAAATATGAAGATTTGATGCTGCTTCAGAGAATCAGTGATTCAGCCATAGACACAACTTTAAATGCTTTTTCTACATATCCTGAGGTACCAGCGTGGCTTGTGAATGCTGTGATGGTGGGGTGGGTGGAGCATCCCACAGGAGTGCGAGGGGGCCCCCCACATGCTCGGTGGTGAACCCGGAAGTGGACTGGAAGCATTTCCTGTCCACTTCTAGGTCTGCCAGGGAGTGTGCGGGGGGACCCTCCCATTCCCCCCCCCCTCAGCTCAGTGATCAGCTGCAGGGGTACCCTGGGTACTCCACCCAGACCCAGGAGGCACCAGTTGTCAAGTTGGAGGGGTGAGGGGGGCAGTACGCTCTCCAGCAGACCCAGAAGTGGACCAGAAGTTCTGGTCCACTTCTGGGTCTGCTGCCGAGTACACTGGGGAGCCCCCCATGCTCCTGTTGGACACTCCATGCTCCCCAGCATCACAGCATTCATGAACTGCCTACTACCTAGAGGTGTGTAGAAAAAACATTTAAAGCTGTGTCTATGTCTGAATTGCTGACTATTTCCAAATCTCTCTGAATAATTTGGAGGGTTCCAATTCGATTTGGAGAAATTAAAGGGTCCTCTGATTCGATTCAGATTTGATGACTCAGCTGCCAAATTGGGCCAAATCCCTGCCAAATCAAATCAGGGACTGAAGCTTCACACAGCCCTAGTGCTCACCTAGGTTGTAGGAAACTCAGCTTTATGCTGCTCCTCTTTCTGCAAGAATTTGTACCCTACTCTGCACCCAAGTGACCACCAGACATTAGCCTATTCTTGGGTATAGCACACTTAATCCCTCTTGTTGAAGATATTCCATTTGTTATCAAACACTTCATTGAGTGAGAGAGAGAGAGAGAGGAGAGAGAAAGAGAATGATTTCCCAGCCTAATGGCTGTGACACTGTAAGGCCTGTACCGAAAACGGTTCTGGGAGGAGGCTAAACTGACATCCCGGACAGGGGGTCAGTTTTGCGGAACCCAGGAGCCATGGGGTAATGACCTAATGCATCTGCTGTTCTTTGGATAAGATTAGAAAGAGGAACTGCTCTTTCCTGACCCAGCGGCTCTGGAAAGAGGAACTTCAAAATGACAGCTTTGCAACATGAAATAAGAGCTTTGCTATAATCCATGAAAGGTAATAAGACTAAAAGCTACTTTTATTGGAGAACCCAAAGAGATAGGGAGTGGGAGTGAAGGTATAAAAGTCATGAGAACTAGGCCCCGGGTGGAATCACTTTGGGGAAGGACAAGGCTGAGGACCCAGTCAAGGAGACCATCTTGCCACCCTGGACGCAGGGTGGGGTTCCCAAGACTAGTCAGGTAATGACTTAGGACAGGGTAGGGAGTGCCTTTCCTCCAGTCCAATGCACTAGCAGTTTTTATAAGCCCTTGTATTGAGTTGCTGCCATTAGACCATTTTTTTGTTACTTACAATAGAAGTTATACTTGTTGCTTTGACCCTGGTGTGTGACTTGAGGGTTACTCACCTTCCCCCCTCAGAAGGGAGGGAGCCCTGGCATTGGTGGAGAATGCGGGCAATTAGACACCCCTTCTAGGGGGCGGCCTGGCCAGCTGCGTCCAGGGAGTGGCGGACATGTTCACGCACTGGGGAAAAACCACAAATCTTTCCAAACTTAGTAGGAGGGTGCACCCATGGACATCCTCTGCGGCAAGGGACCTCAGGTCCCTTGCCACGGTTGAAGGAGTTTTTGCCCAGTGACAGCTGGGAAGGAAGCCAGGAAAAACTGTGTTATTGGAAGGAGCCATTTCCTTATTATGGAAGGTGGTGGGAGCTTTGTTGCCTCCAGAGGACCCAACTCTGGAGTTGTGGGGGAGAACAACAGGTGACAGTGGCCAATCTAGTCGGTGATGAGGAAGGCCAACCCGCTCTGCCCGCTTCAGGAGCGGAGGAGGAGACAACCCCCCCGAGAGTAAACCCCCTCCTATGGAGTTGGTGGTAAGTGCAGTTATGAAGCCTAGGTATCAAGTGAATCAAGAGGGCCTTAGGTTCACCCTACATGACTGGGAGGTGGTCCCATGGAAGCCCACAGATTTCCAGGTTGAGCTGGCAGCCTGGGTAAAGGACCCGAAAGAGACCTGGGCCTCCTGGGCCAATAGGGTAATGTCTTAGGAACCCAATAAATTTTTCACTCCCCGAGAGAGGGTAACTGTATTAACCAAAATCTTCCCAGGGGAATGGTATAGGTCAGCACAGGCCAGTCAAAAGATAGACCCAAAAGTCTCGGGGTTTTATGTTTACCAATTAATGGGCATTGCACTAGGGACCTTGGAAGCTTGGGAATTGACCAAGGATCAGCATGCTAGAGAGCCTAAATGGATAGATTGGCCAGGGGCAGTACGGCAGTTAAGTGGGGATGCATTTATTGAGGTGGCCTTGGGAGGGACCTTGGATGCGGACACCCTGAGTGTTGTAGTCACTGGGGCCGCTTGGGAGAGTACCCTTTGTAAGGGATCTGGTCCCTTACAGGGTATTCTGATGCAACGTTATGATGCCTGGACAAATTGTCCCCTGGCAGAAATTATAAAAGGACTGCTGACCCTGATTAATTTGACAGGGGAGCACCCAAAATTGAAACAAGTGGCAGTAGTAAGGGGGTTGCCAACCAATCTGAAGAACAACATCCCCTGCTGCCAACTCTAGAAGGAGCTGAGGGAGAGAGGAATCCCCATACAAGATTGATGGAAAGCCCACAAGTGAATTGTATCGGTTGTGGAAAGATGACAAAATTGGGGAGATGACTAAAGATTGCCACACAGTGGTGGCTGTTCCCTCAGCACCTCTGGAAGAGGAGCCCGAGACCATAGTGGGGCTCTACCCCGATCTGAAAAATTTGTACATAGATTAGGGAGGCCCCGGGGAGGGGAAGTGAGGGACACCCCCCTCCTTGCTTCCAGTGGGACAAATCCCTGGGCACTCTAGGGGGTATCTTTTTGCCCATATTAAGATTGAAGGAGGTGAGGTGGAAGGATGGTTTCTGATGGATACAGGGGCAGAGATTACGATATTCCAAAGGGAACACCCCCCCCGAATGGACGTTCAGTGGTGCTTAAAGGGGTGGGGGGAGGAGCTGTTAAAGGATGGGACATAAAAGGCATGGTAAAATTAGGAGAGTGGGAGGTCCCTAAGGTAGTGATCACTACCTGACTCCCATTGTGGATATTGGGAACCAATGTTTTGAGTCACTGAATTATAGATAGCCCCCACTGGAGGGTGATGGCCCTAGAAAAGGAAGCCACCTTGCGCAGGGATGGACCATGGATCCATTCAGAGTGGGATGTGGGATATCCCAAAGAAGAGATACAAATTGAATTAGAAAAAGGAGTAAAACCATGTTTTGTACATCTCTACCCTTACTAATACATAGATGTAGAAGGGCATTGTTAAGGAGGAACCAAGAGACACCTCAGTTCCAGCCAGTAGGCTAGAAGGACATACTAATTAGGCTATGGCCACGCTTTTTTGTTGAATGAAACAACATTTTCTATTTTGATGAGAAAATCATTTTTTAAAATTGAAATAAATCCTTTTCTATTTTTTCAATTCTATATCTGAACCACTACATCTATTATCTGACTTGGGAACTTAGGAAGATACTGATCTGTAGGCTGAATTCAACTTGTACTTGTGTTTCAAATTGTACTTGTGCCTTCATA
>NW_017729031.1:64099686-64105442 GCF_001723915.1 Gavialis gangeticus
TCTGCATAGTCTTAAACTGACAATGTCCATCAGGTTTTATTTTCTCTTTGTTTAAGAATTTCTGAAAGCTAAAATTATTTTTAGTAGCCAGTTGTAAGCTGGGCATTAGGTATTAGATGGATTCTGTTTACACTAAGAAAATCTGACTCCCACTGAATTCAATATCATTTTTTAAGCAGGATACAGCTTTTTTCTAAATATCTGCACATCTCCTTACACTAAATTTTTTAAAGTCTAGCCATGTGATTCAGCCCAAAACATTTTACAGAGTTATTTCATTTTAGAAAGTTGCAAAGCAATATATTTAAGCTTATAAATAATTATATTGTGTGTCTTATGTGTCTTATGCATTACAATACAGGGAAGCCCATAACATTTTATTGTGTGAAATTGAATTTCATTATGAAAAGACTGGCAGAGGAATGAATGCAGGCAGTAGCACTGAGGTTATGGAGGTCATTACATAAGATCAGTAGTTTTCTTACCATATGAGGATCTTAAGTTTTGCATGCAATATAAATTCAGTACAGAATTCTCATTCAATATCATTCCTTTCAATTTGCACTGGTATTTGTAAACTGAAGTGTTGTAAATGAGCCACATTGCTAATAGACTTCGCTCTTCCAAGCTGTCTCTTGTACCTGGCTTTTATTAATATTATGTCCTACTCCCTCATTTTTTGTCCATAGCTCTCATTGTCTTACAGCTATATATTCTTCCTCCTAGTATTTTTTTTATTAGGCTTTTGCATGGTATCTCTTATGTGGGTACAGCAAGTAAGCAATAAACAGCATCATGGGTCCAGAGAGAAACAACAGGAGATGAATTTGCAGAACAAGCATAACATTGTTTTGAAATTAATGCTCATTAACCTACATTTGAATGAAATTAGAACAAAACTGATTATCTAATGAAAGTGCTTATTTTTGTAGTGTCTGGGCAATCACATATTTCCTTAGTTCCCATGCAGTCTGATGTAAGTAATTTAAGGA
Organism: Gavialis gangeticus; assembly: GCF_001723915.1. NCBI lineage: Eukaryota > Metazoa > Chordata > Crocodylia > Gavialidae > Gavialis > Gavialis gangeticus. The sequence continues at coordinate 64,100,679 of NW_017729031.1, forward strand.
TTCTGGATAAAGTAGAGCCTAGCTGAAATAAATAGATTGATGTGGTACAATTCTAAGTACTGTTCTGATGAAAGGGCAATGGTTTGGGTGCTGTCATTTTTGGCAATAGTTGGAAAGATCATAACAGCATGAAGCACTGACTGTTTATAATTATAGTTGGCAGAATTGCTTATTATTAAGGTTGCATGGCATTTCCCATTATAAGACCCCTTTTGTAGTTGATTATAATGTTGGAAAACTTGAACCATTTTTTGCTAATTTTTTTCACACTAAACATCTGTCTTAAACTGAAATTGTTTGTTTTGAAACTGTAGTATCAGGTTAATGACAGTGTCAGATTAGTGGCCATTGAAGAGAGTATAAACTCAGCTGTACCTGATTCAGTCTACTGAAATTAAGAAATTGATTCAGATTGATTCAGGGATTGATTGTACTAATATGAATGTGACCAGCACCTGGCTATTAAGATTAGAATGATTATATATTAAGAATAGAAATGATTGTTTCATCCTTTCTCCTGAGTTCTTGAAACAGACTAAGTTTGGGATGTACCTTAACTGCCTAATCTTCATGGAAACCATACCGTGTTATTCTTGCTTTTCAGGAAAAAAAAATGAAATTGTAATAATAAGATGGAATTGCTTGATTTCACGCCACACTATAAAAGAATTATCAAGACAGATGATTTGTTTTGCAACAGATGCCCCAAAATTGAAAATACTATGTTTCCCAAAATGGAGCAAAAGCAAAGAAACTAAAATTTCAAGCACAAGATTTAAACATTTCTTTTTGGTGAATTGAAAAAAAAATCTAGATGAAACTAATTATTTTTGTTCTTATTTTGACTTTAAAAATATTATAAAATAATATAAAAAGGAAAATCAACACATTCCATACAAATTAGGCTGGGACATAATGTTTCAATTATACTGAAATGCTTTTAAACTTTTTCCTTTCTAAACGGACTTTCACTGAAATGACACAGCTCTGCAATGGTAATATTGAAGTGATGCTGTAACTGTGATGGTCCAGGGAATATTTATGGGGGATAACTTTTATTGGACCAACTCCATTTGTTGAAATATATTTATCCACGTTTTTTGGTAACGCTGCACACTTCCTCAGATTTCTGGGAGGCCTCTGGCAGATATTCAGTTAAGGGTGCCATAGGATCTGATGCATGATCCCAACAACCCTGCCTCCTGTCATGCTACAGTGAGCTGACCTCTCTCAATTTCGATATCTCAGACAATGATGTCAGGAGCACACACTTTATCTTGCTAAAAGAATTCCTTCCTCATCCTGAAAAAGTACAGTTCTTTATATATAAAGACTTCAGATTCAAACTTCAGTCTTTTTGAACCTCAGATTACCAAGTGTAATGTTTCAGTATGAAACTTCTACTTTGGCATTGTGTGACAAACATTAATTTAAACCTATGGTGGGCTTCCTTTGATGTAATTAATTATAATCCATCAAGTCTTTAAAGTATTTTAACCAAACTCTTAAAAATGTCTAGTGTTTCTTGGGAAGCTCCCATTTTTGTGCCCTAAATGAGGCATGTAAAAGTGGCCTGATTTTCATGGTAGCTGCTCAGTATTTTTGAATATGAGATATCTTAAGACATGTCTAAAAGTTGAGATACCCACAATCCAAAATCTTTGTCTTTAAGAATCTTGTAGTAATGGGATGTCTAAAAAACTCAGGCATGGTTGTGTTGCAATGCTGAGCTGGAGTTCGTCTCTGGTAAATAGAAGAATGGATCTATAAATTAAGAACTTTTTGAATAGGTATCTAGCAAGTAAGAGTGTTTCTGACTAATACTGAAAAGAATACATATGCCAGTAGAGAAACCGCTGAGGAAAAAAAAAATCAAGCAAATATATTATCCTTTGAATTGCTGCCCAGATCATGTCATCTGTGATTAGTACTTTTATATCTGAAAGACAAGTGAGTTAGAAACTAATTAAACTTATTCAATTGTTCTTTCTAAAGATGTTTGTTTTGTAAAATGCCACATTACTTGCCTTTTTTGGTCTCATTTCTTTGCCCTTTGTGGGTGCTATTGTCCATCCTCTTTTTATCTTGCACATTCCTACAATGCGAACCAAGAAAGCAGGGTTTGAACTCTCCATGGTGGCCTTTCTTATTTAGCTTGCATTTGAATCAGAGGAGATCATTTCAGCCATGAATAAGCAAGCTAAAACACATTTCCCTCTCTGACTCAAAACTTTGCAAAGACTGAATCTTTTTATAATAAAGCGTAACACTGAGGCTAAGTGCAGACATTTGTGGGGGTTAGGGGGAGGCTAGGCTGGGTTCAAAGTGGCCACCTGATCTAAGGTAAGTCAGGATGGGGGGCTACAGGGGAGGGGGTTAGGGGAATAAGGGAGCAAGCAGGCTCAAGGGAGGGGACTGGTAGTCCACAGGGGGATCAGGGAGGCAGGTGGGGTTTGCAGGAATTATCAGGAGGACATGTGAAAAGTGCAGCCCTGTGACTGGGGCTGGTGGCTAGGCTTTCCTATTTTTGTTTGGATTTAATAGGCCGTGATACAGTTCTTCACAGAAAAAATCAAGTATAAGGAAACGTGTTTCTATTAAAAATGTGGCCTTGTGCGTTTCTGCTTTTGTATGAATTGAAAGGTTTATGAAGGTCAGCATCAACTAAGATCTTTAAAAAACATTCCATGGACTATTTATTTTTCCTTTGGACAGCAAATAACAAGAAGTCTGATTTGAGTATATGTGACTTTAACTATTGTCTTTATATTTTCAGGGATTAAGCATCTAAAAAGTCAGAATAAGTCAGTGTTCCCGGAGGAAGAAGAGGGAGTCAGTGAAAGAGAAGAGGAATGGGGCCATTAACTAGCATCAAGCTTTTGCAAGAAAGTTATTGTGAACAAGTGAACTGCTAAACTTTCCATACTTAACATGGAATTCTTTGCTTATGTTCCTGAACCATTCTTCATCTCAGCACTCAACACACAAGCATAGTAGGATGCTTTCTGAGGAGCATTCCTTAACTGGATTTTACAGCCATTTGCAAACTTGTCCTGTGATACTTATAACTAAAGATAAACATTTATTTTACTGTCATTGTTCTTTCCTTTTTTATGACTTAGGACTATAATTTGCAAACATGTTAGTGATCTAACTTCAGTACTGCCAGAGCTTAATTACTGAATGTGACCTGTACTCTAAGACCTATTGTAAATAGTACCAATTTAAAAGCTACAAAATAAATACTAAATTCATTTAGACAAAACTGTATGCTGTACAGTATTTTTTTCTAGCCTGGAAAAAAATGTAAGGTGCCTTTTAAATCGAGAGCAGCTTTTATGGTATTAGTGTTACATACAGTAAAGTACATCAAACTCCAAATAAGCAAAGGCACTTGCTTAATTGAATGAAGGAGGCTGTAGTTCATATTTTCTTCTGGTGCCCCCAATATACATACTACATATGGAAGTTGATGTCGTCTTTCTGTCTTCCTTCCTGCTGTTCAATTCTGTCTTTTATTCAGTGATGTACTGGAAACTGATTGATCTTTCTGAAATCTGCAGACAAACATCTCATCATATACAAATATTAGAAAAAGCTTTGATTTGGATGAGACTGGATGCCTCATATGATGCTAAGAGGATATAAAACATTCAACTCTAAGCTTTCACCAGGGTTAATAGTGATTTTACTACTTGACAGCTTTTGTCAAGCTCTGAATCCTGCTTATCAGAAGCTGAGGATGAAACAGAAAATGGTACAAGGTGAACATCTTAGGAAAAAATAACTACTTTAAAGTGTTATTCAATGTGGTTGTTTATTAGCAAAGAGCAACATCTCATTACCTGTTAACTAAGGTTGCCCTTGATATAAAGATCTGTAACTAACTTTTGTTTCCCTTGAGAAGAATAGCTACTACCAAAAGTAGAGGATGAAGGGTATGAAAACACAAAGCCTTTTATCAATGGTGGAGTGCTCATTTGGTTCTCATTCTAAGCTAACACTCTTCCAAGGAAACCTATCAACAGTAGAATCTGTAACACGTGATAGTGAACAGACCTTACTTTTAAAGCAGTACAAAAGTTGAGGGGACAGGCAAGCGTACCTCCTGTAGTACTACACAAATGGCTCAAGCCCTACAGAAATGTTCTTGTTTGAAATAGGACCATGACTGTAGCACTACATTTCGTAGCACCACATGTAAAGCAGGCCCTATTCGATTCAGACTCAGATTCAGCCTGAATCAGGATCAGTGATTTGATTTTTTGATTCTGATCACTGTCCCTGATTCAATTTGGCCAAATCTGAATTTGAAGATTCAATGCTGATTTGGAGAATTAGCAATTTGGACATAGACACAGCTTTAAATGTTTTTTCTACCTACCTCAAGGTACCAGTGCGGCATATGAATGCTGTGATGCTGGGGCACATGGAGCACCCAACAGGAGTGGGGGGGGGGGGCCCGCCACATGCTCGACGCTGAACGTGGAAGTACTTTTGGTTCACTTCTGGATCCACTAGGGAGTGCACAGGGGGCACCCCTGTATCCCCCTGGCTCAGCCATGGTGGGACCCCAGATGCCCCCCCCAGACCCTGGAGGCACCAGTCGCCAAGCCGGGGGGAGGCCTGTACTCTCCCCGGTGGACCCAGAAGTGGACTGGAAGTGCTTCTGGTCCACTTCTGGGTCTGCTGGTGAGCACACTGGGGAGCCGCCCACTGGAAGAACCAGCACCATACCTACTGGCTGGGGAACTCCCTTCTCAT
>NW_017729031.1:64105467-64109390 GCF_001723915.1 Gavialis gangeticus
CACTTCAGGAGGGATGTGGACAACATGGAGAGGGTCCAGAGGAGGGCCACTTGCATGATCAGGGGGCAGCAGGGCAGGCCCTATGAGGAGAGGTTACGGGACCTGAACCTGTTCAGCCTCCACAAGAGAAGGCTGAGGGGGGATCTAGTGGCTGTTTACAAACTAGTGAGAGGGGACCAGCAGGCATTGGGGGAATCCCTGTTCCACCAAGCACTACCAGGAGTGACTAGGAATAACGGTCACAAGGTGGCAGAGGGTAGATTTAGGCTAGATATCAGGAGGCGCTACTTCACTATCAGGGCAGCTAGGATCTGGAACCAACTTCCAAGGGAAGTGGTGCTGGCTCCTACCCTGGGGGTCTTTAAGAGGAGGCTAGATGTACACCTTGCTGGGGTCGTTTGACCCCAGTACTCTTTCCTGCCGTGACAGGGGGTCAGACTTGATGATCTGCTCAAGTCCCTTCCGACCCTACTAACTATGAAACTTCTGTGGGATGCGCCATGTGCCCCAGCATCACAGCATTCACAATTCATGAGCCACCTGCTACCTAGAGGTATATAGAAAAAACATTTAAAGCTGTGCCCATGCCTAAATTGCCAAATCTTTCCGCTGCAGAACTGCGGCCCAACCAGGACTGAGGGCTGTAGCTCTCTTCACCGAGTCAGTGAGACTACTGCCTGGCCAGTAGGAAGGAGCTTAGGGATTACTGCTGTTACAGTAGTGGTGGTGGCAACTTATCAAAGTCTGCATTGTGCTCTAGTCTTGGGAGAGCAACAGCAGCTCACCTCACTGTGGGACACCAGCTGCTGCCACCACTGCAACAGGGACCAGTGCTGCTGCTGCAGTGGCACTGAACTAGCACCAGCAGTAGAAGACTCAAGTTCTAGGCTCCCCACAACCTGAGCTACTTTGAACCTGCATTTCCTATTTTCTAACCATCAGGCCTTGAGCTAAGTGCACTCTGTACTCCCATTGAGACTGACCCCTTTAGCAATCAACAGAAGATGATGATATGTGAGATCAGAAGGACCATCTGTTATCAGGAGCTTCAGTCTGTGACATAGCATGCTAAATACTGTCCTCAACCCTGTTTCAGTATCTTGACCAGAGGCTGCTTCGTGCAGTGCATAATATAACTAATAACTGTTTAGTGGAGAAGAGGTGAATCCTTTTAGGCTGGTAGCCTATAGGTCATGCCTATTGAGAGTGAGAGAGAGTCAAGTTCTTAAATGCCCCCTCAACCAAAGGGCAGCTTGAACCTGTATCTCTTACTTCCTAGACAAGCTCTCAGACAATTAGGCTAGGGGCTAGTCTCATGCTAAAACTGAGCCACTGAGCAGCCAGCAAGTAAGCTGGAATGTGGCCCTGGGGCCCAGTAAGCTTGCCACTAACCTGGAAAGGGGGTACTGTGCATTCTGGCCTGGTCCCTGGTGTTTCTGTATTTAAGCCAACAATTATTTCATGCAAAATGGAGAGACAGCAGTAGGAACAGCTACAAGACTCCTGGCTTGTTGCCACACTCTCTTACTGAGCCACAGACCTAGGTAGCTGTTAGCTGCTTTACTTTATGACCTACATATATTCTAATTGGCCAGCTTCAACAGTAGGCTGTGCTCACCAATACCTATCCCATGGCATGGCAGTCATAGAATTCTTTGCCTGGAAGTTGGAGATATGAGTACAAGCCCCAATTTGCTGACAAGGAGCCTAGAACTTGAGATGCCCTCTGCTATCCATTATTACACAAGTGGGTTGATGCAGTTAATGTCTTAATCTGCTTGGGTTCTTTTCCTCTTTGGCTCCATGAGACATGTCAGCATGTTTGGTAAAAGACTTGATTTGGTATGACAAGGTAAGGTTCTTGTTTCAATGTATTTGAAGATGATAATAATTATATTTACCATCCTTTGAAGACACATTTTCCTGGGCCTGTTCTCATGCACTCTCTGTGATCTGAGTTTGGCTTTTTTGGTCATTAGAAGGGCAGGCAGTGAACAGATTTGTTTTTCTAATGGCTCTGAAACTACTGCCTTTAAATGGCCTGTACTTTCCCGGCTGTACTGACTTTCCTTTCCATATATCTCTGGAAATATTACTTGCAGGCTGAACTCTATTTTTGCAAGATGAAAAAGAAAACAGCTGTTTGGTCTTGGTCCAACATTTTCCAGTATCCCTTAACTCTACTGAACAGCATAGCTTGTGAAGAAGTTTACTCACGTTATTATTAATACTTACATAGTCCTGCTGCTTTCTTATGGTATGTTATACTTGTTACCCTATAATATATATTTTTTTCCTTTTACATAGATTTATAGAGGCACTAAACTAAAAAATTTCTTTGGAAAATTTTCACTGCTTCACCTATAGTGTGGTATGTGGTGTTTATTCTTCAGGTCCAAAACCAGATAAAATTTAAATAGAACTTCAGGAAAGGCCTACATGTGAAGTCCTTTCTGAAGCATGATTTCTACCATAGTTGAAGGACTGGTGTCTGGGAATGGTTACTGGATTTATACATTCAAGGTGTGTCCACTTGCTAGCAAGTTTCTTTGTTTTTCTTGTATGAGATCATGATGGGTACGATTTTAAAGACCCTTATATAAATGAAAAAGACAGTCACTACCCTATCATTTGTTTTTCCATAATATTTTATGTCATTATGGATGTCCATTAATGTAAACTAAATTAGCCTTTTAGAGAATGATCCAGAAAGGCACTATAGGTACCTCCAATATCTAAATTTTAGGTGCTTGACCTTGGGATGATGATTCAAGGTACATAATTTCCTTAGGCCTACTAATACCCAATTATGGGTAGGGGCACACTTCTCACAAGACAATTGCTCCCTCTCTGATCTCCAGGCATCCTGGTTTTCCATAATAAAAAAATCACAAATTCTCTGATAAAAATCCCAAAATCTGTGGTTAAAATTAAATGCTCCCCCACAGTCCCCCCCAACCCTGTTGGTGTCCCTCACTCCCCCTCCATAGTCCCCAGCTCTGCTTGTGCCCCTTGCCCCCCACCCACAACCCCTACTCCCCAGCCCTGCTGGAGAAGGCCCCCAGCTGCCAGGGCTATGGGGCAGGGACCCAGGTCCACAGTCCCCTGCCCCCAGCAGAAGGCAGCGGATACTACAGCAGGAGCAGGAAGAGGAGCTGGCTTCCCCCCTGCTGCCTGCCTGCTGCAGGCTGGGGCAGGGCCAGCTCCCAGGGGGCAGAGAGGACCCACAACCCCCAGATCTGTGTGAGGGGTGGGGGCAGAGCAGGTGTGTGCTACCCTCATGCATGCAGACAAATTGTGGCCAGGGCAGAGGAGAGCTTGCAGCAGCAGGCAGCTTTCATGCTTGGCCCGCTGTGCCCTGCCACACCAGTCACACACACTGTGCTCCAGAGGGCCTGGGGGAGGGCAGCAGGGCAGGGAGTGCAGCATTTGTGACTCAGGTTTGCAGCTGACAGGGCACTCCAGTTGGGGGAGGGGGGCTGCAGTCTCCCTGCTCCTGGCCAGAGTGTCTGCCTGGCTGTAAATGCCCCCTCCCAGCAAGAGAGTGCCCAAGCTGGCTGAGGGTGAGGGAGTGGGGGAAGCTGCAAACCCCACCCCTCTCCTCCTGGCTGGAGTGCCTGGATGGCTGCAAACCTCCCCATTCTTCAGCCCCCAGCCAGTTTGGGCACTACCCAGCCAGACACTCTGGCCAGGAGTGGGGGTTTGCAGCTGGCCAGGAGTGGCGGGGGTTTGCATCCAGCCAAGCGCTCCGGCTGGGAGCGGGCAGGCTGCAAACCCTCTCCCAGCCACCGTACCTGGCTAGAGTGGCCAGCTGGCTGCAAACCTCCCCACTCCCTCAGCCCTTAACCAGCTTCCCCACCCCCCATCATGCAGCCCTGCCTCGCAACCCCCAAGCCCCACTTACCTGCAGCAAGAAGAGTGAG
>NW_017729031.1:64109767-64110200 GCF_001723915.1 Gavialis gangeticus
TCAATACAGACATTGGATTTATGACACATTACAACCTGCCAGACCTGACCCTTTACCCTTTTCTTCCCTGCCCCCCCCACCACCTTCCTCCCTTCGACCCTCCCTTTTCAATTGTTTGTCTTCCTAATTTCCAGCTCTTTACTTTTTCACAGGCAGCCTCTTTCCTAACTTGGAAAACTACCAGATAGAGTCTCCCTTACCTACCTTTGGCTTCCCCCGCCTCGTTTTCCTCACTCCCTTCCCTTCTCTACCTTTTGTTTTCCTAATTTCCACCTATTTACATTCTCACTGACATCCTGTCACACTTTTAGCTTCTTTCATTCCTTAGAGTCTCAGAACAGAAGAGACTTCCTATGCCTGAAGAAGGGTGATTGCACCCGAAAGCTTGCAAAGAATTTTTTTCCAACTACTCAGTTGGTCTAATAAAAGGTAT
>NW_017729031.1:64115200-64119502 GCF_001723915.1 Gavialis gangeticus
GAAAAATATCACAAAGAATCTGGCCTTCCTTAGGCCTACTATACATTCATCTGTAAAGTTAGGGGCTTTTAAAGGGTTAGTCAAAGGAGTTGACCCCTATTCAGCACCTAGAGACAGCCAACTGGAAACATGGAGTACAGCAGTGTTAGCTAGTAAATATCTTTATAATCAGAAGCATTTCAAAGGGTGTACCTTGGTACACATAACTCTGACTGTGGCTGAGGCATTGCAATTCATATTTTTGGTAGAAAGCACCTAAGCTCTGCCTAAGTTTACAGAGACTCTACTGCTGATAAGTGAAAAACTGTACACCTAACTTGCAATGGCCGCATTAATTTTTTCTGAAAGCCAACACTTGTGATGGTGCCCACTACGTTCCAATACTCTACTGGTTAGAGCACTCATCTAAGTTAGAAACCTAGATTCCAAGCTTTTCTTGTTATGAGTGGATTTTAACTTACTTAACCCACTTTCCAGACATATATTTTAAAAATAGGCTAGGTGAGGTCCCTGTCCACTTCTCCTTGGGTCACAGGACAACCAGAATGCAAGTGCCATGGCGAGGAGAAAAATCTAGAGGGAACTTGCATATGTAATTTATGTATATTATATTCCCATCTATGCTGACAGTATTTTTATGCATGTTGCATTAGACAGTCATTGGATCCAGGGAAATGCCAATAACCACTAGGCAAGCTCTTCTTTAGTTGCTTCTACTACTGTGTAAATGTAGTTTACATTAGAAAGGCATTAGTTAAAAAAGAGAAATACCTTCGGCAGCAGCCAGGTTCATCCCTTTGAGCAATGTTGTAACCTGGGCTACAGATGTACATACCTTCTTGCTTGCCCTTCTTACTCTATGACTCTTGTATTTTTACTAGCCCTGAGACTCAGCCTCAATAGAAAAGATGCAGAATTCACTCACCAGCCTATTACATATCCTTGTAGTTAGGGCATTCTTCTGAAAAGTGATATATGTAGGTTTACTTCTGCTCAGGCTGAAGTGGGCCTAAAATCTACATCTCCTGGGTAAAGCTTCTAAGTACCATTGGGGAAAAAATGGGCACAGCCCCCTTTTCAGAAATGTATTAGGTTACTATCCTCAAAAGGAAGAGTAGTGGTGTGAATTAGAAGTGAATGAACAGACCTAATAGCTTCAGTTAGATGCCTGCGATTTGTGGTTCCTTTTAGCACTCTTTAGGTACTTTCAGAGTTTAAAGCATCTAAGCATCTAAATATGAACTGCTGTTAGGCCCTTTAAAATCGTTTTGTGTAAGGATAAGTGTCCTGTGTAAGGATCCTAGGCACTTAACCTGGTCACTCTTGGTTAAGCTCTGTTGTTATCCATGCTGGGAGATGTAGCTAGGACTCCAGTTCCATGCAGTAGTTCAGAGGACGTCTAGTGAATGTTTACGTTCAGCTCAACACAAGAAAATGACAGTAGTGGTACTGCCCAGGACCCTAATGGAGGAGGCATTTGGCAGGAAGCTGAAGACCCAGGTTCTACGTTCCCCTTCACCCTAAGGGAATTCTAACCTATGTCTCCAATTTCCCAGGAGAGTGTCCTAGCTACTAGGCTATAGGTAAGGCACATATGGTACCAGCAACAAGATTAAACTTTGCACATACCTCATATTCATGTGATTTCTCTATTAAACCGGGAGCCATCTGGTATCAGTCTGATACCTGGATCCATCAAGGCTAGTAGCCTGAATTACTAACAACAAATATCTACATCTGAGCCACTCACTGTATGACTTCTATTGCTGAGCTGAAATGAGCTGTATCACCTTTCTACTGCAGTTTTCATAGAGCTCTTGCTTTCTACTCCCCAGTCAACCAATAATCTAGGAGTCTCTTCTCTTTCCCTTATTACTTCCCAAGAAAAGGGTTTCATATATTCCACGCACTAGGAGGACATTAAAAAGGACCATGCCTTCAACGCAATATCTCTTTGTAACACATACTGATCCTTCTTGTGGTATTTGTGGAACTCTTTAAACATGCCGCAGGGCTAGCAGTTCTAATTTGTATATCACTGTTTATGATCTTTTCTGGCATCTGAGAATATCCCAAGTGTAGCAAGTTCAATGCCTATGACAAGAAAATGGAGCAAAGCAGATATTCTGGGGTGGTCTACATGTAGTAATGACAGATACTAACTTAATGAGCTTTAATCAGCACTACTATGCACTAGCACAGATAAACTTTTTTTAGTAGCGTTAATGTGTATTAGACTAAATCTACTGAGCATTAGCATGGGTTTTGCCCACTGTGCTAATGTGCTGTAGATTTAGACTAATGTGCTTGAAGCGTCTCATGTAGATGCACTCAGTGAGCATCACAGTCTGGTTCAGATGTCCACGTTGTGTCCAAAAGTTGTCAGAAGCAACAGAATCCTAATATCTTGCAGCAGCTCTTTACACTATTATGCCTTGCTCATGTCCTTTATACACTGGTGCCTACCTAGGAGAATAGTATCTTCATTGGTTCAGCAGGCCCTTTCAGGTCCCTCCCATATTGTCATAAGGGATTCTACCTCTCAGTGGTTACTGTAAACTGGGTGGAAGGTCTGGTGACATTTGCACTATTAGCAGGCATACTGCCAGTAGTGTACCAAGGAGTGGGCAACCAGGGTACCAGCTCCAGTCACCCAATTAGATGGGATGAAAGAGAAAGGCAGCTGTCATCACTGCTGCAGTCAGCCCAGCTCTTGCTGCTCCCACTTCACAGCCCCTGGTTGCTATGCCTCTGCCTCCAGCAGTCCTGGTATCTACAAAAGATCATTTTGGCTGTGTTTTGAACACCCATGAGGCTGTGAGTGTCCTTAATGACTCTTACTTTCATTGACGCCATGGCCATTAATGAATCCAAGAGGGCAAACAAAATGCACTTCCTTATGGCCACTTAGACTACTTATGGCCTCAGCAACATGTCCCTGGCTACAAACACTAGAGAGAGCAGAAAAAAATGGTTAGATTAGCTCACAATTCCAAGCATATTCACTAGGCAAAGTTACTTTCCCACTCTATAAAGCCATGAGACCCATTTATTCCCTTCCATCCTCAAGAGGAGCAATACAGACCCCTTGCCAGTGAGTGACCACTGCCACAGGTCTGCTGGAAGGCAGGTCCTACACGTGGTGACTTTCAGAATGCCTGGCCTCTCTGGCTGCATCCAGACATGCAGGCATGTGTGGTTTGTGGTGCCACAAACCTCTTTGCAGTGGCACAATCTGCACACCCAGAAGGTTAAAATATACCTCATCCTGTAAATTTGCAGTACAGGGACAAAAATTGCTACCAGGATTTGCCGGTTGCAAAAAAAAAAACTGCTGAGAAAAAAACCCGGTGCATACTACAATAGCATGCCCTGGAACAAATGGAGGCTCGGTCCTCCAGGGAGATGGCTGCTGACCAGAAAATCTCTACTATTTCATTTGTGCCCTAGCTGTTCTAGCACCCCAAGGGCCGGGCGGAGCAGGGAAATGGTAGTTTGCTGGAAACAGGACAATTTGTCCTTTACAAAAGCCACATGCAGGGGCGTGTGCTGCGGCACAAACTTGTGCCACTACTATGTGTGTCACCGCAAGCACATACCCCTGCACATCTGGACATGGCCTCTGGGTGTTTGTCCAGCAGTAGTGGCATGGGGCACTCTCCAGGTACAGTTTGTTGGTGTGCTGCCTGGTTCCTGTGAGCAGGCAGAGGCAGCACAGGGTCTCCCTTACTGCTGCAAAGGCTCCTGGGCAGGAGGGAAGGGAACACCATTCTGCTCTCCCACTTGCCCCTATCCACTGCCAACTCCTAAACACATTGATTGGTGTGTCATTGTCCTATGGCCAGGCAAGGCAGCACAGAGATACTCTTGCCACAGCAAAGATTCCTGGCAGGAGGTGGGAGTGGGGTTCGGAGGGGGAGATTCTTGGTGCCCCCTCATAGTGGGCACCTGGGATAGGTGCTCCCTTCACCCCACCCTAGTTACACTGCTAACCACCAGCAGCAGTACACTCACATCAGCTTGCAGCAAGTCTTTACACTTCCTCCTGAATCTCATGTTTATTGTGCTCTGGTGCTCAATCAAGCTAAATAGAAAAATAATAAAATGGGACCTCTTTAAATGAAGAAGATGACTTCCCCTGACCTGCCAACTCTGGAAATGGGGAAGGTCATTTCTGCAGTTGTAGCTGGATCCATAAATGGGATCCAGCAGAGAAGTGTAGCTAACACATTTTGTGCCCTGGGCAAAATCACCTGTTCCCTGAAGCAGAGGAGGGGTGCAGAGGATGGGGGGGGGGGGGAA
>NW_017729031.1:64119619-64132590 GCF_001723915.1 Gavialis gangeticus
GGGGGGGGGGGGGAAAGGGTTGTTAGTTTCACATGCTGCAAGGGCTCGAAGACCCTGACTGTTGCTGTCATATTGCTAAATGACCACCCTTGGCTGCTGCTGCTGTAGTGCAGGGCAGCTGCTGGCAGAATGATTCCCTGGCAGGTGGCTGATCTGGTGCTCCCTCTAAATCCATGCCTGGGGCTGGTGCCCTGATCACCACCCCAAGTAACACTAGTGATCCAGAATATGCACCAGCTTCCACTGTATGTTGCTACCTCGCTCCTCTGGAGACCTGTGAATGGAAAGGTTGCTCAAGCAGGCATCCCACAATGCAGCAGCTGGAGGGAGCGTTGTATGAAGAGGTGGCATTCCTATATTTTAAAGAAACCCCACATTTTTAGTGGTTTGCACTACTGAGGCCATTATAATTTGTCTCTGAGTTGGTGCATTTAGTGAGCATAGTGACGCTTATAGATAAACTGGATCTATGAGCATATTGCAGTTTTGCCTCTTGGGCCATCTGTTTAGAAAAAGGTACGAGTATCTATCATACACAAACCATTATTACACATGCAAATAGCCTCTTCTATCAAAAATATATGTAATGCTGACATTAGCAAAATGCTGATTATGAGTATTATTAATCCAGATGAAAGGGGGAAGGAAAAAGGACTATTCCCAAATGCAAAATGGAAAGAAGCCATGCATGCCACATTAAGAGGAACAAATGAGAAGCCTGGCACTCACAAATACCTCATGCAAACTGTGGAAGGAGTATTAATTGGGGTTCCAAAATAACATCTTTCTCAAGAGCAGCTGAGGTGTAATGTTGCTCTTTATTAATCAATGCAATGGGACATTGTGAACTCTGCAAAAAATAAATGGATTGCAGATGGCTGTGTGCCTTTTAATAATGACAGAACACCACAAGTTACAGCTTTAAATGCCATGGAGTCTTTCTTCATCTTATTTTTTTTTCAGAGAGAGATATTTGCAGTTTCAAGGCTGTAAGGAAGGTATGTTAGTTTCTTATTACATTTTCCCTGCAGCATAAATTCTGTTGATGCGCTTCCCTAATCATGCTAATTATACTGCCATATGTTGCTCTCATCTTTCTTTTTCTGTCCTAATGGGACATAGATTCCCTCTTTTGAATATGTCATTTGTTTATTACATTTATCAGGGGTTTTAACATTATATGGGTCTTTTAATTGCTTTTTAAAATACTCAGCAGACCGAATATTAAAAGCTGACATGAAGGTCAATTATAAACAATATTTGAATTGCATGTCATTTTTTTAATCTCTAATTTGTGGGAAATACCAAGTTTATTGTCTTGTTCCTGCAATAATTTTTCACATCCGAATGTATACACAGACACGCACCCCAAAATTCATTGTGTCTGTAAACCGGCACCTTCAGTTTAAATTCCTATAATTTTGCTCTAACAAAAGCTCCCTTAAACAGTGGCACTATTATGAAAAAACATTGCTCATCACAATAAAAAAACAGGATATTCTGCTATTAGTTCAATGAAAACTGCAAACCACAGTAATTCACTGTGGGCATGTCTACATGAGATGCTATGTCACCGTAGCAACAGGCTTTAAACACAGCTTTAAAATTTTTTCTATGTATATCGAGGTACCAGCATGGCTCATGATCGCTGCAATGCTGGGGCACATATAGTGTCCCACAAAGGTGCAGAGGGGCCCTCCACATGCTCAGTGGTGAACCCAGAAGTAGTTTCATAGTTTCTAAGGTTGGAAAGGACCTGAACAGATCATCAAGTCCAACCCCCTGCCCTGGGCAGGAATGAGTGTTGGGATCATAATACCCCAGCCAGATCTCTCCAACTTCCTCTTGAAGACCCCCCAAGGGAGCACCACCTCCCTGGGAGCCCATTCCAGAGCCTGGCAGCCCTAACCATAAAGTAATGCCTCCTGATATCAAGCCTGAATCGATTCTCAATCAATTTGTGGCTGTTATTCCTTATAATCCCAGGTGGTGCCCAGGGTAACCCCCGATGCTTCCAGTCCACTTCTGGGTCTGCCAGGGAGCACATGGAGGGACACCTGCACCTCCTCAGCTCAGCAATCAGCCATGGGGGGACCCTGGGTGCCCCCCTATGCCCAGGAGGCACCAGTCACTGAGCTGGGGGAGGGTAGGGGGGCCGGAAGTGTTTCTGTGCACTTCTAGGTCTGCTGCTGAGCACGCTAGGGAGCCCCCTGTGCCTCTGTGGGACACTCCGTGTATCCCAGCATCACAGCACTCACAAGCCCCTGCTACCTAGAGGTATGTAGAAAAAACATTTAAAGCTCTCTCTATCCCAAATCTCTGAATCCTTCTGAATCTCTCCAAATTGATTTGGAGGGTTCTGATTTGATTCAGAGAGATTAAAGGGTCTTCTGATTCGATTCAGATTCGGAAATTCGCCCACTGAATTGAGCCGAATCTCTGCCAAATCAAATCAGGGACCGAAGCTTCACACAGCCCTACTTAGTACTTCCTTTAGGAAGTACTAAATGATGACACAGTAACAATGGCCCCACAGGGACACAAGTAGATGAGCTTTGTAACAGATAATTATAAATCATTATTAATATTCAGACCTCATACCTTGAAAAACTTTATACAACTTATAGTTTCCACATTAAGGTCCTAATACCAAAAAAGGTATTTTAACTCCATTAGAGAAGTTAAACATGGTATAAAATAGATAGCACTTTACAGGTAGCCATTAGTACCTCACAGAACTAGGCCTTAGTAGTACCCAAACAACCAACCAACCAACCCAACCCCAGTAATGTAAGTGAATTCAGGGGAAGTCATTACATTGAATCCATCCCTGAATAGGATCACTAGCTGTAAATGTTCATGTAGGCTTTACCTTATTTTCTAGGTCATGCAAGAGTATTTATGGCTCCCTTCCTCAGTAATATGGTATGAGAATGAGATTAATCTCTTTATTGTTTTATATTTGCAGTATCAACAAATTTAATAATCTGAAAATCACCAAGTCTTTTAAATCCTTTCCCCCCAAATGTTTGGGAGTAGCAGTATCTTTAGTACATTTCCTGAAGTTCTTGCAAAGATCCAAGGCATTTATTTCAGACTATGTCTCTTCTCACAGAAGACCATCATTTAATGCTTTACTTGTTCACAATTTCCTGTTGTGGAAATTCTTTGGGGACCATCTTCAATGTTTTGGAGATATGATATAAAAGGCACTTCGTATAGTCCCTTTTAAGTTATAAATATCCTCCTTCCAGTAACTGTAAGACAGTATACAAAACATAATAGAAAAAAATGAATTTATCATTTTTATCTTATCTAGCTATTTGTCCACCTCTGGCCTTGTAAGCAAATATTCACTTCTGGTTCATACTCTAAGTTGTTCTTCTTGTGGGAAACTAGATTTTATTTCTAGCTCATTGACCAGCTCGTTAAGCATCAGTAATACCATACCATATCCAAGCAGTTCTTAATAAAGAAGTCCCTTAAAGCTTTTAGCTGAGGCATAGTTTGACATCCATTTCAAGTTCCTGAACCATTTTAATTGTGTTTTTGATTTCCTTAAGTGTATTATACCAAAGTATCTCATTTTACAAGAATTTATAGTAGCAGATTTTGTGAGCCAGTCATTTGGCATTGCTTCAAAAAGTGGTTCCTGTGGGCCTCTTAAAGTTTGAGTCATTGATAATTGAAAATGAAGTGCCTTAGGCTTCTGAAACTTGGTACTGAAAGAAATGGATCACAACCATTTGGGTTTCTAATCTTGTTTTACTTAAGTTTTTGAAACAGGTTAGTTGCATGTTGGTGTACTATATTCTAGCACTGTAGTGAGGCTGCAAAAAAGGGTAAGCTCCTTGAACCATGCCAGAAAATATCACAGCGTTAGTGCAACTGTTCATGGCATCATGGGGATCCAGGATTCATAGAATGACACGCTGCATGGGATGAAAAACGCTGTCCAGTAATGCCCCAAATTACTTTTTGAGTTCCACTGTGTTTGCCTTTCAGACTTAACCCATGGTTGCAGTCTTCTAGAGGTCTCTTAAATCACTGAGTGAGAATCCCATTTCTTTTAACTGTTGAAAGAGATGTTCTGTCACTCCAGACATCAAGAGCCTGTCACATTCCAAAATTCAACAAAATGTCCTGAGATTGTCATGTTGCCTTCTCTTGCTTTGGCTGGTTCTTACACAGAAGCAAATCTAACAGTCACTGTCATCTAATCTTGTTTCTAATGTGTTGTCATGTGTACTAGAATAATACTTGGCAATTTTCGAGACAGAAATAGTTTGTTTCTTGATTATGTTCCCAAGAAGTTTGGATATTTTTGCCCAGGTAATGATTATGAATTTGCTTCAAAGCAATCCTGTAGTGATATTCTTTCATAACAAAGTTTCCCAAGAAACTCCACATTTCCTGTTCTGGCACAAATAGGACTTGACTGTTGAACTTCATGAAGGAATATTTGCTATCCCATGGGGTTGATAAAATCAGAAAGTCTTTCCAAAATAACTTGCCAGTATTCTATCAGAGAATTAAGTTGGCACTAGTTGTCTTTATCAATTGCACAGTCTTGCTTCAGATAAGTTTCTAAATCTCTCCCTTTGTGGTAATTTTTCATACGCTCTACTGATTTCTTATACTTCAGTAAGGCTCTTGACATGCAAATTTAAAGGCATAAAAGGATCTGGTCACTGATCCCCAAAATTGCGCTTCCAGCCATGCCACACATGTATGGCAGGAGGCATAACTTTGTGACTGGGATCAGAGCCCAGTCACACCCTTTCTATTTGCCCGTGTAAGGGGACCCTGGGTTCATGATACCAGGTTCCCCCTACAGTAAGAAACTGAAGTTGGATGTCCATGGGGCTGGGGATGACAATCAGCTGATTCTCAGCATCAGCCAGTAACTACACCAGGGTCTCAAACTGAACCCGACACAGTCCAAAGTTGGGACCAACAATCAGCTGACCCCCAGGATATTATATGTAGAGAATTTTTATGGCCCTTTTGTCTTTTATGGTATCTTAAAATGGGTGCACATGTAGCATCCTTGCCATTCATGCCAATTAACATGTTAACCATGGCATAAATATAGTGTGTAGACAACCGAGATACCTGACACAGTGTGTAGACATAAGATACTCAATACGTTTTCAAATCTGAAATACAATTCCTGAGTAAAATAAAATCTCTGGAGTTAATCAACTCTCAGCAAAATCTTTAAATACTATTTGAAAGCTGCAATGAAAAATGGAACTCTGAAATTTTTCCTCCATTACCATACAAATAAAAAGCCATAAAAAAGTGTTTGCACTGAACTTGCAAAAACACAAGGTAAATTCTGGCATTGATAACTGGCCATTTGGCAAGATCTTTCAGAGTATCAAAGTTCTTCATTTTATCCACTCTAAATCCCCCTATAGTCCTTAAATATCTAAGCACTTGCATCAAATAATTAGCATTTGAATGTATATCCACATCCACAGATGGAGATACCTCACTGGTGACATTTTTTCCTGTTGCTCTCTTATTTTAGACTCATCAGAATAACCAAGAACATTTCTTCATTAAGAATATTATTTTCAGAAATAGGAGCACTGCTGCTTTTGTTGGATAAACATAGATGACTTGAAGATTCCAATACTGGAAGTAAAATAGATGTTTTAAAAAATCTTAAACATGCTTGACTTTTTCATATTTTGGTTTCTTTCTTAGCTTTCCTTTTGCTATACTAAGCTCCAGGAAGACATTTCAATTTTCATGAGAAGATCATTGCTACAACACTGCTTCTGCCATAATTCTAATATTATAAAAGCTCCCTGGAGGTGGGGGAGATAACAGCGACAAGGACCTGAGTGCCACCGTGACAGAGGGGACAGAACAGGGTGGCATTGGGGGGCATGGGGTATTGGCTTGGAGGCAGCAGGGGCACAGGGTACTGGCTGCACAGCCCTGGCCTCACCCCACCCCACCCCACACGGTGGAGCACCACCATAACAGCAGGGACTGGGGCTGGATCCAGGGGGGGATGAGGCTGGCAGTGCTGACCTTACCCCCCACCCAGCCCTGTTCATTGGAGTGAGGGGCCAGAGTACCTCCCCCCCACAAAACAACAGCTGGCGGGGAGTGGGAGGCAGTGGGGAAGAGGGGAGGAATGGAGGGAGGGCGAAGAGTGGGAAGGGTAGGGGGGCTGACCAGTGGCTGCACCCTGCCATGACTTCCATTGCAGCTGTGACCTGTGCTGCAACTGCTGTGATCACCGCGACCACCACTGTGGCCCTGGCCCAGGCCCAAAGTGGCAGGGGGAGCAGCCCCAGCTCAGGCCTGAAGTGGCAGGGCAGGGAGGGGGAGTGGCCCCAGGCCAAACAGTTGAAGGGGGGAAGTGTCCCAGCCCAGGCCCCAGGCTGAAGTTGTGGGAGGGAGGCAGGGAGGACCATGGCCCCAGCCCAAGGTGGGAAGGAGGGAGGAGGGAGCTGGATGCAGGCCTATGTCCCCATCCACCCTCCTCCATGGGGTGCTGGAGCAAGCTTTCCCCCGTCCCACTCTGGGAGGCAGAGGCAGTGGTGTGGCATGGGGGGTGGCGGTGCTCCATTCCCCTCCTCCCTATCATTCTTGACAGGCAATTCACTACTGACTTATAGAATCATAGAAAGTTAGGGTTGTAAGGGAACTCAGGGCTAAGTATAGACAGTCAAAAAGGCCAAGCTGTATTGATTCAGTCTTTGCAGGTTAGTCTATGCTGCAGAGATTAAACTGAAATAGAAGTGAGCAGACATTTACCTTTGATTCTGGAAATTCAGCCACATACCTGCCAGGTTCAGGCCAGAAGCCAAGAGGCGCTGAAGCACAGGTCTCTGGCACATAGCCAGCATGGGCTGTGCATTCACGAGAACAAGGGTTTCTCAAAGGCCTTTCAAGGTACACCTTTTCTCCTGTGGACTTGACCGACTATGAACTCCAATTGGCCTTTGTTACCCTTCACATCCCTTACTAGCTGCAACTCCAATTGTTCTTTGGTTTTCCTGGGCTCTTGTACACATGATGAAAATTGGGCACTTTTGTGGTTTAATTGTGTCATGCTATACACATGCGGAGGGGTTATAATTTAAATGAGTTTGATATGTTGCAAACTAAACCACATCTGCATTTAGTTTGCAATGTAGCTATCTGTAACACTGCAGGCTTTGACAGGTAAACCCTGACTCCCCCACTGTAGGAAAGGTGGGTTGAAGGCAGAAGCAGTGAGAGGACCAATCCTTTTTTATTATTTTTCACAGAGCCTACCTGCATTTCCCTCAGCCAGGGAGTGAGCTGCTGGTGGGCTGAGTAGCCCCTGAGCTTCAGAGGGCCCCAGTAATTCCTTCCACAGCAGCAGCACTGCCTGGGACCACCTAGGCGGGCTGCTAGGAGGTGGGTGCTGCCCGAGATTGGGTACAGGGAACAGTTGGAACAGGCTGAGTGCTGCCTGCAACCTGAGGCAGCACTTGCCCACTAGTCACCCACCCAGGTGGCCCTGGAGGGTGCCACCACTGTGGAGGAAAGGTCCAGGACCCCCACAATTCAGGGCCCACCAGCAGCTTACCCCTCCCCCCCCCGCCCCACTGTGGGAGAGGCAAGCAGGCTCTGTGGAAAAAGACTCAAAAAGGATCAGGTCCCTTGTCAATTTTTTTTTCCTCAGCGGAGCCTGCTCCAACTCTTTCCTGAGCCTGTGGGGGGGAGCAATGCCTGGCAGGCTTCCAGTGCATGGGCTTAGGGGACAGTTGGATCCAGTGGGTCCTGCCCCAGAGCTGGGACAGAACCTGTGCAGCTAGCACCCCAGCCAGATAGCCACAGGGGGACACTGCTGTCATGGAGAGAAGGACCGCCCCCTCCTGCACCTCAGGGGCTGCATGGCACAGTGGCAGCTCGTGCTGGCAGTATCTGCTGGGGGGGAAGGGGGAGTGGCAAGGGGCCTGATCTTTTTTTTTCTGCAGAGCCTACCTGCTTCTCCCATGGCTGGGAGGGCTGGGGAGGGCGGGGGGCTGAGCTGCTAGCAGGCCCTGAGCTGCAGGGGTCCCTGAACCTCCCCTCCAAGACAGCGGCACCCCCCAGGCAGCACCTGCTAGCAGCCCACTCAGGTGGCCCCAGGGAGTGCCGCCACTGCAGAAGGAAGGACCAGGCACCCCTGCAGCTCAGGGACTGCTCAGCTGACTAGCAGCTCATCCTGCAGCTGTGGGAGAGGCAGGCAAGCTCAACAGGAAAAAAAAAAAAAGAAGGATTGGGCACCTCACCATAATGGTGATGGAAGCCCTGAAATAGAAACAGTGGGCTTTTTAATAAGCACAATTAAAAACCCACCATTTCAGTTTAGGGGACTAAACCTCCGTTACTTGTATAAGTGGCCCCATACTTCATCCCTGCATGCCTAAGCAATGCTCTTATATTCTTCCCTTGTTATTTGTTCAGCTTTTCATCTATAAGCTTCCTTTTTGTGATTTGCTTTACTGAAGAGTTCCCTGCTAACCCAAGCTGGTCTTTTGCCATATTTGATAGTTTTCCTGCGCATCGGGATGGTTTGTTCTTGCACTTTCAGTAAGGCTTCATTTTATATATATATATACACATACACACACACACACACACTTAAATATATAAACCAGGGGTAGGAAACGTTTTTTGGCTGAAGTGCTGAAAAAACCACAATGTCTACCTTGGAAGGTGCCGGAGCGCTGATATGCTGGAGCCCAGAGCAGCTGTAAGTAGCCTCCCAGCTGCAGCTGGCCCATGAAGCCCAGTCTGCTTGCAGCAGGGCTTGCAGCCTCCCACCTGCCAGCTGGGAGCAGCCTGGGCTCCGTGGCTGGCAGCAGCTGCTTAGAACCTGGGCTGGCGATGGTGTGCCAAGCAAAATGGCCTCACGTGCCATGCTCAGCACATGTGTCAGGGGTTGCTGGCCCCTGATATATATACTACCAATCAGAGAAGACCACTACATACGTTCACAAATATAAGAACATCAGATCATCTGTAAGCTCTACATAACCAAATATGAACTGACTCATCCAGATGGAAAGCATCTATTTCAGACTTAATTTTACATTGCATCCTATTTTTAATGATGGACTCTGTGTCTTTTAATGGAATGCAATTATTTAAATAGTATGCATAATTTCAAAGAGTATGTATTTTGAAATTATCAAAAATAAACTATTGCAGAGTAGTATAATAAAGACCACACAATCTGTACTTAAAAAAACCCAAAACCACCAGTAGTCATTTTAACATCCTTTTCCAGTTCCATTTCCCTTTATATAGTACTTTAATAATTTATTAATTAATCAGTTGAATGATTCACAAGCTACTACAGCACAAATATATTTGCTGTTCAGTCTCTGTTGGAGGTTGGCAATGTAATTCCTCTGATGGCAGTGACAGCTTCACTGGCTCTGCAGATGGAATTCAGATGCAGTATTCCATTATTATAACTTAAAGGATAATTTTTTGCAGACAGGTTCACCCCTAGCTGGTTAAAGCCCCTACCCTACAGAAGTTTATGCACATGGTTAACTCAATGTATGTGAGCGGTCCCCTGCCTTTGGTGGGATTATTCAGATATATAAGACTGTAGGATTTGTGAGTTTGGTACACCAGAAAAATACCTTTGTAATGATTTTGTAGCCCTGTTCAATAAGTACATATTCAAAAAACATAAATCAGATGCCAGAGAAATGATGCATCACAAACATATCTGCATAATGAGGCTTATACAAAACAGCTATGCAATCTTTTAAAACAACTGTGCATATATATGCAAATGTATTTGTGATATTTCATTTCTCTGACTATATATGTATATAATAAATATATAACAATTACTATAACTATATTAATATAAGTATATTATTATATGTAAAATATTATTTAACATACATTGAAATTAATATAATTTATCAGAGGACAAATTTATACAGATTTATTTTCTGTTCCTAAAAATTTTCTACAAATTTATTTTCTACAAATATTTTCAAAGGCCAATTAGAGTTCATAGTTGTTGATCAAGTTCACAGGAGACAGGTGCACACCTTGAGGGGCCTTTGAGAATTCCAACATAAAAGGTAGGTTATATTTCGCTCTCAGCAAAATCAGCCTAAATTTAAATCCTGACCATTGCTTTTGATATCAATGGAATTACACAGAATTTACACCCCCAGAAGTCAAAACAGAATTTGGCTTTCCTTATTTCCATGATCTCCCTTCAACAATATTTGTAATAAGTAACAAATGACACTTTACAGAACCCTTGGAAGAAAAAGAAATATGTAGTGTCTTTCCTTAAAAGTTGCGGCAGAAGAACATTTATTTTGCATTTATCTCTTCTCATTTTGTATCATTGCATGCTGATATTCAATTAAAATAACAGATTAAATATTTATTGTTTTCCATTTGCTACAGAGGCTTTGAATGTCATTTTTCATTTTAAATTATTCATTACTTATACAATGTCTTGTATAACTTCTGCCAGATATACTAAAAGACAAGGATTTTGAATTGTGGAGCTCACAGTCTAAATCAGACACAATCCAGGTAAAAATGCTGGTAGGGATGGAAAGTTATACAAAGTCTAAGACATACCTGATCCAGCTCTTTTTTAATTCTTTCCATTGATTTCAGTGTGAGCTGGATGGGAGCTTAACAATTTGATCTACTGATGCTAGTGTATTGGTTCTGGATTAAGCTCTTAGGTCCCGATTTGCATTCTTCAAATCCTTATTATTATCCACATAAATAATCATACTGACTTCAGTCGGAACAATCAAACTAATAAGGCTTCAAAGACTCAGGCTGGTTACATTTTTCTTATGTAAGGAGTATCTTATGGTCCTGGGTATGACCATAAATTGCATCTACCTGGAGCGTCTGCTGGCAATGTAGTGGGGCTACTTGTGGCAGGGTAGTTCCTATAAAATACCAGTATTGTGACCTCCAGAGTAAGGCGAGTATAGGGCACATCACAACCCTAGCCCCCACTACCTTGTGGGAACTCTTTGGTTGGAGAAAGGCTAAGGGACATCACCCTGACAGAAACGTGCCCTCACCAAGGTATTAGGCAGTCAGCAGCAGTTCTTATCTGTTGCTCTCTGGCAAAAGCAATAATCACCAAGGCTCTGAACATCTGGACTCTGTCTGGCTTTTGCATTCTTTCTCAGTGGTCTAAAGAGGGAGTAGGTCTTGGGCAGCCTCCGCTCCTCCATACTCTTGCCTAGACATATGTGTCAAAGGTATTGTTGTGATGGTCATAGAACTTCATACAAGCAGATTAATCCAGCACCTGACTAGACCTCATATGCATACACTATGATCGAGAGGACTAATGGTTGCCTACTAAGTAGTATCTTAGCACCACAAGGCTAAGCCTGGGGACAGGGGCAGGAGGTTAATGGCAGATGATCAGCTAAAAAGAATTTGTTTCAAAAGGAAAGTGAAGAGGAGTGTAAGATCGCTTGGCAAATTGAAAGCGGCATGAAAAATGTTCAGCATTGCAAATTAAAGAACGATTTGTTAATATCCATTTATATTGCATCACTTTTTCCAAAGACAACCATATGCAAATGACCAAACATGCTTCAGTAAAGCAAACTTGTATTGATATTCAAGGGTTTCACAATCCTTTCCCTCAAACATGATTTATTTAGCAATATGGACAAGAATAACAGGGTAAAAACACAGTGGTTGTAGGTTACCAAATTGGATATTAAATAAAAATACTGGATAAATTATAATGCTTAACTATATCACAAGATATATTTGTCAGAGATGTCAAGATAAAAATACAAAGTGAATCTTTAGGGGGCTCCTATGAATCTATTTCAACTCATTACACTCTGTATGAGGGTAGATTTCAATAATGCTCCACGAGAGAGATTTCTTATAGTCCCATATAATATTTTGGTAGTGCATCTTTAAATTGTCCTTATAGGTGATATTCTTTCCCATGCAGAAACCCTAGCAAAATGTCCTACTTACATAATATTTTGCAGTAGGTGGTACATAGGTCTTATGTTGGCCTGAAGTAAATTTCACCTTGTATATATAACCCATTACAAACTAGGTCAGATGTAGGCACAACGTTTATAGAAATAATAAAATAGATAATACAGGAAAGAACAAAAGAGAGAATTAACTGCTGGTCAACTTAAGACCCAGTTGAGAAACCTGAGGGCCCATTTTCACTGTTTCAGTGAAGTCTATCACAGTTCTTAAAAATGAAATACAGAGTGGAAATCTGGGTTTTAGATACAAGATATATTTACCCATCCAATCCTGCAAATTTACGGAGTGCCTCCTGTGATGTTTGTAGTTCAATTAATTCTAGGAGATGTGACCTCAGTGTGACCTGTAGGTGTAGCAGATGTGAATTCTGCTAATAAATATATATTTTAGGAACAGAAATCTGCATTGTGCAATTCACTAATGATAACAGAAATAGCAGAAGAACAGCTCAACTATGAAAAAAGTGAAAAGTTGAAACGCATGTTTCAGACTGGTAAATCAATAAACCAGGAACTGCAAGATGCCCCTTCATATCCTAATATATCCATTTCACCTACTTTTTAAAGATACTGGGCATTTTTCATTCCTAAAAGTTACAATGGGAACTACGGATGCTCAGTATATCTAAAAACCAGGCCCCATGTTTTTCAAACAGAGAGCATGATTCTAAACTTCTTGTTCAATTCTGACTAATGCAGACCCGCTACTGAAGCCAAAGTCAGCCATGCCAGAGTAAGCACTTGGCCCAGAACACACAACATCTTCTGATATGAACAGTTTTCTGCCTTTTCCATTGTCATAATGCAACCAAAGAAACTTAGATTATTTATATTTATTATAAAGAAAAAAAGACCATTCTACAAGGAAGCCAAGGTGCACAGAGTGATCCAGATTACTACTGATTTGCTTAAACACTAGCAGAGTATATATATATATATATATAT
>NW_017729031.1:64132770-64139297 GCF_001723915.1 Gavialis gangeticus
ATATATATATATATATATATATATATATATATATTTCTCAAATTTTAGCAAAAAATATCAATTGTGTTATAATGTATATGATACAATTTAATCTGTTAACGTTTAATTTGTTAACTGCCCTGTACAGAAAGTCCATGCTAAATGCAAACCCTGGACCAGATGCACAAAACATTTGAAAAGCACTTTTTACACCCTCTATGCACAAACATTTGTTAAATTAAAGCTATGCACACTATGTATGCATAGCAAATATATGGCTTACATGTTGAATGACATGAATTCCACCTTTTGGTATTCCCTTAGCCTAAGACCAAGAGCTTGCAATGTATCCAGTTCATGTACAGTTACTCAAGTGTGCACAGGCCAGAAAGGAGGCAGAGTCAACAAGTACAAACACATGGGCCATTGGTAGACATGCTCACCATTTTCTAAACCATGTTAACTGTTTCATATCACACAATTTGAATCAAATTTCAATTAGAATTAAGGGCTAATAGATGATCATTGACCATCAGGGAGATTTTCCTGAATTTCTGGGCCATAAAAGTGTGCTCACGTGCTACATCTGGTGGTGGGCACAAGCAACAGCAAGCCCTAAATCACTGCTGTATATACATGTTAATTAATACAGTTTAAATTGCCTAGTTTAGACTGCCCTAGTCTGCATTCTTTAATCCTCTTTCAGCAAGAATTAGATCATTCTGACTGGAGCCAATTTTACTTTGGACTACAGACATCCACATGTATATAGTGATGACTGTAGTCCGGATGAAACCTAGAAAAATGTAACGTCTATAAATGGCCACAGATGTGAATCAACATAACTCTGACTGTTGCTTTATTCAATCAGGGTGAAATTCACTCATGTGGAGGTCCCTCATGAGGCCTGTGCTTCACTTTCATTCTATTTAAGTCTCCAAAAGAGAGGATAAATAATACATAGACTCACACTTGTGCATAGGTGTGAATTTCATCCCCAGTGAATACTGCTCTGAAAAGGGCTAATGGCTGTTTGTAAAGGGGTTTTGGCCATTGAGGTAATTACACAATGGGATTTTAAAGGACTAAGGGGAATTTAATGGCCCAAGCCACATGGACAGAGTACACAACCCAGAGGGCAGTGTGGAACTACAGGGTTTCCCTACAGATTCTAAATACATCAATACATGGCTGGTTGCAAACAGCATAAATTTATACAAATCAGCCAGGAAAAAAGTCGTGTGTTATACTGATAGGATGCAGAGGCTGAGAAAGACCATTTACTTGGGCATAGTGCTAGACAGAAAGGTTAGTTTGAAGATTTATGAGCAAGGAAACAGCCCATGTGCTGAACATCTTTGCTGCTTCTCAGGAAAACAGGACTTTGGATATGTTTCTGTCAATCCACAAATTACAAATTACATTAGCATTACACTGACTCCATGTTGCTGATGTCTGATCTGAGCAGGGCTACCCTCCAGGGACTCAAGAGATCATGTATAGACTATCCATCCATGACTTTCCTTGAGCAAAGCAAATTTATTAGTTGAATGTTCTTGTATGTGGTTCCTCTGGCCCACTGTTGCTGAATAAAATACGTTCAACTTCATGGCAAGCATGACATTGCTACTGGAATCTTACTGAATGTCGCTGAGCCTGGTATTGAGACCACTTTGATCTTAATCTTGAATAATACTGAATGTTATTTAATTTGTTTTAAACAGAGATTTCAATGGCTGGTTTCATTAAACACCAGGTTATCTCCAGACTGAAGCCACAGCATCAGGATATAGGTATTGTTCCCAAAGGATGTTTTGAACAAATCCAGAACGTGTCTGTACAGCCTACATTTTTTTGTTTCCAGACTTTTTAAGAAACCTGACTCATGGGACTTAATGTCATATGCAATGTGGCTGCATGAACCATTGTCTGCCACAACTTCATTTTGGCTTTCCATTTCCACGAGATGTTGATCAAGATAGGTAGATGTGGCACTTTAGTAGCAATCTAGTGCAAATTATATGTGCCTCATGATTAGTATGTCTTTCATGTTCATTTGGCAACAACTGGTTTCAGTGATGCAACTAAAACAGAAGTCCAGTTCTTGGCTTAAAAAGGACTGTGACCAGGTTTAAGAAAGTAGAATAGAGGAAATAAAACAGCAACAAATACAGCTGAAACCTTGAGAGTTAAGTGCCTTGAGTTGTCAGCCCATGATTTGTGGTTTTTAGTATCATTATTCTCTCCAATAGTTCCATAAAAATGGCATGGTCCAAGAATAAGTTGACAGAGGTCATAACAGCCCCACAGAAAGCTGTGTTAGTGGTCTTTGATGCTTTACTGTTTTCCCTGCAAGAGAATTAAAAAGAATATACATGATCATGAGATATGCTCTACCATGAAATTTCAGGTATTTAATGTAGTTATAAGGAGAAAACAAGTTATAAGGAGAGAACAAGATATTTAAAATATCACTTGAATCAATCTTCCTTCTCCTTATAATGATCTGTTTCTTAAATAGGACATTGCTGATCCAGTAGCACTTCACCTTTAGTTTAAAAAGACACAGAAAACACTATAACCAACCTATAACAATTTATATTTTAACAAGTTGTATAACTGGGAATGGTTAAAATGAGTAAAATTACCTTTCAGGCCTGAAATGTCAGAAGCATTTGAATAGTAGCAAATCTAGTTGCGTATCAGAGCAAGTTTTTGCTCAGTAGTTTTCACTATATCTTCTGATTTCTTACAGTGTATAGGCTCACCTGAAAAACACACAGATGCAAATAAGAACATGTTTCAAGAAGTTATTGAAGAAGTCTGCTCAGGCAGGCTTTCATCCTTGATATCAGATGTTACCAATGATTTTGATGTTTTATCTTCCTTTTCTACAGTTGCATGTCTTAAACTTCGTCTTCAAATCATTTTTTTCTTTCCAAGAGGAAAAAGGTATAGGCTGAATTAACTAATCATATTCATTTATTCATAAGACAAGTACCAGAATGAAAACACTGGATCAGAATATGAAACAAAAACAAATAGCCATATATAGCAGCTAATTGTTAATAGTGGCTTGGAATGATTTCCTCAATACAATTTCTGCACATATTTCAAGTTCTTAGGCAGACAAGGTTCTTTGGGAGAACCTGGTATCTTTTATTAGACCAACTTAAAGAGTTGGAAAAAAAAATTTAAGCAAGCATTTGGGTTTAAAACCCTTCATCAGGCTGAGGAAGTTTCTGCAGTTGGTGTGTGCTCTTCCTTAGCCTGATGAAGGGTTTTTAAACCCCAAAGCTTGCTTAAAATGTTTTCCCCCAACTATTTAAGTTGATCTAATAAAAGATATCAGATTCACCCAAAGAACCTTGTCTTCCTGTGTCCTTCGACCAATACGGCTACAACCTACACCCCTGTAACATGGAAGTTCTTAGGCAGAAATTTGAACAGGGAGGCCCTACATAACCACTTTACTGCAGAACTCCAAAAAGATGATTTTCAGGTGAAAATTGTCATTATAAAGTTGTAATGAAAGCCTAGCCTAAGAGTTCTGCTGATCGAACCAGTTCACAGAAATTCACAAGGTATAGTTATTTAGGTCTAAAAGGAACAACGTGGCTGGAATTTCAAATCTCGGCTATAAGAGCTAACTCTGATGGCTTATGAAACACACAAATTATTTCATGAATACCTTTGACAAATTAGAAAAAAAATGATAAACTTCTAGGGATCATTTTCACTGAGAGAAAGAGGCCCAATAATTTATTAACTACATTAGTTGCTCAGTTCTAACCAGATGATTATATGTTGTGGCCATTTATTGCTACTGCTGGCTTACAAATTCAGTCAAATGCAAAACAAAGCAACACACAGAAGGGCAGGGAGGTAGAGAAGGAACATTTGAGGAAAAATATGTTTGAAAGGAGGAAATGAAAGATTGGTTATAGATCAGTATAGCAGGCTGAGAAGAAAAGCAAAAAAGAGAGGTTTGAGAAAAGGATGAAGAACAGTCATTTAACCATAGGTGGAGAAGGAGGAGGAGAAGGGAGAGATAAAAACGCACTGAATTCACTATGGGTGAAGGTTTGGCAACATCTGTAGACACATGGAAATATTTCAGGTGATAACAGTGGGGCCAGGATTTCACGCATGTTCTCATTCCTTTGTAACTTCACATTCCTGAATAGCACGGCCTAGCATTTAAAGTGCTATCCTGTTCTGTCTTTGAGTTGCTGTTCCTCCAGTTTCCTTTTAATGATGATCCTTAGTGGGAAGTGAAAATAGATGGTCTGTTTCTCTGCACTAGTGTGAATTTTCTTCTAATGAACAGCTGGTGCTGAAAAATCTGACTTTATTCTGAATAGGAGTGCAAACTGAAAATTAAAATTCTCCAGACAGGAAAATTTAGGAAAAATGATGTTTGTTTTCTGTCACTCAAAAATTATTTTGATTTTGGCTTTTATTTTGTAAATTATAAAAATAAAAAAGTCATATCATTTAGAAAATATCAAAATGGACAATTTTAACATTGTCATTCAAAATCCTGAAATGTCAGCCTGAATGAAATGTTTTGATTACGATCGAACTGTATAAGCCAATGGGATATTGTTCCATCAAAGTTTCTCAGATCATCTCTCCTGAGTATGAACTGCACTTCCATTTCTAGTAAGATTCACTTGTGACCTCCTTTAATAAATAACAGGCATATACCTGGCTTAACTGTCTGTACAGTTGTATTGTTGGAGTGAGATGAAACAACTAGACCATATTTGATAAATCTTAACATCTAAGCCCAGCTAAGACCCATGCACCACTTAAATCTTATTTAAGCTTCAAAACAAAATTACAGTTGTATTTAGGAGGTGCACACACAATTTTGTGAGTGTTATTCTAAAAAGGAGTTAATGCTGTCAGCCTGCAGTTTTTGTTAAAGTCTTCAGAACTGAGTAAAATCTTCATTTCCACCAATATAAATAAATACATGAAGCAGGGCATGAACATCAAAGCAAATCCAATGATTTTGGATTCAGTCTGCTACACTCAGCACAGCATGATGGGCAGTGTTTTAGGAGCTGGAAAAAAGTGTTTGTGAAGGCACTGAAAACAGAAACTTAGTATGTCTAATCCCTAGACAAACTTAGGATAGATTTCCGATTCATGTCCAGCTTTCATTAATTCTAGATATCAATTTAACATGTGATAAGTCATGACTTGGAAATGCTTGGTATTGATTTTTTTTTCATCTCCCCAGGCTTTTTGATCAATAGATCAGCTGCTTTTTCCTTTGATCTTCTTTTGTTCTTTATCCATACCATCATATATTTTTGTGCAAGATTTAAGGATCAAGATCTAGCAGTGTCCTGCATTGCATTTTACTTCTTTACTCCAGGGCAAAATATGTGTAAAATCCTACAGTTATGAATAGTAGTCCTTACTACTTTGCATGGCTGTGGGCATGTCTACATGTGCCCCTGACTGTGCAGTTGTTACTGCGCAGTCCAGGTGGCACATGGGTTGTTTCCAATGCCTATTGCACAGAAGTGCTGGTGTCACGGTTTGTGCCTACCGATGCTACGTCACCAAAAAGATAAGCTATGTTGCTGTAGCTTGTCTCATGTAGATGCACCCTGTAAATGACTGCACAAGGTGTAGGGCAAAATTAAACAGTGCATAGAGCCCACAACTCCTTTGGCTAACACTTATCTGGCTAAGATAGCAACAGGGCCCTTGTACATGTGAAGGGAATTTAGTCCTTCGGGGTTGCAGTCTATGCCCCCTAAATTGAAACGGTGGGTTTTATATTTCCATCACTGTCTACATGTCATGGGTCTTAAATCTCATTAAATGCTCAGTGCGCTATACACACTAAATTACTTCAGAGGGCTACAAATAACAATCCACCATGCTGATCTCTCCATACTAAATTACAGCAGGGGGTGCCATGCACCACTAATCCCTGCTACAGACCAATGATGGCTATAGCTCACAGCTCACTGATATGTACAGATGACTAAAAGTGGTGTGACTGAATTAATTTAAGTGTCATTTCATTTGTTTAATTAATTTCATTATTTTTACACGTTTACACATTTTTAAACATTTAAAAAAAACTTTTAGACCAATATTAAAAATATATATATTCTTATTTTATTCTTATTCCTTTCAGTCCTCTCTCTATTTTTATTCTGATCTAATTTTTTATTTTCCTGTTTCTATGTCATCAAATAAATTTTGTTGTGTGTGTAAATCTGGGGGCTTTTTTGTTTTTTTATTTACTCAAACAGCCACCCCTACAAACGGCACCGAAATTCTCTGTGCACTTATATGCACAAATCTGCACCCTGTGAATTCCTGTTATATATCTTCCCATGCATATTGGAGTGTTGTGGTGCACTAATTGAAACTCTGATAATGCGCTACCTGCATTATCACACAGGGGGTCCCAATCCCAGAAGATGCCTGGAACTCCCCCTTCTGCATCCACATTCCTTCATTGTTGGGTGTCATTGCTTCATTCAATGTTTCTCTTCCATCCCCAGTCACTGCTT
>NW_017729031.1:64144297-64160270 GCF_001723915.1 Gavialis gangeticus
GTTGTGGTGCACTAATTGAAACTCTGATAATGCGCTACCTGCATTATCACACAGGGGGTCCCAATCCCAGAAGATGCCTGGAACTCCCCCTTCTGCATCCACATTCCTTCATTGTTGGGTGTCATTGCTTCATTCAATGTTTCTCTTCCATCCCCAGTCACTGCTTGCCACATCTCTGTTCAGGTCTCTGTTCCCATAGCCCCCAAGTCCCAGTTCCCTCAGGCTGTCCCCCATGCTCTGCCTGCCTAAGTCAAATCCACATACCAACCATCCAAGCTCCCTGGCAGGCTAATAAGAGCTTCTGCCCTTCTGATTGGACATACCCCCTCCTACATCTACTCGCCCTGCAGGAGACAGAAGAGAGCTGCTTCATTATCACCTCCCCCCTCTCCAAACAGGGTGCTGAAATTCTCCAAGCACTTATAATATGTGCACGAATCAGCACCCCATGAATTTCTTATTTCTTTGTGCACATATTGGGCATTGAGTTAATGTGACCAACACAGTAGGTAATTTATTTTAATGTCCTTGCTGCATATCACCCCCCATCCACACAAAGCAAAGGAAAACCTGTAGACTTCAGTCCCCTCTCGCTCTTCCTGCAAGCATCACCACAGCCTGCCCCCCACACTACAGACAATGTACTTATGAAACAGAAGGAAGGGCTGCAGTGAAATTTTTTATTTCATTTCTAGAAACACTCAGTGGTAACAGCTGAGTGGTTTAGCATTCAGTACTGATTGATCAGTGGTCTACAGAGCACCCTTTCCATTGGCAGTGGCCAGAATGTGTGTGGCTAGGCAATTCTGCACAATGGCTCCCTGACTAGCATTTGTATGATGATTATAGGGGGCACCATGCACTATCTGCCCATGACTCTGTCTAGCCACTGCCTCCTGCACTTCCTCAGACCAGGATTCACTGAATACCTTCTCCCTGGTCTCACAAATATTGTGGAGCATGCAGGCTGCCACAATGAACACCATAACATTTTCTGGCTCCACCTCAAGCCTGTAGTTCAGTGACCTCCACCATGCTTTCAGATGGCCAAAGGCAAATTCTACAGTCATCTGGCATTTGCTGAGGTAGTAGTTGAATCCTTTCTTTTGCTGGTGAGTATTTGTCCTCCATATGGCTTCATGAGGCAGGGCAGGAAGGGATAATCCGCATCCATTATGTTAAGTGGGAGCATAGCAACACCCCAGATCACTGCATCAGGGATCCTGGGCACATATTGTCCTTTCTCCATCATGCCAGACAGCAGTGAGTTTCAAAAGACACATCAATCATATGCACTTTCTGCCCAGCCTGTATACTTGTTAGTGAACTGTCCTCAGTGATCAACTATGGCCTGGAGGACCACCAAAGCAAAAGCCTTCTTGTTGCTGAATGACCAGCTCCCCTGGGATGGGGATAGGACCAGGATGTGTGTTTGATCCAATGCACCCATGCGGTTAAGGAACCCCATGGTCTTGAAACCCTCAACAACTTCCCAGAAGTTATGGAGACAGATGAAGCTGTTCACCACAACATCCTGCAACAACTGGGATACATCATGTATCACCACCCCAGCTGTTCAGGGAGCCATGCTGAACTGGTTCCC
Source organism: Gavialis gangeticus (assembly GCF_001723915.1). Classification (NCBI taxonomy): domain Eukaryota; kingdom Metazoa; phylum Chordata; order Crocodylia; family Gavialidae; genus Gavialis; species Gavialis gangeticus. The sequence goes on from NW_017729031.1 coordinate 64,145,901, forward strand.
AATGAAGCAGAGACTGGTAGGGGTGGCCAGTTTCATGATGGCAATGGCCACCATCTTTTCTGATGCAATGACTGGAGCTCGATGTGCAGTGACAGCAGCGAGACTATGTGCACATATTTGTCCCTGATCATGTGGAAGCTCTCAAGCCACTGGTGATCATCCCAATTTGACAGTATGATGTATTCCCACCAGTCAGAGCTGCTTGCATGGGCCAGACCTTGCAATTATTGCTCTGTAGGTTGATCCACAGAACACTGTCAGCCTCAAGATCCACAGCTTCCTCTCGGTTCTCTGACTGAAGCTCATGACCCATTGACTAGTATAGCAAGGCCTGAGAAGCTGCTACCCTACATTGGCACTTTTGTAGAAGGTCCATCATAGTCTGCATTGAATTCAGTATCTGTATCTCTGTATTATCAAGTGCCACCATTTTCCAGTTGGGTACCTCCAGGGTGTCCAACAGCATCTGGTTCTCCTTGCAGATTCCATCAGGAATTATTGAAGCCATGGTGTTGTGGAGGACACAACAGTTATTGTTTCACTCAGAGCACCACCTGCATGCACGAAGGGAGTTGAATATGTAGTGCTGTTGAATAGGATCATCAGCATTATAACAACCTTGTGCTTTACATTTCAATTTCTACACATCTCAGGTTCCTGTAACCACCCCTCCTCTAAAAACATGGGGTTTTAGGTGTGGGGGGGAATCACCCCTGAAATGCATCAAGCACTTAGCAGAAAAGGCAGGCTCTGAGCAGAAGACTGACTGGACAAACCTTGAATTTTCCCCCCTCAGATGAAATAAACACCCAGGAGCACAATTGAGCACTTCATAGGTCAGACAGTGTTGCCATGGTGGGATGGGGTGGGGAGGTGTGCTTGAAGGGACAGCCACAGTCCCTTCATACTTCATAGCAAACTGCCAGATAAAGAATTCTGTGTGTGTGTGCAGTAAGCCATTAACAACTATCCTTCTGGACAATGCGGGGTCTGGGGGACAATTTGTGGCAGGCTATGGAAGTCACAGGTGTTCTGATAGGAAAGGTCACATGAGCAGATTTGTATGAGTGCTGGTACTGAGACACAGTTTACACCTGCATAGTTATGCACATGTAGAAACTCAGACCTGCGTGAAAATGTTCCATCCACATGTCTATATAACTGCTCTCAGCCAGGGGCAGAAAGCATCTCACAACTCAGGTTAGAGCATAGTGACCTCTCTCTCAGTGACTCATTTTGGCCCTGAAAATATTCAGTGGAGGCACTCCATGTCTGCTGGGCTGGAGCAGCAGCCAGATACATTCCTAAGCCATGGCCCAACTGGGCTTGGGAAGAACTGGCAGAGTTGATTGATATTTAGGGAGAACAAAAGGTTTTGGAGCAGCTGCAAACTTGATTAAATAACAGGGGTGTGCAAAACAGGCTGTATTCAATTCAAATTCGGATTTGGCCTGAATCAGGGATAGTGATTCAATTAATTGATTCAGATCACTGTCCCCAATTTGATTCAGTTGAATTGGAAGATTCGATGCTGATTTGCAGAATCAGTGATTCGGCCATAGACACAGCTTTAAATGTTTTTTCTACATACCTTGAGGTACCAGGCATGGCTTATGAACACTGCAATGGTGGGCCAGATGGAACATCCCACAGGAGTGCAGGGGGTCCTTTGCACCCCCCTGGCTCAGCGATTGGTTGTGTGGGGACCCCGGGTGCCCTCCCAGACCCAAGAGGCACCAGTCACTGAGCTGGGAGGGAGTGCAGGGGACCCCCCCACACACACTCCCCAGTGGACTCAGACGTGGACCAGAAGTGCTTCTGGTCCACTTCCAGGTCTGTTGCCAAGCATGCTGGGGAGCCCCCTGTGCTCCTGTGGGATGCTTCATCCACCCCACCATCGCAGCATTTGTGAGCCGCCTGGTAGCCTGAGTATGTAGAAAAAACATTTAAAGCTGTGTCTATATTTGAATTGTTATATCTTTCTGAATCTCTCCAAATCAATTCAAAGAGATTCTGATTCAATTTAGAGAGATTAAAGGGTCTCCTGATTCAATTCAGATCTGGAGATTTGGCCATCAAATCGGGTCAAATCTCCACCAAATCAAATCAGGGACTGGAGCTTTGTACAGCCCTCTTAAATAAGCCAATCTATGTGCCATTGCCCAGGAAATGAAGGTGTATGGCTACAACTGGGACTGTGCACAGTGCACAGTGTTGCAACAAGATGAAGGCCCTGAAATGTGCTTTCCATTGGGCTAACGACTAAAATGTTCATTCAGGGGCAAGACGTACAATAGCTCCATTCTATGAGCAGCTGTCCTGCAGTCTCACAAAGGACACAGGCAATGCTTTCTTCTGACCCTTGGGTATGACGGGGGTGCAGGAGGCCACAGTATCACCTACCCTGCAAGAGTCCACAGACTGTCCTGCCACTGCAGTGGGCAGTGCAATATGCACTGCACAGCCTTCAGGCAACCAATCAGATGTGAGAGGTGCATGCTTGCAGCAGCTGGAGGATGGGAACAGCTGAAACAAAGTTGTCTTTACCATGACCCTGCTCTCCCTGATGCCTTGTCCACATAACCCAGAGGAGAAGGACATATTGGATCCATGATGGTAATGTCCCTAGAACTGTGGGATGGGCCAAAAATTCCAGAGGACCAAAGATTGGTATCAGTGCCAGAGATGCCTGTGGATCCACACCTGGGGACTTGTAAGTTATGGGGAAGGGGCTTAGATTGGTTTTGGTGACTAGGGCTTATGTAGATCTAGCCCTGCTTTTGCACCAAGGCCAAGTGCACTGAGGTGGGAGGGAGGGTGTTAATTTTGTAAGCAGCAAATATGTCCATTTCTTGCCGTTGTGCAATGTTTCACTTGCATGGGGGTGGACTTGCTGTGCCCTCTCTTAAACTTGCTTGTGGGGAAGCATTAATTCATTTACTGGCAGGAATTTGTGCTGCTGAGAGATGTACAATGAACTCCTGGGACTGGAGACACATCTGGGTTCCTGCATAATCATCCTTTGTGGGTGATTGTGTTAATACACCAAATGGAAGGGATGCTGCTTGGTGATCACCAATAGTCTGTCCACTACAGGGGGTGGAGACAAGATCTTTGATCATGAATATCTTTTCTTTTTCCCATTCCTGTTATCAGCTACCACATCCGCTGGAAGGTTGGGATGTGCACCTGAAGTGCAGACAGCAGCACAGACCAGAGCTGAGCAAATGCATGAACACCACTGCAGGCAACAATGGTCAAGAGAAAGCATGATGGAGACTTTGGTGGCGGCCTCAGAATCATGAGTATGATCCATGTATGAGTGATGGGATGAACTCCAGAAGGTGTATAGAAAGGTGAGACTGAGAGGTAGCAACTCACTGGGACATCATGACCAGCACAAGAGAATTCCTTGACTTGGCCAAACAGTGCTGTCAAAATATCAAGGAGAGCTGGTGAATGGACGGCATGTTTAGAGAGGATCTCCTTAAATACATGACCCCAGCCCCCATTCATAAGCTGCGCCCCCCCAGGACCACCCATACAACATCCACTGTCCGTGCCCCTATCCGTGGGCTGACCCTCATAGAGACCCCTATCTGTGATCAGCCCCTATAGTGACAACCTCACTGTGCCTGTGAGTGAGAGCCTCCCCTACTCTAGCAGGCCAAAGAGAGCACCACTACACTTTAGGGATGAAGGGGAGGGTGAGACAGAGGTAGCACTCGGGGGCAGGAGGGGGGGAAGAAGAGCCTATGACAGATGATGGGTTTTTAGTTGTTACTGGTGTTGCTTCTATAGGAAATTGGGGAGTGGGAATTATGTTCCTGCATTATTTTGGTTCTGCTTCAGTTACTGACAGTAAAATAAATGCTTTGGTGAAATTAAAATGAATTTTCATCCATGTCTGTCTGCTGTCCTGGAAAAGGTCATAGAGGCATGGGTTATGGGGAAGAGGTAAGCCAAACCAAAGAAAACCAGGCTTGTTTCAGACACATTACACTAATGAAAGAGGACACGCCCACCTTTGGACTGAGCAGGGGTGGTGTTCGCCCAGAATGTGGATACTGTGGCATATGGTGGTGAGCAGTAATCCAGGGTGCTTCACAGCACCCATAGTATTTCCTCTGAGGGCATGCAGATTCTCAGTGTTCCCCAGTCACCTCACACAAGGGAGGATCTTGTGGAGGAGCAGGGAGTTTCAAGGCCTGGGCTTTTATTATTGTGACCAGAGAAAGACACAGCAGCCAAACCCAGGCTGGGTGGTGGTGGGCTGGCTCAGACTTTTGTTAATGCAGAGAGCGACAATTGGGTGGGTGCTGCACAGTGCACACAATATTTCCTCTGAACACACATAGCTTCTCAGGGATCAAGAGTTCAGCTGGTGATTAGGAGTGGAGGAGAACAAAACAAATTCAAAACCAGGCAGGCAGGCTTGATTAACTGCTAATTGCCACTATTGAAAGACATGCTTGCCCATTAGCAGCTTATGCAAGCCCCTCACCCTACAAGCCAGCAAACCCCTTCCCCCCACCCTTCTACACTTCCTCTTTTACACACGGAGAACATGAAGTGAGGAATCGAACAATCCAAATAGAAACATTTATTTACAAACCAAATATTAACTATAATTAAACAAACCACAGAACAGGTTTTATAAGATAACAATCCATAGTTACTAGAACAGAAGAATTTCTTTTTACTACTGTAACAATGCATGATTCATGAAAAAAAAAATCTAAGCAATAATCATTTTTAACTAAAAGATCTTAGCTCTAAGGTCCACTTTCCAAGCTTGACTGAGAACTGGTGGATGGCAAAGCGTGGATTCATACCAGCCTGGGAAGGAGCAGGACCAATGACCAGCAGGCATAGAAACATTTCAAGGAGCCCAGCCATTATTTGCCAGTTCTCCTGGGTCTGGGAATGCCTCCTGGACTTGGAGCGATTCCTGTTGTGCTGGACAGCCATGAATCTGCCCATAGCCAGATGGATCTGTCTCACCATTTCATGCAGCCAATACTCACAGTCTCTGAGGATATTCACAAACCTGTCTGTGCATGCAGTGGTGGCAGCCTTCCTTGGTAGCCTGTGTCCTTGGTGGTGGCATTGCAAGCAGAGCTGAAAATAAAGAGATGCAGGAAATAGACTGAAGGATGCTCAGCCGTCTAAAAAAATGCACTCAAGAGAACCCTGTGGGTGGATAAGCGATTGGCCCAAAATGGCTGAGAAGGGGTGTCTGGCCACAGGCGGTAACAGGCCCTGAGTGGCTGCAAACAAGTGCCCACCCACTTGAGCTACTGATGCACCTCCCTGCTATGCAATGCTCTGTACCTCCCTACACTGCCCACTAACTCCCAGGGTCTTTAAAACACTGTTCTATGCCAACCCTTCCCCCCCACCCTTCACCTCACAGCCCAGCCTAATTGTAGCTGTTGGTTCAGGTGAAAGATGACTTAAAGGGTTCCCAGGGCTTCACATACCGGGTGTGGAGGTCGAGATCCATGGTCTATCTTCCTCAGAGGAAGTGGCAGGTGACATGACTGGGGACTCTGCCACTATCTTCTTCACTGAAGCCCCTGCAAGTTGCAGCAGTAGTTGGCAATGTCTCAGCAGGCAAAGATGCCCTGGAGGCCTCTGTCCTTGTGCATTCACAGTGATCCAGTACCTCCATTAGCAGTTGGAGGTATCTATAATGAACCATGTCACACAGTAGGGTGCCCTGATGCTGTGCTCTGGTGACATCCCTGCAGAAAGCAACCTCCCCTCCCCCCTGGCCTGCCAAGGGTGTCCTAAATCATTCATTACACACAAGTACCTGCAAATTGTAGTGACACGTGGTAGACAAGTGAGCTCACTACACAAAAATTGAAGTGATACTAGAGGGACAAAGGGGCTGTACATGTGACAGATTAATGGCTGCACCATTCCAAGTTGCAGCATCATAAACCATACTACAATGGGACGGGGGTTAGTTTATGATGACACAAACTCATTTAAATGGCCAAAAACTTGCATACATGTAAAGTGTGACACCATTAAGCTACACAATAGGGCAATTTTCATCACGTGTACAAGTGCCCTGAGTGAATGCAAACTGAACTACTATATTGCTGATGTATATCTGCCTGTTGATGCTTTACTTGGTTATACTCCAGAATGTTATGAAAGATTGATGTCATGATTGACAATGCACTTGCATGCTCTCTACTATTGACATTAACTTATAATAGAGTCCTAGACTCTTATCTAGGCAGTTACTGCAGATTTACTGGTTTCTTTAACTTTTGATATTTCTTGCTTCAGGAAGCATTTGGGGGCAATCATGACAAGAGAAATGTCAGAAATGTGAATTTTATGAATCATTAAAAATGAAGTTCCTTAATTAAACATAAGCAATTTTTTAAATGAATGTTACTAATTCATAACACAAGCAAAAGGAAAGGTATTACTTGAGGTAATCTCACAATAGCTGTACTTGATTGTGAAATAATTTGTTTAATGGAGATGGGAATATGAAAAGAAAAAATAATGATGGCTTTCATTCACCATTGATATGCTGTTTTTTCAGAGGGGTTACTCTGGAAACATTTGATAGTCAGTTCTCTGCTCATGGTAGCCCGAACAGGGAGAACACTGGTACAAGTGGTGGTATAACCAGGTGGCTAATAAAGTCAGACACCTACAAGCACTAAAAATCTCAAAGCAGAAGCTTGTAAAAGGCTGGCAGTGAAGTTCCTAGATCCTTCACAAAGTGGAGCTCCCCCTAGTAGAGATAAGAGTACCACAGACTGGCCACCACTCAACCCTGGATTTACAGCCACCTCATATCTCTGTCACAGCTACAGTAGATGCTTACTAATAGTAAATGAAGAGACTTGTGTATTTCAGCCATCTTTAAAGCCTTGTGTTTTGCCTTAAAAAAGTGAATCATCCCATCTCCCTTTGTTCCTTCTTTATCTTCCCATCATACCTATTCTGCTTCTCTCAGCTTGAAAGAAGGAGTCATCACAAAGAAACCAGTCATCTCTGTGGAGAGCAGCAGTGCTCTATATGCCACTACCTGAGAAATGTTGAAGTACAAGGCAGGACTTAGTGCCCCACTACAATGCAACAGGCAGCATGCTAGAGAAGACTTAGGCTTACAAAAATGCCTAAGAAATAAAAACATGAAACTTAGAGTATTTGACTAGCGTTAAGTTGTGACCTAAACTGAATATGTACATATGTGAAAAGCATAAGGTTACAAGTGCACTGGAACAGAAGGCAGTATTCCCATAAGAGCTAGCCATAATGCAACTTCTTGGGCTCCATTCTATTTAAGAGACCACAAGGAAAGATTGCATGTACACCTGAAGAGAGAAGGTCCACATAGGTTGGAAAATAGCCAGAGTCCAACTCCTCACATGCAACAGTGGCACAGTAAGACTATTATTGAATGCAAGGCGAGGACCTTTCACACGTAGATGCCAAGATTCACTGGGGAATTTGCTTCCTTTGTCAATCCTGGAGGCGTTACACTTTTATAGGCTAAGCAGGCATAATATGGTGCAAACATATTACAAACCCATTTTCTCTTTACTTCACACCCTATCACTCCACTAGTTCTAACAGCCAAAATTTAACTTATGTACTAAACATTACGGTTACAGATATAGAAGACTCTCTGTCTGAAGAAGTAGACTACAGCCTGACCCCCAAAAGGCCCATCCACCAACCACAGCTCTGTACAATTATGCCCCCACATCAACAAAAGTCAATAATTTGGGTTAGCCATATTTTGATGGCTAACCCACATTAGTTGTTGATCTGCAGCTTAAAAGGTTGCAGTGCAATGTGAGGCACATGAATCCAGGCAGATGTGCCTAACTTTAAATGAGCAATGAATATTTCCCAAATTGATTTTCATTAGAAACTGTTTGCATTAGAAATATGACTCTCTGGAAGCACCATGACATGTTTGAATTGCCAGAGGAAATGTATAACCCTTCCCTCTACAGAGTGAGGAGGTTTCTGTACAAGGACATCTACTGATAAATATCACTACATCATACAAAATGTACTCACTTTCAACACATGAACTCCAGACCTTTTAGTATCACAGTGAAATTGCATAATTCCTTGGCTTTTTACTGTAAGTGTAATTTAAGTCTCTGGAAACCTCCACAGAAGAGTAAAATAGTGATTACTTTCTTTAAAGTAAAGGGTGAAATGTGGGAATAAGGGACAGTAATGTTCAGAATTTATTTCATTATTTACAGGAGGTCATGATAGTTCTACTCTTTATTGAGAAGTTTATTGCTACAAATTCAAACTGCTTTAGTCAGTTCATAGAATTTTATGGAGACACAGATGCTCTACAAAAGACCACTTAGCTGATACTGTAGCCTTCTCAGTATAATGTATTTTTCCTTATATAGCCTGCTGCCTTTTATCCTAAAGGATCCAATATATTTTATGGGCTGAAACTCCAATTTTCCAACAAGATGACACACATAGACCTACCAGATCACCATTTGGCAATTTGCCTCAACACAAAACCAGGCATAACAGGCTGACAGAATGTATTTGGATGTGTGAATGGAGAGGGGTGTGTTACATGAAGAAAAGGGTCAAAATTCCTTCAAGTCCTGCTTTGTTCAAGCTATGAATGGACAATTGTAAGCAGATTGTCTACCCTGCTGGCTTTTGCAAGCAGATTTTGTTCCAGGAGAAACAAAAGTACCTAGCCAGTTCTCCTAAATAAAACCCAGTCTTCAAGAAACAGACAAGTGACCATATAAACAAACACCAAACCCTTCTGTCCTGTTCTGGGCACTAGCCCCCAAAAGCAGTCTGGATCCTCCTTCTAGCAAACTTTTCTGCTCACAGCTTGCTTCCTCCTCTCCTGCCTATTCTTCCAGGACCTTTTTAAAGCAAGTCACTCCTAGCCTATCTAAAGGCCCTGTAGATGGGCTCTCTCAACAGGGCTGACTTCTTCCTCTTCAAGGGACAGACTATGCTGTTATAAGGATAAGGTGACATCATCCAAACTAGGGGCTAATTGGAGGAGCTCAGGTCCATAACTTGCTTATACTCATTGGAAAATGGGGAGGCATTTTTTTTCAGATGGGGTCCTGTCTCACCTCAGTTCAGCCATATCTCTGCTACTACCAGTGTTGGTGGACTCAGGATGATATCAGGTGCTAGAATCCTGCTGTTTGAACTGGTTAAAGTTTTGCACCCTACACTGAATAACCCACTTTGGTGATGTTCCCTGACATCCAACCCTTGTAGGCTTCTCTTTTCAGATACAGGAGGGCCATGAGTCCCCTATTTAGCCACAGGGGCATCCCAGCCCTTTTACTACCTTTCCTATAGGCTGGGATGGATTTCCCTTGTGCTTCAAGGATTGTGTCCTTAAGGAGCAGCCACTCATTGTGGATTCCTCTCTCTGTTAGATTCTGGTAGTCGAAGAAGTTGAAACCTTTGTGATGGCACTAGCACCGCAGTCTTCTATTGACTTCATCAATTAGTCTCTTCCTCCTGTGCCCATGACCCATAACCAGGAGGATTGAGGAAAAAACTGCCTGTGCCCCAATCCCTTGAGCCCTACCCCTAGAGCCCTGTAGCCACTCATAGCCTGGCTGGGATTGCTCCAAGCCATGTCATCTGTGCCCACATGGGTGAGGAGCATGGAGTAGTGATGGAGAGCTGGACAAGTTTTGGGATCCTCTCAGCTACATCCTGGATATGGGCTCATGGGAGACAGAAGACCTCATGGGCCAAGGGGTTGGGGCAGCAGATTGGTCTCTCTGTTGCCTTCAAGAGGGAGTCATCTATGATGATCACTCGTTTCTTTCTTGGGGTGGTTGCAAGTTGCCTTTCTCCTCTACTTCTGGAGCTGGCAGCTCAGTAGGCTGTACTGCTGCTGTGAGGGGTTCAAATCTGTTGTGATGTTCCAGGAGGATGGTGACCCTAGTGCAGGGTGCCTTGGGGCTGGAGACAACCTTCACCCTAGTGACCCCCGGCTGGACTTCATGGGGGCTCCTCTTGTGCGCCCTCATCCTGCTAATCTTCTTTGTGCCTCCCTCCTCATTCTTTTGGCAAAGAGCCTAGTTGTAGGCATAGATTTCCTCTTCACCATCCCTGATGGCATGCAGCCTCTGCACCATAGCCTGGAGCCCCCCTAACTGGTATTTCAGGGACTTTAGTGTGGAGCACACCCCACAAGGGGAGGTGTCCTTGCTCCTGATCCCAGACACCTGCATACGTGCCAGGCAGCCCCCACAGCTGAGAGCCAGGGGCTCCATCTGTGTGGAGGCTGGAGCTATAGGTTCTGACTGGGTAGAGGTCTCAGTGGTACCAGAGGTGGGGGCTCCAGTCATGGGTGGGGGGATCTTGGGGTGTGGCATGTCAACACCATTGCACAGGTAGCAGCCTGGGCTACTACTGTGTTGACCCTTCTCTTTAGGCTTGCCACCTAGAGCCTCATACCCCTTCTGCTCACTCTTCTGCACAAACTCCCATGCCAACTCATGTGCTGGGCCCAGAGCATGTCTGTCTGCATGGCTCCGGTTGCATGGCTCTCTAGGGGCTGGCCGAAGCATGATCCATGGGGATGCGTGACCATCCTCGGCTCCAATCAGCTGCCCCACTGGCTACTGCCCACCCATCATGGGCCCCACTTATCTCCCAGCTCATGCTGGGGTCAGGCCAGGGGGTCTGCTGGTGGCAGAGCTCACAGGGGCATGACAGGCTTTCACCCATGCAAGTTATTTCTTGGTTATATAAAATAAGTCTACATAAGCAGACAAGGTTCTTTGGGTAAATCCAATATCTTTTATTAGACCAAGCTGTTGAGTTGGTCTAATAAAAGATATCAGATTTACCCAAAGGACCTTGTCTGCCTATGTCCTTAGACAAACATGGCTACAACCTACACCCCTGGAATAAGTCTACATATGCATTCTTCTTTGTCACTACCTTTTGTCCATATAGGAAAGACAATAAATCCCTAAGTTTTAGTCATTAGGTGAAATGGAAAACAAAGTATTACAGAGTGGATGGAAAGATAGAAAGACAGGAAGTGTCTGGTTCCAGATGTATTTAGATTTTACTGTTGACACACTTTACTTGACCTCCCTGTTACCCTTAACATGAAGCTTGCTCTTTTTCTCAACAATTTGTTTGCACTTCTATGTTCACATAACTTTACCAGATACCTTATTTTTATTTAGCACACTTTTTGGTTTTTCATTAAGCCACACTTTTCTTCCAAAGATAAACCATTTTTAAGGACAAGAAAATAGAAATTATTATGATGTTAAGGCATGCTGTATAATCACATATTTTTACACAAAGGTCAACCAACCAATCGTATCTTAATTTCTTTTTGGTATACTCTTAGATTCCCTTTGACACACAAGCGTTGTCTTCTTCTGAAACTTTTTTCATCTTATTTTAAGTCAATATGACACAACATGGACTGTAATTAACATTGACCTCCTGTATTCAGTTCTGCCATGATTTTCATCAGCAAGTCCTCAAATATTATAGTATCGGTATCACAAAACATGACTACCGCTGTTTGGGAAACAGAAATTTTATCTTTAGAACAATTTGGATATCTGGACATATTTAGTCTGAATTAGTAGAAAAATCAAAATATCCAAACTTTCTGCAAAACTAAAAGTTCCAAAAAAACCCATTCAGAAGTATCAAAACAAAGAGCAGCTTTTATATTGTTGATCAACCTTTTCAAAATGTTCAAATAAAAATATTTTAAGCTGTATTTGGACTTTAAAATGATACAGTAAATAAACCTATCAAATTTAAAACAAAAACATTAATGGTTTCAAAATATTATTTTGAATCAAATCTTAGAAAAATCAAAATATTTTGATGAAATAGACATTTTACAGAAGGAAGTAAAAATTCAAATGAGACTATATTACCCAGTGAGAAAATTTTCCACAAGGAACAAGAAACAGTTTTCAACGTGATATACATGATTCGGATGACCATATGTCCCAGTTTAGCTGTGACAGTCCCAGATTTTGGAGGCTGGTCCTAGCTGGCCGGTGAAAATTAAAACAAGCATTCCAGGCACAGGGCATGGGGTGGGGAGGTGGAGTAGCATAAGCTGTGCAATAGAAAACACTTAGCAGTAGAAAACACCTAGCAGATAGAAAAATTGCACTAAAATAGATTAGCTTAATTAGTGGAATGTCCATTAAAAGAGGAGATGATTGTTAACAACTGTGAAATAAAGAACAAAGGGTCATTGATGGGCCACTGACTCTCTTAGATGCCTGAATAGTAATACCAGGGCTGCTCCACACTGCCTCACCCCTGCCTCTGTCTGCGGCCCAATTCAGTGTGCATCGGCCCAAGGTGGCAGGCCCAATTTGGCACATGGGGCCCAATCTGGTGAATGAGAGTCTGAGGTTGGGATGGCAGGCCCAATCTGGAACATGTGGGGCTGGAGCTATGTGCTGTCCACGTGCTGGATTAGGCCCAGAGACAGATCCCATGTACTGAAACTGGCTCACTAACTAACCCTGCACCAGTCATCCAGCCCACAGCCCAGGAATGTTGGGCACCACTGCTACAAGCTGTTCTCTAGTTATAAGGTGCAGAAATTATTTTGAATTAATTGTGGTTGTGAGCTGCAAATATAAAGTACTTTATCAATAAAGATGAGATTTCTCCTTCGTATTGGATGTTGCAAATTAATTTACTCTAAATTCCACTGCATGAAGTAACAACGTTACACACGCTAAGGGGATTTAAACAGGTAGCCAGAACAAAACATTCTTTGTTGTAACTCTGAATGGGCAGGGCACTGTGTTTGTACAGTGTCTACAACAAATGAGCCATTAAATCAGTTTGTGCCTCTAGGCACCACAGTAACATATATGGTGGCAACCTAAATCTGTAGCCAGACCACGACAAACAAGGACCAAACAGGCAATTACTTATATTATCATTGGGCCCCTGTAAGTATATAACTAGCTTCATCTGATCTCAGTAAAATGCTTTACATTTTCCATATCACAGTAGATATTGCAGAGAACTAAATGCAGGAACTCTTTATATATGACAATAGATTGCTACTTTGTAAAACTACAAGACAAAAATTAGCATACTATCCAACCATTATGCCCAAGTCACTACTTACATTATTGCCCTGCTGTGGTTTATTAGAATAACAAATTATTGTGAAAAAAGCAATGTTGGCCTAAACAAATACCAGTCTTTAAATAATATAGTCAGACTGATTTACTGTAAGGATTTGCATAACTGCCTTTAACAAAGAAAGAGTCCAATATCCCTTTTTGCTCAGAAAAACTAGAAACTCTCCATTTCCCCATGGCCTTTATTTGTTCTTAGAAGGCAGAAGGTGAGATTAAATTCAATATAGACCAATGAAGTGTGGTATCTGCAACTAGCCACTTACTAGAACTTGAATATATTTCTGTTCCGCAAGATAATAAAAAATACATTCAAATGTAAAATTTTGTTTAAAACAAAATCGAAGTGCCTGTTCATGTTCTTATTATATTGTATTATTGTATAATCTTGGAGTTCAAAAAGTGATAAAATGACTCAATGTGAACATTTACCAGTGCACAAAAGTCTGACAGCAGAGAATTTGTTTTATATTCTCCATAAAATGTTGCTTAGATCAGTAGCTCTGCCTAAAAATGGATAAACTATCTCATTTGTAAACTGTAAAATCTCCAGAGTGAATGGAAGTGAGGTCACTTTTATATATTACCAGTACTGTGCAATTAATGGGTTAATTGTGCAATTTCCTAGAGAACAGCTACACCTTCAAAGTAGATATCATGCCATAAAAAGTTCCGACCAGCTATAAAGTTAGACCTCCAAAAATGTACTGGCTTCATAGATAGTTTAATTGGCACGTGTAGTAGAGTCTCCCCCCAGCTGACGGGTCTCCCAGATGCAAGGGTGCACCAGGCCCACCAGGGCTGGGAGTCGCACAACTGAGAGGGCTCCCAGTGATGGGAACTTGCTTCTTCCTGGTGGAGGAGCCTGGTATTGGGCTCCCCCTGCACCTTTAATAAGGTGCGATGCGTTCTGTTGCACAATCCCACAATCATGCTTCCTGCCATACATGTGATAGGGCAGGAAGTGTGATTATATGGATCATTCATTAGATCCCATCACTCCTTTACTTCCATATGTAGAGGACCCTACATTTGGGAACTCAGAATGACTATAACATAATTATAAATAGTTTAACAACTTTTCTAGCATCAGCCTTCCTGGCAATAAGCAATGCTTATCATGATTGCTCCCCTTGCTGCTAAAGAAAGACAGTTTAGAGTTGAAAGCTGTCTAGCATATCCCCCCCCCCCCCCC
>NW_017729031.1:64160507-64161576 GCF_001723915.1 Gavialis gangeticus
CCCCCGCTTCCTTTTCATGTAGTTTCTAAGGTCATATCATAACAATTCAGTTTTTACAGTGATGAATTCTCAGTGTTTGCAGTGAATCTACTGTAATGTGCCAGAGATTCCTGTAAAAGCAAGACTGGCCTTTGATGTTTGCTGTGGCCATGCATTTACTTGTGAAGGCTCAGACATATCAAGGTTAGACAAGTTAGAGAAGATGGTAATAGCTGTTACATTGCACCATGACTCAAGCTCTGGAAATGACGTTGACTTTAAAAGGTGGTATGACTGCTGCTGTCATTTTATTTCTGTGACTGGCTTTATTTTTATTTTCACATTTACTTTATTTCCATGATTGGCATCTCCACCCCTGGTTTTCTTTTTTAATACCTAGTTTCATAATCAGATTCTGATATTGCTGCCTTTCTTATAATCATCTTGTTCAGTAGTGCAAGATCTAGGCATAGCCTATGTATTGACAGGGGCTTGTAGTCTTGGATCTTGATGTACTTTGTTCTCCTTTCCATGGTTAAATCAGGAATTACCTTTGTGTTTCCTTCTTTCTCTAACCCTTCATTATTTCTCAGAGGTCTTTTTTTACTACTTCACTCTTCAAAAGGAGGAAAAATAAACAACTGCTCTTTGTCTATTGGAGCCCTCTATGTCCACTTTTTTCAGCCCCTCCCAGTACAATCCTTTTTACACCAGTTTTTGGAGAATGAATAATTAAAATAGGAAGAAAAAACAAATGTAGACAATTCTGACCAGGTATTATCAATTTTGTAAGCTGTAGTCTTGATGTGTTAAATGCCCTCCTACCCTACAGTAGATTTCCTACCTTGCTGAGTTAAAATCTTTCAATAATGTTAACTAGGCCTGCGTGAAGTGTCCAGTATTCGCTTCGGATTTGGATTCGGCCAATTTGAGGGACAGTAATTCGATCTGGTGATTCAAATCACTGTCCCGAATTGAATTCAACCGAATCTGATTTGGAGATTCAGCCACAGCCAAATTGATACCCACTGCCCCACACTGTGTGGGGGGCTCTGCCATGAGCTCCCTGACTACCCCCCTGCTCTCCCAG
>NW_017729031.1:64166576-64183843 GCF_001723915.1 Gavialis gangeticus
ACTGCCCCACACTGTGTGGGGGGCTCTGCCATGAGCTCCCTGACTACCCCCCTGCTCTCCCAGACCCACTCCCCCCAGTTGCCCCATCCCCCCCAGTCCCAGCGTTGGCTCTTTAAAAAAAAAAAACCCAACTCACTGGCTCCTGCCAGGTGGGCAGGCAATCCCTGCTGCCCCCCCACTGCCCCACACTGCATGGGGGGCTCTGCCATGAGTCCCCAGAAGTCCTGAGGCTGCTGCACAGCGTGGGCAGTCAGGGGCAGTGGGGATCACCCCCCAGCTGTGGCAGCAGCCTGTGAGTGGGGGCTTTTTTTTTGAAAGAGCTGGGGCCAAGCAGGGCATCCATGTGGGGTGGGGGGAGGCTGGGAGAGTGGGCAGGGGTGCTCAGGGGGGCTGGGGGAGCAGGCAGGGGATGAGGCCTGGCAGGGATCCCCCCCATGGTCCCCTACTCCTTCCTCCAGCCTCCCCCTTCCCCACCCCCTACTTACCAGCACAGAGTCCAGGTCCAACTCCCCGCTGCAGTGAGCGGGGACTACCCAAAGCACCAAAGCTCTCCAAAACAATTAGGAGAGCTTTGAATTGATTTGGACCTTTTCATTGGTCTCCTGATTCAATTCAGATTCAGAGATTCAGCCACCGAATCAAGCTGAACTTCCTCCAAATTGAATCAGCACCCAAAGCTTCGCACAGCCCTAATGTTAACTTCTTGTGCATAACAACACACCAACCTCCTGAGACAGGCAGAATGGACAAGATAAAGACTCTGCCCGCTACCATACCTCACCATTTTATGCTGTGATCAAATCAGATTTCTAAATCTGATAGGGATCTGATTGGCTCAATATTAGTATGCAAGAACTCTTAGGAACATCCAGAGGCTGCAGAAATAGCATTGGTGATGGAGTAGATAGCTC
Organism: Gavialis gangeticus; assembly: GCF_001723915.1. Lineage (NCBI taxonomy): Eukaryota > Metazoa > Chordata > Crocodylia > Gavialidae > Gavialis > Gavialis gangeticus. Next base: position 64,167,488 of record NW_017729031.1, read on the forward strand.
TTTTCCTTATAAGTACAAATGACTCCACTGTGTGTCATCCTTCCCTCTTACCCAGGCATAGTAAACAGCACCTCACACAGCGTTCCTGCAGTGCACAGGAAGTGTTTTCTAAGGGTGCTGTTACAATTAGGATGTGCTTATAGGGGGAGAGGGGAGGTGGGGGGGCAGGGGCCGAGCCCCCAGGGGATACGGGGAAGGTGAGCCCCGAGGGACCAAGCATGGGTGGGGTGAATGGCAAGTGACTTGGGGGCTGAGGGGTGAGTCCTAAGGGACTGGGAGGTAGGAGGGCCAGGGGTGAACCCTGAAGGGTCAGGGGTGGGAAAGAAGAGCCCCAGGAGACAGGGGAGGTAGGGGAGCCCAGAATGAGAGCAAGAGGGGGGGGAATGAACCTGCAGAAGGGGAGGAAGGCAGGAATTTTTACCTTTAGGACTCCCCACTCTCCCTGATGCCACTTGGACCAGGAAAAAAGTGCCCAGTGGGAGTGATGCCTCCTGGGATGCTGGAGGACTATTCTCAACTAACCTCGTGGAGCAGTCTGACATGATTGTGACAAAAGCTCCCTAACACTAGCTGAAGATAATCTTCACCTAAAGAGGACTACTACTGAGGTAAGCACAGGGTATTTAGCTCATCTTTCCCTGCTTTAACATGCAGACACTCCCATTTTAGGAGCCCTTAACATATGTGAAAGGTAATGTATAACAACACTCTAAGGTACTCAACTTTCAATTTGCTGGATGCATCTACATATGCATTAAGGTGCTGTTGTTACTGTGCATTAAGTTTAGTACCTCTAATATGAGGTACTAACTAAATTCACAGTAATCAGCACTACTGCACAGTAACACCAGCACATGGACTTTTCATGATGCTTAATGCACAGTAGACTAATTGTACTGTGCATTAGCATGGCTTTTGCTGTGATGCAGTAATTCACAGTAGAATTAGTCTACTATGCATTAAGCATCTCATGTAGATACAACCACTGAAGCTCAATGTGGCATGCAATGTATGACAAAAACCCAGAATGAGAGAGACAAGTAATTATTCATTCAGCAACTTAAAGTGCTGTGGGTTTCATTCTTTTAGCATAAATTTCTGGTTATAGAACCTCAGCTTTATGAACCATTATTTCTGATTAAAATAATTTTCAGTCATAAAAAATGAGCTCCCCCTCCCCACCACAATGAGCGAGACCCTGCCAAATGAGCAATATTCAAGAAATATGCTAAGCCATATGCATATTTCTAGGTCACTGATTCTCAACCAGGGTGCCATAGCACCATGGGCTGCTTCCAGATCCTTTCAAGGATGCCAGATAATGTTTATACTGCTGGGTGCACAAACATGATTCACAAGATAAACCCACAGATTTCAACTAGGAATCTACAGTGTCAAAACCCTCTGCCCTGTTCTGGTCTTTCTGAGTTCTTTGCAACAGAATAGTTGATCTACTATTTTTCTGTTCAAAAATACCCAGTAAAGGCTAAGTCCCGGCAGGTTCCAAGGGGTGCCTTGAGTCTATCTAGGGGTGCCTCATGTTTAAAAAGTTTGAGACTGACTGTTCTAGGAACTACTCTTAATATTTTAATTAGAAATGGAAGAAGTGAAATGTCTCATGGCCTCAAAGTACAAAACCCATGTGGAAATTAGGTGGAAACACTAGTGTAACCAAGTCTCCTTAGTTTCCTTCAGTGGCAGGAAACTAAAGCCCAGATGCTTATTCTGATGCCATCCCTGGTCAGATAGTCACCCTCGATGCAATGGGGCCACTCAATCAATATTCCACACTACAAACAAGTGGGAAAAGTGTGGTAAAGATTAGCGATCAATGGAAGAGCACTCTCTTGTCTCCCTGACCTCACACATGTACATGCACACACTGGCTACAGTAATGGTTGAACACATGGGGAAGTAAATTGCTTTAGGAAATAGAGAAGAATAACATATTCCCCCCTCCCCTCGGGTCAGTGTGATATAAGGATGAACTCTAGTTCCAAGAGGCCCAGGTTAGTGCAGCCACATGCAGCCACAGCCATACCCAGTGTAAGGCCTTGAATGTGTGTGTGTGTGTGTGTGTGTGTGTGTGTGTGTGTGTGTGTGTGTGCGCGCGCGCACACAGTGATGTGAAGGACCCTCAAGCATGTGGAAGAGTCTGAGGTAATACTTGCTTTTTATTACTTTGTTTCAAACCTTATTCTAACCACAAATTCAGAATAATTTGTTAGTTAAAAATGGAATAGGACACAGTGCCTTCCTCTGAATTCATCAAGGGCACTCATATCATGTGGACATTTTGAGCCTGTTGTTGTTTGAATCCTAAAATTGTAGAGCACAGCTCATTTCAATAAAGCCTTTTATATTTAACCATATTATGCAGTTATGGTTCTTTCTTGATTATTCTTTGCTTTCTCAACTCATGTTCAGAATATGACCTTCCTTACTAATGTCAACTTTTTCTATGTATTTCTGTTATCAAATTATATCTGCTTAATATGTTTGAAATAAATGATGGAAATAAGATTTCTTTTAGTGACAAATGATTGGGTTCTTAAAGTTCTGATTATGCTAAGTGCCTGAAATATGTGGGAGGCACTGTAAGCGAAGAAGCATAATTACCTATTCAAAAAGAAATGGTAAGTAGTTTCTACACAGACATTTATTTCATTTCCTAGTAAAAATTTCTACAACTGGCAATATATATCTTTTTAAATTATTCAGAACGTATACTAGTTTGGCTGCTGTGTTTTGGTATTTTAGGCTAAATAATTTCTTACTAAATATCAAACAATTATTATTGGAAGGATTATATTTATTCATATCATGTGTTTTTTATTTGATGACACTTCAGTTTCTACACATGCTTGAAGAAGGGGCATTTCTACACTATCGGCTCAAAACAGGAACTTATTTGGGTGTTTCATGGTTGCCAGAGATTAACACAGATGTGACAGATATGGCTGCAGCTCCACTCTGGACAACTTCATTAGCCTGAGATGTGTTTTGTGATGCAATGTTACCATTTAATGGATCTGTGGGTTGTGTTTCTTGCTGTGCCTTGGTGAGATCTTTCTGGTTTGGATCAGAGTTAATGAATTTCTCCAAGCTGGATTCACTAGGAGAAGAGTCGAAAGTGATTACTTGTAGGACGATGGTTCTAGGAGTAGAGGGTCTTGGTACAGCTGTGCCATCACATCCCTGACTACTCTCATTTTGTGTCCTTGCTGCTTCTTCCTGTAATTGTGCATCTGTAGACTTTCTGCTTTGGTCTTTTTGTTCACCAACATTTCTCACAAGTTCTTCTACAAAAAGGGAACAAAATATGTAAATTAGATATTAAATATATGCCATAACAGATTTGATTTAAAAAGCGTGGCTCTGTGTTAGAGTTGGAGTAGGAAACATTGTGTCCATGTACTACTGCTGGAAACTCTTTTATCATTTTTAGAGTTAGTACATGTGCTCTAGCTTGTTAAAATGGGGTTGGATTGTGGTCACAGTTATGTAAGTGCAACTGAAGGTGTGGTGGCTGTCTGTGAAGCCTCATATCTCAACTCCAGATGGAATCTGTGCTTCCATCTGCAGCTGAAGTATGAGGCTTTCAGAGAACAACATCATATACATAGAAATAACGGTAACAGGGACAGGCCATTCCTGAGTGCAATCCACATTTAGCAATGATAACTAAGCAATCAGCACAAATCTCTATAACTCCCATGGCAGATAGGCTGGGAAAAGGGGACATCAGAAGTAAGAAGTGCTGTAGAAGCTCTGAAGGAAAAGGAATGATCATTTAAAGGAAAAAGGAAAAGAAGGAAGAGCACTTTGAGGAAAGACACAAAACTGTTGGCACAAAAGTGAGCTTAGGAAGAGAGAAGTTTAGGGGTGACGCTGGTGTTAGTACAGTGCTACTACTGTTGCTGATATAACAGTAACAGGGCAGTGGGGGAAAAAACTTAGGATAATAAATGCCTCAGGGACAAAAAAGAAAGGAAAAGAAAAGGGGTCAAGAACTAGAGAAAAACATTAGGAAGATGGCACAGAACTGAAAAGTGGGGAGTTCAGAAGGACAGAACTGAGCAGGAGACAGAGCTTGGTAAGAGAAGCTGAAGGATGGAAAGAGCAGGTGATGGAGATTTGTGAAGGATGACACAGAGCACACACTTTGGAAAGTATGTGGGGAACCCGATAAGTTTAGCTCTTACAGACTCACAGACTACACGAAGGGCCAAATGGCAAATGTTGTCTGCTTCCTACTTTCAACTTTGGAATACCTCTGTATTTCCAAGAAACATGTAAATAGTGGAATAGATTGCCCAGGGAAGTTGCAAACTGTACATTGCTAGAAGTGTTCAAGAAGACACTGGACAGCCACTGGTTGGGGATGATCTAGGTGTAGTTATGCCTAGCTTCTACTATGGGTATTTCTCATGCTCCTGGGCTTTGCTGGTTGCCCTGCCACATGTGTCAAGGTGTATCCTTTCTGCCACGTGTCAGGGTGTCTTCAAAGTTTGCTCAGAGGGATTGGGTGTTGACTACAGAAAAGGCTTAGGACTTGCCAGTGCTCCTGCTGGGACCAATACCAGAGGTTCGTGGCTAGAGGGTCTTGCCCCTGTGCTCAAGATCAGACCGACTGCCATACTTGGGGTAAGAAAAGATTTCTACCCCATTGTCAGATTGGTATGGACTATGGAGTTTTCCCTCCCTCTACCTGGGATCTCTTGAGCATATATTGACAACATTTCATAGAAGCAAGATGTTGGCTGCCACCGTTTCCCTGCTTTATCTATGACAGATTAGGGTATTAAGTCTGTCATGTCAGGTTTAACAGTAATTTTAGGTAGAGTTTAGATTATGGATTGTATAGGATGGTTTGGATAGGGATGATTCTGCCTCAGGCAGGGAGTTGGACTAAATGATCTTTGGAGTTTTCTTCCAGTCCTACTTGTCTATGACACAATGATTCTAAAATTCACAACCTCTAAAATCCATAAGTCCACAAACTCCCTGATTTTTTATGTGAATTCTTAAAATTTGCATAATTTTATGGTGCTCACCATTATTAAAAGAAGAAATCAGCCAGAACTATTGTCCCTGATCTGCTAGCATGATATTAGCTTTTAACTGGAACAAACTTTGGTTCTGTAATTGACAAAACCTAAAGCCTGACTAAAGCTGATCATGTATTATTATGGAAAGGTAGACAGGTATCTGCAGCACACTTTGTAATCACATCTCTTTCATGACCAGTATTTAAGGGTTCCAGATCACAACTCTTCTGAATCCTCAGGGCAGGTACTTTTGGACCACAAATCAATCTATGATTTGGAGACAGTAAAAAATGTTCCCTCCAAATCTGAGACAATTTCGCTACCTTTTGCATGGACAATTGAAAAATAGCCATTTCATTTCTTCTTTGTTAGTTCTTAGAGTGATTTTTTGGATGCTAGAGCTCAACAAATACTTCAAATTCAATTTCTAATTTGGTTTCCTGTCCAGACTGTTTACAAAATATTAGAGACTTCCTTCTGGATCATGAGTCTTAAGGGGCCTTCTGATCCCTGCCTAGCTACTGTTTCTTCCAGAGACTAACACACAGCTGCTGGTCAGAACTAGCTAAGTTAAAAGGTATTTAGAAATGTAGCTGCAGTTTGAAAGCAATTTGATGCAATTCTACCAAGTAATGCTAATTACAGCAGCTGCTGTCCAGCTTATAATCTGTCTACCTAAGTCTCCTGTCCCAAAGACTCTGATTTACATACCATGCTTGCCTGTGAATAAATGCTTCCATACGGCAGAGCTACAACGGTTTTTCATTGACGTTATAAAAAACCCAAGGGAATACCAAGAAAAAAATCTAATCTAATCAAAATATAGTTAAGATACATAAATAAACTGAGGCGTAAACTTTAAGGGAGCGTGTGGTAATCAAAATATAAGATGGAAAGAAGGAAATTTCAAATTAAGGTGATACTGATAAAAATCAGATGCTGGAAAGTATGTTCAGCCAGGGTAATTCAAACAATTCGATGCTGCCTTTGCTGTGCTTCCAGAGAATGAACAGAAACTTGATATACTTCTCCCTCCATAATATAATATCGGGACAAAGTTAAGGTTAAGTGTTCTTAAAAAAAAGGATGTCAATACTTTCCACTTTTTTAATGTTTAGTGTATAATTTTAATATAGTATTCCAATTCTTTTTAAAAAAGTGTTTCTTTTTTACATTTCCAATACTTAAAAAGTCATACTTTTAATAACTAAATAATCTTACCTCAAAATGAACCTTTTCTTTTTTGGAAAAAAATTAAGAGCAATGCAATCTTCACATTCCTGAGCTGGTATTTCAGGATACTTCAGAACAAAGATTTAGTTTGCTATGCTGTAATAGGTAGCTATGATATTCATATTCAGAGGTGTAATTAGCCTGTATTGTGCCCTGGGTATGGTGGCACACAATACAAAAGCACTGGCCAGAGGGTCACAGGTGCAGGAAGGGGAGAGGACTTGTCACCTTTTTTGCTGCCAATATATATTGAACAGCCATTTAAACAGATTTTCAGTAGCAAAGAAAGGAGGTGGCATTTTCTCCCCACAGCAGCAAGTCTCCAGCTGTCGCTCCTGCACCATGCACTTCCGCTGCTGCTCTATTCTCACTCCTGCCAGAGCTGGAGCTGCTGTTTTTGCACAAAAGGTTCAGGTGCACAGGGAAGGCTGAGAGGAGGGAACAAGCGTTGGGAGGGTGAGGCACCACTCCAGCTCCATCCCAGCACCCTACTTAGGCAGAACCTGAAGCTCATGCCCCACTCACCCACTCATTGTTACACAACTGCCAAACAATCTCACATGTCTGACTGACTCAATTTATAGAACCAAATATTTAAAATATTAATATCTGTTTCCTTTAGAAACTGATTAATTCTCTCAATCTTGAGATCATAGAGGAAACATAAATATTTAATTTGAACAATGCTGAAGGCCTGTTCTTATTATACTGGACTCTTGTTTTAAGACTGACTTTGAGTGACTGAGATCCATTACTGAGTTTTTGGTTGTAGCCCTGTTGGTCTAAGAACATAGGCAGGCAAGAACATACTCTGGTTAGATATGATATCTTTTATTAGACCAGCTAAGTAGTTAGAAAAAAGTTCTTAGCAAGCTTTCAGGTGCAGTCTCTGCAGAGACTCCCTATGCCTGATGAAGGGTGACTGCATCCGGAAGCTTGCTATGAACTTTTTTCCAACTACTCAGTTGGTCTAATAAAAGATATCACATCTAACCAAAGAACCTTTCCTGCCTGAGGTCAGTTATTTATTTATCTATGCATTTATACTAGGCTTATCATACACATGTCTGAGTGCCTGGGTCATAGGACACCCTTCTTACAAAGTAGGAGAGTTACTATCCTACTGTGGTTGTGCCTCTGCTCTTAGGGCTGACCCACAATGTAGAAGTTAACCAGTTTGAAACACCTAAGACTGTTTTCTATGCCAGGCTGCACTGACTAAATATCACAACTAAATTTATTTAGCTGCACTGGCCAAATACCAGCAGAACATCATATGTTTAGTTACACTGGTGCAACTTTGTCCATAGACCATCCGTAAAAGAAGTCTGTATAAATGAAAACATTATTTCCTATTCTAAGTATGCAAAAAAAAATCCATGGAAATCTCAGAAATGTGGATTGGAAATGGTAGAGAAATGTTGACATTTTTATGGTGACTATTCTGTGCCTACTCAACCTGACATCCTTCTTATCTCTACAGTCAAAAAATATTATACAATGTTTTCTCTTCTACAGTACTATCACCCCTTAGCAAAATTTTAACTCAGTTTACACAGTAACAGGTCCTGGTCTCACTCCTATCAACACTACTGGCAAACTACCACAAGCTTCAGTGACAGCTGGACCAGGGTGAGAGCATAATTTTTTGTCAATCCTTCCTAAGCCTGTGTGTGTTTTTCACCTTTAGAGAAATCCATATTCATGGCTCCACTGGGGTTTATGCTACAGTTATTGCTTAATCTATCTTGAGATCTGAGCAGTGATTACCGTTCCACAGTGATAAAATTTCCATGTCACTCTTAGTCAAAGCTGCCTGAAAAAAAGAGAAGTTATTTGTCTGTTCTGGAAAAGTTTCAGCAGAGCAACCCAAGGGACTGGTTAGTGCACAGGATTCACGTTGAGGATCATCATGTATGTACTGCTCTATGATGATATCATCACTCTCATTAGGACCCAAATTCCTCGTCCTCGGTATCATGTCTCTCATCTCTCGTATATCTGACTCTATGTCCTGACCCACTTTGCTCCATGCAGCTTCATTCCCTATGAAATCCTCTGCAAAAGAGGAATAGAAAGAGATAAATAAAACTAGATCCTAAACAGATACAGTTTCTTAACTATGTATGGATTATGCTATATGCTAATGAGAAAACATGATCTGTGGCTACCCATAACAATTAAAAATATCCTTCTTTTTATGTAGGAGCTATATGTTTATAGTGAAGGATTAATAAAGAAACATAATCAAAGTTATTTTCTGCCTAATACTAACACCCAGCTATCTCATCTGATCACACTGGTTTAACAGATAAACTAGTCCTAAACGATGCTGGAGTTTGGAAAGGAGTTTTTTGTCTAAAATTTAACTGGGGCAAGTTTCAGGTGGTATTGGTAGGGTAACAGAAGTAGAGCTGACATTTCAGTTCTGTAATGGTCTCTGGTTCTGCTCACTCAGCAGCTGGGAGCCCTCACCACAGTGGTTTTGCTGAGAGCCTATACTAGCAAGACTCTGACCTAGTTACCCTGTGGCACAGTTTTTAGGAGAGTAAAGCTCTGCCCCTTTAAAAGCATCTACTACCATGGGCAGCCAGAACCAGAGCTCAGAAACACTGCATCCACCTGGCTCTAGCCTGATCACTTCCAGCACAGATTGGCAAAGGGTGTCTGCCATGTAAACATGCACCCTGCTTCTCTCATCACCCTGTAGCAGCCAGAAGCCAGCTGCTTCTCTCCCTGGAAAGCTGGATCAAAATCCCTAGAATTTTCCTTGGAGAAATGCAACTAGGTGGTTGGCAAAGAATATATTGACAGCCATCATTGTGGGGATATATATACCAAGTGTGATACACTGGCATGGTGGAGGACTTGTTAGACCCTTGGTTGTTCCTAGATAATGACAAAGCAGTTTTTCTCCATTTGTTCCTGATGAAAAAGCTTTAACTTTTCTTATTGACTGTGTCTCTCATTGAAGTTACCTAGTCTTTGGAGACCTCAAATCAAGGCTACAGAAATGCATTCTCTGTGGAGAGCACACAAAGCTGGAGCTAATACAGACAAAATGTAGCCAGTCATTTATGACGCAATGCTATAGGTAGAATCCATTACTGTTGTTCTCTGCCATGAAACACTGGCTTCCAGAGCCTTAAACTTCCTAACTTGCCAGGATCCTTACTTTTGTGGACTACTTTGGCCATTAGGTAGGGAGAAGGATAATTGTGGCTGTTATTGTAAGGGCATGAGGCATAACCAGTTCAGGATATATATCAGGTCTACTAAAACACTAAAAAAACCCTTTTTTCTGCCTTGTAAGAGATCAGTGTTATTCAGTGGGCTGCTTGTTTCTTTGCAATGGAAACTACTTCTCTGATTGGGATGGTTCAGACATTATTCAAATATTTTTTCTGGGCATATGGCTGTGCATGCCATCCATAAAGGACTGTGGGAGAGAAAAAAAAAAAAGAAAAAGAGAAGGGAGCACCTACTTAATGCACTGTCTTCTTCTATTCATGTCAGTGTCTATCAGGTGGCGTCCCCTGCCAGAAGGCTACTGGGTGTGAAGGCTCAGCTGTAAGATCTGTCTTGGCAAAGTCTATACTTTTCTCCTTTTAGTATGTGAGATTTAAACCACAGCCATTTTTATTTCTGGGCTCTTTCTAATATAAAAAATTAAATCACAATCTCCCTAAAATTACTAAAATTAACAGGATCATTCCTAGTACTTCAAATATGCTGTAGCTTTTTCAAAATAATTTTGTTTTGTTATTTCATATGCAGTATGATCACCAGTCACAAGAAGAAAACAGTGATCTGTAGCCGAGACATTGACTGTACAGTTGCTACTGTACAACTAAATGACTGTGCAGTAACCCAAGTTATTGTACAGTAGCACCAATGAACATCTTTTTTGTGATGCTACTGCACAGTAGCCTACTATTACTGTGCTGTAGTGTCATGTCATGGTTGTTGCCACGCAACACTACCGTGCAGTAGTGCATCGGGCTACTGCATAGTCAGTGTCTCATGTAGATGTGGCCTGTGTGTCTGAAACAATGCAGTCATTTTGGCCTTCAACAGCTGCCTCAGACATCTTCATTAGTGCAGGGAGTTTCTTTTTCTTCCCATTTTCTGGGGGTTTACTCTTTCTTCCATTAAGTCTTACATGCAGTCACCTTCTTTCTGGTTCAGCAAGCCTGAGACTGGAAATCAAGCCCTGATCTCTTGCATGTCAGTGTAGGATGGGATTATTAGTCTTGCCTTCATGGTTGTAAATTTGACTGGAAAGGCATCCATAATATTGATCACTTAACCATTCGTTTTTAATTTAACCATTTATTTTTCTGGATAGATATGGCTACCTCTCAGACAGGTTGTTTTACAAATAAAATATTAAAACACCCCATCCTATTTCTAATGATAGTTTATAATGCCTTCTCAGAATTTTCCAGTTCAATAAGGCCAACAGTGTCTTGCCTTATTGCTGATTACAGCAAAAAAAACCTTGAACCCTTTCTTTAGTTGAAATTATCTTATCCAAAAGGTGACTTTCATTTTCTCATCATCGTTCAGTAAATAGAAGCACAGACCTCCCTTCATCACTGTAGAGGCATCAAAGGCACTGCAAGTAGCACAGACTGTTTTGCACCCTACACTAAGCCACTGAAGCAAAACAATAAGATAATATGAGCTCCCTTCAGAAGTTAGACTCCTCTAGCTAGAAACCAATTTGCACCTATGCATAAACATAATTTTGTCTCTGGATTTATTAGAGTTCGACCCAGGTGGAAATGTAAGGATTACCATATGACTCTGTTGTTTCCATAATATCACTGTCTTGTGGCTGTAGGAGCTCTGATGGGTCTGCATTATAAACTAAAATGTTGACTTCCATTGGCTCAGCTATATTACTATCAGAAGACTGTGGTACAAAACTAGCTGGAACACTTGCTGGTGGAGTTGAGACAGGATAGGGTTTAACAGATTGTGAAGAACTTTCTCTACAGCTTGGTACTTCCTGTACTTCTGCTCTTCTACTATCTTGGATTGCAGATCTTTCTTTTCCTGAAATGTGAAGGTGAATAAGAGAGAAAGTATACCTTCAACCACCATCATCAATTATAGGTCTTGTAAGATATTACTAACTAAAATTACCACTCCACTAGAGAATCTACTAACAAGTCTTGGTGTACAGAAGAAAAAAATAGAAAGTCAAAGTACCCCAAGTACATCTAGATACATCTTATATTACAGCCACTTAAAGATATTTAAAATCTTATACTGTAAAACTCCAGTAGATCAAATTGTTGCAGAATCTAATTGTTCCTTCATTATCAATTGCAGCAGATAAATTAAATTAATTTACTTAACGCAACCACAGTGGCACTGAAGCAATTTAAAACTAACAGCTTACTAAATTAGAGAAATAGAAGAGTCTATTTCCCATGCAGGTGTGACTATTTTAGGGATTATAATGATTAGTACTTTCCAAGTACAGACTCCATTTTGATTGTATTACTTGTCTGCCTTCTTTGCTACCTTTTTACCTCTATTTTTGGACCAAAATTTCAAGGGCTGTGTCATAACATGGTCTTTAGACATTGATGCTCTTCTATCTTAACAGAAATCAAGAACAAAGAAAGTGGCTAGACAAAGAAAATAAGTTCTCAGGCTGGTAACTGAGAAATGGCTCATGTAGGTGGGCTGTTGAAAACATGACAAGGCAGTCTCTTACTAGCCATCTTAGAAGGATGAAGAAGAAACAAGAAGCCAAAAACAGGGGTGTGAAGGAGGAGAGACAAGACTATCCTGAACAGTCTAGAGGGCTCTGACTTCAGTTCAAACAGTATTCCAGGAATCAAGGGGAAATTGAAGCAGGAGAAGGCACTTAAGTGGAACTGTTATGTCTCTTATTATGCCCATTTTGCAAAATCTTTGAGCTTTGTGCTTCAGCTACCATGTCTTTCTATAGAATGAAGAATGGTAAATCAGAGTGTCCGTGAGGTTGGAGCTTTGGGAAATGCTGTACTTAAGCCATTTGAATGTCCTGGGAAATAAGCTGGTGCTGGGGGTTGGACCTTGAGATGCCCAGGAAGTATGCTACAGAAATAGAGTGAGTGAGACAGAGAGCGATATGTAGTGCTGGAACCTACATTAAGCAAGAGAAGTTGGTTGTGGGCCTATCTTGTGCGATTCAAAAACCTGTAACCTTGGTGAGTGCTCCAAAGGGACAGTTTGACCGGGCCTAAAACTACAGCACGTATGATATACCCTGCCCATCCTGACCATTGGCAGTGGACAGTAAATTTTATTTTTTTTCTCTATAATACAGTAGAGAGTTGATTATCTAGAAAAATCAGTTAACCAGAAGGTTTTGTATTAACATCAGCAGCAGCACGAAGTTGGGTTTTGCTTGTTGGTGAGACACCTGTGCATTATTTACTTACTAGTGCTTTGAGATTTTAAAACACTGCACAGTATCATACATTTATTTCTTGTTGGTTTTAATATTTGCTGTACAGTACATTAAAGTATAGTTTTCAGCACTTCATACTGTGGTGTTTGATTATCTAAAAATTATCCAGAATTATCGTGATACTATGCCAGATAATTCAAGGCCTACTGTATTTCTATCATTACGGACTTCCTGAAACTGCAATTCACATATTTTGTGGGAATCACAAAATCTGGCATTGCCCATGAAAGTGGGCAATGTCAGTGAAATCTGTGAAATCTGCAGGGGGGGAAAAAGCAAACTTACTGAAATTAAAATACTGGATTCCCAGAGGGAGCCAGCAGTGCTCTCGCCCAGCTCCGCAGCCTGCCAGAAAGAGAAGGTGGGGTGGAGAGGGTCTGCTCACATACAAAGGCCAGCCCAAGACAGCTGCTGCCCCTGTGGCTTGCTGCTGATTGGCTGAGCAGGCTGCCTGTCATGTAGCCCTGCTCCGCTCCACCAGTCAGCAGCAAGGGGTGGGTCTTCATGACAGACAGCCCTCACAATCAATCAGTGCTGATGGGCAGGGCTGGATGATGGACAGCCTTTGCAGCCAATCAGCAGTGAGGGGCAGAGCTACTGGGGCCTTTTGGCCAATCAGAAGCATGAGGGGCCCTTGCTGTGATCAGCCCAAGAAAATGGTGGTAGGTCCCACAATTCCCCCACTAAATCAGCTAGCCACCTCCTTGAGTGAGGCAGATCCCTACCTATAATCCATATCTTAACCTTTTGTGAATATGTGTGTGTGTGCGTGTGTATGCATGCACACATACTCACATCTGTACAAATACACATACAGCCTTCTCCTCACTTCTAGTTTCTGAAACAAAGTTTATCACAGTATATGACATCATAAATACCATAAATTCTATTGTAATGTTTGTAATCTGTGACACTTTTGAGGCAAAAACACATCATGTTTGAGATTTCTTCAGACAACCTCAAAGAACCAACTGTTTCATTGATAGACAAAATGTTTTTTATAGAAGGTTCATTCAAAATGTGTGCTGAATGGCTGCCTAATGCTGTTAATGAAAACATTTAGCATCTAGGGCTTAATTCTATTTCCAGTTTTCTTTTGGAGTTGAGCCTTTAAGTGGCAGTCCCTTAAAAAGATTAGGACATCCAGAGTGTTGTAGAGCAGTGGTCTCCAAACTTTTTTGATCGCGCACCCCTATCAGTAAAAAAATTTTTGAGCACGCACCCCCAATATATGTATATTTCTATAAATATAAATAAAAGTTCTAATATTTTCTTCCCACACCCCAATGGATCATCTTGTGCACCCCCTGGGGTGCATACACCCCACTTTGGAGACCACTGCTGTAGAGAATGGAAAACATTTTAAAAGAACATACTAAGGAAATGGCTATATAATTCACTTTCAGACTGGACATATATCTACATAGTAAGTTCATGGGTACATAATTATGCATACAGAATAATATATTTTTCCAACCTAATAATAATGATCTAGAAATTATAACTTTGGATCATAGTATCATAGGAAAATAGGCCTGGAAGGGACCTTATGGATGCCTCCTGATGAGCAGGAATGTGCGTTTCCCTGGGGACAAGGAGCAGTGGCACATCTTGTGCTGCTGCTACTTGCCCCTGGCGAAAGCCCAAGCCACACACACTCTGGCGTGAGGCGGGTTACTCCAGGTGGGGTAGGGGAGGCTGCAGCCAGCAACTGTGCTGGTCCCAGCAGCCTTATCTTGGGTTCTGGGGGCCTCCAGAAGCTGCAGCCACCTGGGCAGTGGCTGGAGTATGGCTTCAACCAGCAGTCCCTGATTTTGGGCAGTGTGCACTGCAACCAAGAGCGCTGCCTCATTTTTGGCATGGTTTTTTTTTTGACACCAGAATCACCCAGAGTCACCTCCCCGCCCTCCCCCCCCCCACTGCAAAGTAGCACAGCAGGGAACACCTGCATGTGTGGTGTGTCACGCTACAGACGGGTCTGTGGTGCCACATGCCTCACATCCATGCTCATCTGGATGCAGCTCATGGGTGCGTACAGACAAGCGCGCACATCCCTGTTGCCCTGCCTCAAACCCCTTTGAGGCAGAGCAACAGGCACGTGCAGGAACAAAAAAAAGGTCCCTGTGCTACAAACTTGTAAAATCAGAAAATCAGACCCCTAGATATCTAGGGATCGAAAAAGCCATACCACAATAGAGCGGAGCAAGGCACGGTTCAAGACCATGGCAGGAGCCAATCCTCCAAAAGAGACGCTCTGGTTTTGGCAAGAGTGTCTCTTTGGTGTTCCTGCTGCCCCCAGTGCTGTCCAAGGAAAGTACAGGGGGAGTTTCATGGGTGTCGGTGGGGTGAGGGGTGGCAGGGGGATGTGGGGGGAGTTTGGAGAGTGAGGGGGGGATGTCCCTGGGGCTGCGGGACCAGGCCCAGATCCCTGAGGCTCGCTTGTCTGGCTTTGCACGGGAGTGGGTCACACGGCTCCGGGAGGTGTGCACAGGAGCCACGCCACCCTGAGCCCTGTGACCCGCTTCCATGCAAGACTGGACTAGCGAGCCACATGGGGCTGGGCCAGGTCCTCACCCCCCGACACCCCACAAGCAGAGGGGGCAAAGGTGGGAGCCAGCCCTGGGGCCCGGCCCATGCTGACAGGAGCCGGTGCGGCATGTGGTTCCCACGTGCTGCGCTGGGTCCTGCCATGGCTGGGACCTTCCTATAGCTCCAGGACCTGGCCCAGCATGTGGGGACCGCACGGAGCAGAGCCAGGTCCTGCTGGCCCTGGGGCTGCTCATGCTGCCTGGCAGCTGGGTAGCACGAGCAGCCCCAAGGCCGGCAAGACCTGGCTTGGCTCCGCATGGTACCCATGCACTGAGCCAGGCCAGGGAACACAAGCTGCCTGGGGCTGGCAGGATGCAGCTCAGCTCCACATGGTCTCCATGCACCGGGCTGGGCTGGGAAGCACGAACTGCGTGGTCTCCAGGTGTCTCATGTTCCCTGACCCAGCCTGGTGCGCGGGGACCGTGCGGAGACGAGCCAGGTCTTGCTGGCCTCGGGGCTGCTCATGCTGCCTGGCTTCCAGGTGGCACGAGCAGCCCCAGGGCCAGCAGGACCTGGCTTGACTCTGCATGGTCCCTGCACACTGGGCCAGGTCCTGCAGCTATAGGAAGGGCCTGACCGTGGCAGAACCGGGTGTGGCACTTGGGAACCGCATGCTGTGCCGGCTCCTGCCAGCATGGGCTGGGCCCCAGGGCCAGCTCCCACCTTTGCCCCCTGTGCCTGCGGGGGGGTGGGGTGAGGACCTGGCCCAGCCCCATGTGGCTCACTAGTCCAGCCTTGCATTGGAGTGGGTCACAGGGCTCCAAGAGGCATGACTCCTGTGCACACCTCCTAGAGCCATGCGACCTGCTTTAGTGCAAACCCAGACTAGCAAGCCTCAGGGATCTGGGCCCAGCCCAGCTGGGCTGCAAAGGGGCCCCAGGACCCGGCAGGGCCTGGCACATGGTCCCCGCATGTCGCATTGGGTCCTTTCACCATGGGCCCAGCCTGGCTGGGCTGCAGAGGGGGCCCAGGACCTAGCTGGGCCTGGCACATGGTCCCCGCATGTCGCAT
>NW_017729031.1:64188843-64189089 GCF_001723915.1 Gavialis gangeticus
AAGCCTCGGAAGGGGGCAAGCCCAGTGAGAAGCCTCGGAAGGGGGCAAATCCATTGAGAAGCCCGGCGAGGGCAAGGAGCGTATGAGCGCAGAGAGACTGGCCCCAGTGGGGCACGGTCTGTAAGAGAGCAGCCCCAGGAGGGGCGAGTAGACTGAGCGGACCCCCGGGGGGGAGCGGATATAATTAGTAGGCCCAAGAGGGCTAGCGAATAGAGGGGCGCCGGTTGCGTGACAAGCCCAGGGGCG
>NW_017729031.1:64194089-64194298 GCF_001723915.1 Gavialis gangeticus
CAGCAGAGCCAGGCTGGGCTCAGCACATGGTCCCCCCACTGCAGCTGTTGAAGGTTAGTTATGGGCCCTCGGCAGGTGGGCTAGGGCCCTGTGGGGGATAGGGGCTGTGGCCCTGTAGCAGGGCACTAGGGTGCCTGCTACTGAATAGTAGTAAAAGGGGTTTAGCTGCCATTCATCAGGGCAGCAGGTGCCAGTTGCTACGGCAACTG
>NW_017729031.1:64204496-64205134 GCF_001723915.1 Gavialis gangeticus
GAGCAGCCCGACCACCCGAGCATCAGCATTATGATACGCAGTGGAGAGAGCCCTGACAGGGAGATGGAGAGTAGTCAGGGTGGCGCTTAACGGAGGGTATAGCCAGCAGGCTTATTTTGTGTTTCAGCCAGTAGGCTTATGGTTTGGAGTTTCTGTTAGTTGTTGCGTTTGCGAACCGGAGGACTGGGCGAGGCTGAAGGGGTGGAGGAGGCCTCAAGGGAGCTCCCCCAGTAGAAAGAGGTGTTCCTAGTGCTGCAGGAGGTGCTGCGTTTTGGTGTGTCCCGACTCCAGCCCAGTGGGGTGACTTCAGAAGAGCAGTGTTGTGCGTAGGCAAAAGCCCAGTGGGGCGTAGGCCTGAAGAGGTGGGTCTGGGGGGCCAGGTAAGGCTAAGGCCGCCTGAGCCCCAATTGTGAGAGGCCCGAGTCGGGCATAGGACCCTAGAAGGAGTCTGGGGCCAGGTGAGGCTGAGGCTGCCTGAGCCGTGAGCATGAGGAACGTGAGTATAGCCCCAGTGTGGGCGCGGGAGGCGCGAGGCACAGGCCCGAGCGCGGGCGAAGGCGCGCGGGAGGCGCGAGGCACAGGCCCGAGCGCGGGCGAAGGCGCGCGGGAAGTGGGCCCAGAGTGTGGGTGACCGCGCG
>NW_017729031.1:64210134-64213403 GCF_001723915.1 Gavialis gangeticus
AGAAGGTGCGCTGCCACAGGCCCTCAAGGGGGGAGCTGGGACCCCGGGTGGGGGGCATTTCATATGCTGGGGGCCTGCACCCCATGGGGGCCAGGAGACTCACCCCTCCTGAGCAGTCCCCACACAAAGTCCCCCACACCCACAGTGCCCCCAGCAATTGCCCCACTCCTACCCACAGACCAACCCACCTCCCTCCATATCCATCCAACCACCTTCCTCCACACCCCTTATCACCCCCTTTCTACAAACACCACATCCCCCCATCACACACCCATCATGTATGAAGAAAACCAAAAGCACAGATCAACATATATAGGTATTTAGAATTCATGTTTTCATGATGATAGAGACACTGGTAGGCTTCCAAATTGCTTTAACAATGTAAATATACCAATAAAGCATTATCCAACTTACCACTGTCTTTCTCTCTGTCTAGGGGGGTGTGTGTGTGTGTGTGTGTAGAGTGGTTTTTTGTTTTAAATGTGGAAGAACATGGATTTTTGGCATATTTTAAAAAATGGATTTGGGATGCTGCTGCAGCAGTCCAGCTGGCACAAGGGGTAGTGTCCCCAGGTATCAATTGGCTGGGCCCCAGAAGGTCCAGAGAGTGAGTAGCCCCGAGCTGCTTGCCAGGGCAGCTTTTTGTATGGATGGGGCCAGGACAGGGCAGCTTTTTATACTGCTGGGGACAGCACAGGTGCTGGCCCCAGGCTCTAGCTCCCCCTGGCTGCAGATCCGGGAGGAGCCAGGCAGGGTTATTTTGTACTAAGTGGCACAATTTGCTCCACACCAAAGTGCATGTCTCAGCAGGTGCACTGAGGCAAAAAGCCCTGGCTGAAATTTGCACCGCTTCTACTTGAGCTGCTGCAAGGGCATGTGCCTGCATGTGTGGATGCGCTCCATGAGGTCATCTACTCCAGCCTCCTGCTCAAGGCATGAGCATCACTGACTAAAACATCCCAACCACGTGTCTGTCTGACTGCCTTCTAAGGCTAGAGATTCCACAGTTCTTCTAGATAGCCTGTTTCAGTGCTTGACCACCCTTATAGTCAGAAAGTTCCTTCTAATCTCCAACCTAAATTTCTCCTGCTGCAGCCTGAGGCTATTGCTCCTAGTCCTTTCTCTACAGTCATGTTGAAAAACCCATCTCCATCTTCTCTGTAATTGTCCTTCAGGTATTCAAAGACTGTAATCAAGTTGCTCCTTCCCCCTCCCCACAGCTTCTCTTCTCTAGCCTAATAATTTTAGTTCTTTTTGCTTATCCTCAGAAGTCTTGCCTCCCAGGCCTCTAACCATTTTTGTTGCTCTGTGCAAGACTGTCCACGTCCATGTGGAATCTGGGGCCCTAACCTGGACACGGTAACTCCAGGGGAGGCCTCAACAGTTCTGAGTAAAGCTGAAGAAACACTTCTCTTGATTTGCACATGACACTCTTGTTACTACAACCTAGTATGCTGTTGGCTTTTTGGGCAACAAGGGCACACTGTTGGCTCAGATTCAGCTGATGGTCCACCATAACCCCAGGTCCTTCTCTGCAGTACTGCAGCCCAGCCAGTCATTTCCCAGTTTGTATTTGTGCAGGCAAGTATTCCACCTCAAGTGCATAACTTGGCTCTTGTCCTTGATGAATCTCATCTGATTGATTAGGGACCATTCCTCCAGTCTATTCTGGTCATTCTAGATCCTAACTATGGATCCTGACATATCTGCAACTCCACCCAACTTGGTGTCCTCTACAAATTTACTAAACATGCACATGATCCCAATCTCCAAATCATTAATGAAGATATTAAACAATACCAGACCCAGGACAGAACCCTAAGGAACCCCAATTGATACCTCCTGCCAACTAGACACTGAGCCATCGATGACAAAACCTTGAATAAGATGATCCAACCAGTTATGTATCTACCTAACAGAACTGTCATGTAGTCTGTATTTCCAGAGCTTATTAAAAAGAATGTCATGAGAGAGTGTGTCAAAAGCCTTCCTAAAGTAAAGATATATCACATCCACTGCTCTCCCCACATCCATAGAGACTGTCACTTCATAGAAGGAAATCAGATTGGTTAGGCATGCCTTGCTCATTGTGAGTCCATGCTAGCTTTTCCTGATCCCCTTGTTCTCTAGTTGATTCACAAGAAATTCCTTGAGGATCTGCTTCATGATCTTGCAGGTATCAAGGTCAGGCTAATTGGTGTGTAATTCCTTGGATCCTCCTCTCTCCATTTCTTAAAGATGAGCACTATATTTGCTGTATTCCAATCATCTAGGAGATCACCCAACTTCCATGAGTTCTCAAAGTGGATAGTCAATGGTTCTGAAATTACTGCAGCCCTAGGGTGCATTCTAACTAGCCCTACCAACTTGAAAGCATCTGGCATCTCTAAGTAATCACTCACTTGCTCTACCATTACTCTGTTTCCTTCCCATCTATGCTGCCAGTTGCACTTGTCATCTGGTAGTTGTCCCTATTTGTGAAGACTGAAGTTAAAAATCACATTAAATACTTCAGCTTTCCCTACATCATCCATAACTAGATTGCTATCTGCATTTCATAAGAGACCTATGGTTTCCCTAGTTTCTCTCTTACATATAACACAGAATCCCTTTTTATTGCCTTTTATGTCCCTTGCCAACGGCATCTCAAATTGCGCCTTGTGTTCTTGATTTTCTCCCTGCATGCCCATGTAATACTCTCATACTCTTCCCTAGTATTTGGACCAAGGTTTTTTTTATAGGGTTCCTTTTTGAATTTCAAATCATTGAAGAGATTGCTGTCTAACTAGGGTGGTCGCCTGTTTTATTTCCCGTTCTTCTGTAGCATCCGGATAGCCTGCCTTGAAAAGACCTTCTTAAAGTACAGCCAGCTCTCCTGGTATCCTTTTCCCTTCAAACTTGCCTCCCAAGATATTCTGACACACTGTTCCGAGTTTTTTTAAGTGTGATTTTCTGAAGTCCAGTGTCCTTATTCTGATGCTCTCTTGCTCCTTTAAAGCTCTTGAATTCTATCATCTCGTGGTTACTCTCACCTAAGTTACCTTCTACCTTCACATTATCAACCAATTCCTTCCTGTTTGTGAGCAGAAAGTCAAGATTTCATAGATTTCATAGACATTTGGACTGGAAGAGACCTCAGAAGATCATCGAGTCCAGCCCCCTGCCCAAAGGGCAGGAAGTCAGCTGGGGTCATAGGATCCCAGCAAGATAAGCATCCAATTTGCTCTTGAAGGTGTTCAATGTAGGTGCTTGAACCACCTCCGATGGCA
>NW_017729031.1:64213787-64233801 GCF_001723915.1 Gavialis gangeticus
GAAGGCTTTTTTGAAGTCAAGATATATGACATCAATCTCTTCCCCCTTGTCCAGGTGATAGGTCACCTGGTCATAGAAGGAAATGAGATTGTTCAAGCAAGACCTACCCACAACAAACGTGTGCTGGCTATCCCTTAGGATGTTGGCATCGGCCAGTCCATTAAGGATGGCCTCTTTAATAAACTTTTCTAAGATCTTCCCCAGGATAGAAGTCAGGCTGATGGGCCTATAGTTAGCCGGATCCACTTTCCTCCCTTTCTTGAAGATAGGCACCACATTGGCCTTCTTCCTGTCTTCGGGCACTACACCAGAGCACCAGGAGTTTTCAAAGATCCGTGCCAGGGGCTGGCCTATGATGCTTGCCAGGTCCTTGAGTACCCTGGGGTATAGATTGTCAGGGCTGGCTGACTTGACGGTATCCGGCTTCTCAAGGTGTTCCTTCACGAGGTCAGCAGAGCTTCCCCCTTGTTGGTCTCTACCATCTGTATCAAAAATTTGGTAGGACACTCCAGGAGTTTGCTGGACTTCTTGTTTACTGCTGTGCTTCCCTCCCAGCAGATGTACTGATAATTAGAGTCCCTCCTTATAATCAAGTCCTGGGATTTGGTAGCTTCTGTCAGGTGCTTAAAGAAGGCCTTATCTATCTTGTCTTCCTGGTTTGGCAGTCTGTAGCAGACACCCACCATGACACCCCCCTATTGCTTCAATAGGCCCACTTTCCTTTATGTATTATACATCAGAACACATGTATATCATGTTATATATATAGGGAAACGCATACTTCTTTTTCCCTCTGCCTTTCTTTCCTGAACAAGCTATGACTTCATAATGAGTATCAATGATTGTACTTCAGGCATGTGAATTATCCCACCACATCTCCGTAATCCAATTTACATCACCATTTTGTGATTGCAGCAGGACCTCCAATACTTCCTATTTATTCCCCTTACTTCTTGCATCAGTATATAAATATTACAGGTATATAGCTGACAGTCCTATCATCTCTCTGAGAACACTGCTAAAGTTTTCTGTTATTGCTTCCCCTTACTAAGTTTTTACCAGGTTCCTAGCCTCTTTTTACCTCTGGGCTTTTATTTCCATCCCCCAGTAAACCTCATTTAAAGTCCTCCGCACTAGGTTAGTAAGCCTGTACATAAAGATACTATTCCATCTCTTTGTTGGGTAGACCCCATGTCTTCCCAGTAAATTCATCTTCCTGGAACACAGCCCCATTGCTGAAGCAGCCAAAGCATTGCTGGTGACACCATCTATGCGGCCATGTGTTGACCCCAATGCTCCTAGCTGGCTCTATACCCTTGACTGGAAGGATGGAGAAGAACACCACCTGGGCCCCTGTTCCCTTTACCTTTATGCCCAAAGCCATGTAGTCACTTTCAATCTGCTCAAGGTTGCTCCTGGCAATACCATTAGTATCCACATGGATGAGCAGCATGGGTTAGTAATCAGAGGGCCAGATGAATCTTAACTTTTCCATAATGTCTTGGATGTGGGCTCCTGGCAGGCTAAATACCTGGTGAGCCAACAGATCAGGCTGGCAGATGAATGCCTCCGTGCCCCGCAGGAGGGAATCACCGACTACCATCACTCATTGATTCCTCTTGGCAGCTGTGGTCTTGGTCTTGTCTCCCTAGGGGTGCATGGCTTGGCCTCTCCTAACAGTGGAGTGGGCTCCTTCTTATCTGATGCCAGGGCTTCATATCTGTTCTCCAGCTGGACAGCTGAAGAAGTGAAAGAGGAGTGCTGTGTGTTGCCAAAGGTGCCAAGCTGCCAGCTTCCACCTTCCAGAGTACCTGTGTCTTCTGTGTTTTCCAATGCCTACTCTTGCTGTCCCTCTTCCATGACCAGGTCACAAAAGCCTTGGACACAGGTGTCACTGTGGACATAGTCTTCCTGGACTTTAGGAAGGCCTTCAACTCTGTCTCACCCCATCCTCATTAAAAAAAATTAGGCACTTGTGGTGTTGACGCCTACACAGTCAGATGGGTCACAAATTGGCTGCACCCAGAGAGTGGTGGGGGATGGGTCATTTTCAACCTGGAGAGATGTGGGCAGTGGGGTTCCCCAGGGCTCAGTCCTTGGGCCTGCACTGTTCAATATCTTCATCGGTGATTTGGATGAGGGGGTGAAAAGCACCTTGTTCAAGTTCATAGATGACACTAAGTTGTGGGGAGAAGTGAGCACACTAGAAGAGAGAGACAGGCTACAACTAGATCACTACAGGTTACAGAGGTGTGCAGACGACAATAGGATGATGGGTTTCAATACGGACAAGTTCAAGGTGTTGCCCCTGGGGAGGAAGAACCAGCAGCATACCTATAGGCTAGGGAACTACCTTCTCATCAGCACAGAGGCAGAAAAGGATCTTGGAGTCATTATTGATTCCAAGATGAACATGAGCTGCCAATGTGGGGACATGGTCAGGAAGGCTAACTGCATTTTGTCATGCATCCATAGATGTATCACGAGCTGGTCCAAGGAGGTGATCCTCCCACTCTGTGTGACATTGGTCAGGCTGCAGTTGGAGTACTGCATCTAGTTCTGGGTGCCGCACTTCAGGAGGGATGTGGACAGCATCAAGAGGGTCCAGAGGAGGGCCACTCGCATGATCAGGGGGCAGCAGGGCAGGCCCTATGAGGAGAGGCTGCAGGACCTGAATCTGTTCAGACTCCACAAAAGAAGGCTGAGAGGGGATCTGGTGGCCACCTATAAACTTACCAAGAGGGACCAGCAGGCAATGGGATAGTCCCTGTTCCCCCAAGCACTACCAGGGGTAACAAGGAACAACGGCCATAAGTTGACTGAAAGTAGATTCAGGCTAGACATCAGGAGGCACTACTTCACTGTCATGGTGGCTAGGAGCTGGAACCAACTTCCAAGGGAAGTGGTGCGTGCCCCTAGCCTGGGGGTCTTCAGAAAGAGGCTAGACAGCCACCTAGCTCAGGTCATTTGACCTCAGCATCCTTTCCTGCTCATGGCAGGGGGTTGGACTAGACGATCTGCTTAGGTCCCTTCCGACCCTACCTACTATGAAACTATAAAACTATGATTTTGGAAGTGTCTTTGTGCATCAAATCAATGAAGATGTCATAATCACAGATGCTTCTGAGCCTGTCTACCTCCTCCTGCAGCTCCCTTACCTGATTTCTCAGAGAATCCACCAGGAGGCAGCACTCAAACCACCAGCAGTCTCCCACCTGGCTGACGCTGACAGGGACATGCAAGCTACAGTCCTTGTAAATCCATCCTGTCCTATACATGGCACGTCTCCCCCATGGTAACAAAAAATATGTTGAGAAAGAATTCTTTATAATTAAGCAACTTGGACAGTAAAACCAGAGAATCATCACTAATAGACGGGAATCATTGGTTTGGGTTCATTGAAAATGTTCCATTAATTTTTCAACATAAAACTGAGTTTTCAGCTATGTGAAATTTTCATTAGAAGTATCTGTTTTCTGTAGAAAAATGGATTTTTGTTACAGCTGTAATGTCCCTAGAAGGAAAACTGTTTATTTTTTGCTTCTCAAGACAGCATGATAGCTGAGTTTTGTCACCTGCACTGTTCACTGCTCAGTATAATTTAGACCAGTGGTTCTCAACATTTTTAGGGTCAAGGCATGCCTTGCTAGTCTCAAGGCACCCCTTGGAAAATGCCAATGTTTAGTTTTCACTTCTTTTACTATAGGAAAATAAAGCAATTTTTCTGTTGCAAAGAACTCAGAAAGACAATAACATATCAGAATGTTTTTAACAATGTAGACTCCTATTTGTAATCTCAGGGTTCATCTTGTGAATCATGTTTGTCCACCTAACAGTGCTGACGGTACCCTGTGGCATGCTTAAAATGATCTCAAGGAACCCCATAGTGTTGTGGCACCCTAGCTGAGAATCACTGACAGATGTTAATTATGGCAATCTGATATAGAACAGCTGTAGAAGGTGTTAAGAAGGAGATTTGCCATTAAGTGGCTTTCCCTGCATATACTGTGACTCCCCTCAGATTATGTATTTCTGCATCAGAAATAGACAATTAGTCACTTCTACAATTTCAGTAGAATTATACTAGCATTTAACTGAAATACTTTGGTTAAAATTCAAGTCCAAAGAATTTTTACTGAAAGTGTAGATCAGCAGTACATTCTAGTAGAGAGGGCACTGGACTGGCAATCAGACTCTAATTCTTTATCAAGTGTCTCCACTCACTCACTATGTGAACTAAGTTTTTAACCTCTCTGTTCTTCTTTCCCCATCTGTAAAATGAGGACAATATTTCCTTATTATTGTAAAATTGCTTTTGATCTATGATGAAAAGTTCAATGTAGGTACCAAGTATAAATATTATTGAATAGCTGCATTTTTAGTGGAATATCTCTGGTTCCACCATTGAGAATCTTGGTAACAGAAGTTGTAATACATTCTAACATGAAAAAAATAAACACATAGAAAGATGCTAATGTTGTTGGGTTTTTTTATATGAAAATCTTGTGTTGCAATTTCTCTTTGTTCTCAGTATCACAACAGTATATGACCGAAATTATGTGGTATTTTTCACTTTTCATCACAACATTGATGCTATTTCCTGCTTTCTCTATAGGTCAATAGAACTCTCAGGCCTTAAAATCAATTTAGAGATCATTTGCTCTAATGGAACAGCCTATAAAACACATCTGAACATCTTTACTGTCAATTTGTTAGCAAGTATCACCACTGCAATTATCAGCTGCCATCATTGCTATCTGTTGAAATATGGACAAGATGGAACAGTCTCTATTAGAACTGTGCCAAAGTGAAGAAAGACAGATTATATGGTGATTAGGGTTTTGGAATATTAATTAAACATCAAGGCTTTCAAATTAGAATCCCAGATGTTTGATCATTATGGTAATTCCCTGTTAACTGCAACCCCTTAAAGGCCTCAGAAACATTCCACTAATTCTCCAGTGGTGAAAGGTTGAAGACCCTTAGGCTATAGAGCACTGAGCCCCTGTGCCATCAATTATACAAGACATGGCCTTTTTAGCAAAATGGAGTCATTTCATTTAGTGAGCCTTCTGTTAAGGAAGCTCTTGAACAGCTGTCTAAGTATGTTGTATGTAAATACTCTCCTTACTAATATGGGGTCTTTGCAAGACAAAGCACTTGGTTCCTTGTACAAGCTGTTTACTTTGAATCAATATACTAAATAGTTACTATATTTTCACAGTGGGGCTGTATAAGCAGCCCTGCCTGCTGACAGATCTCCATGCAAGCCCATGACTACACCACTAACAATTATGAGTCGGTCCCTTGATCTGCCATGCTTAGGTACATAACGGAGAGTGGCATCCCAGTCAGTGATGGATGTAGCGTGAGTGATGATGTGTTATCCTAGGGCCAAGATGAAGCAAGGTTAATCCTTAGTCACAGTTTTTTAGGCTGTTTATGTACTATTTTTTAATAAGGGCATTATTTTCCAGTCCATGAAACAAAAGTTGACATTTGGGAGCAGTGTCATGTGTGCACAACATCCACAGACATGATTACTGATGTCCCTTTTAAACAGCAGAAGTGCTACTTGTCACAGTCAGCACAGGAAGTATACAGGGGAAGCTTGCTAATAGTAGGCCTGACTGCCAGTGACTGCTGTGATAATAGACTTAACCTTTCTCATGCAGTCAGGTTTTTGTGGTTTATAATAAATTATCCAGCTAAGAAAGATGTTAGCGATACAACAGTCCCAATCCTTGCTGGCAATTCAGCACCAGCATTTCCTTCCTCACTACATGGTCAGGATCCAGGGTCAAATTTAGTTGCAAGCCCAGAGCAACCTCAGAACTTTACACAAAACAATTGAAAAGGAGATATCAGCACAAGAGAGACAGATATAAATGATACCACAAGTACTAGAAATGCAGGCAGTTTTCACAGTAGCGTGGGGAATATTGATTCAGGTGAAAAAATCCATAAGTTTTCACTTCAGCTTCAAACCAAGTCCAATCAAACTGATGCATGGTTTAACAGGAATAATTACTTTTGTGTTGGTGGCCTTCTCTTTCTGGTTTTGGCTTGCTTGTTTGTTTTGTACACATCTGCCTTTCTGGGTTCCAGGCAGCTCGCACAGGCCAAATCCGGCTCAGTCAAAATCAACAAACACACCCACATTCTTTGCAGCAAGACTTGATTTGCCCATGAATGAGTAGGCACGAAAATACTGGCCAGCAGTATTAACAATTCTTGTGATCTTTAGGTGCCCAATGACTAGCAGAAAATATTGTGAGAGAAGAACAAATCACATGAGACAAATATTGGTTACCTCACTTAATGTAATATAATATTGGAAGTGACCCAGATGCTGCAGTGCTAAAGGTAGTATAAGAGCCCATACACAACAGAAGTCTCAAGAGAGAACCATATGAATCTGGGTGGCTCTTTTATTTGAAGCCTTCAACTTGTGCATTAAACTCTAAGCTTTCCTAAAGAAGAAAAAAGTCTCCAGCCCTGATGGTTTGAAGATAAAATATGAAGTTCTGCAAAGGGTCTGCCGTGTAATGCTAATCTTACCATTCATCAGTGGCTTGTAAGCACCTTTTTCTCTTCTGAGGAGCAACAAAATAGAGCCTTCTGCCACCACAAATGACACAGCTCCAGAACACACATAATTTTATGGTCAAGATAATTAGTTTTGCCTCTGTATAGAGCCAAACGTCTCAAATACAGGCATCATGCTGCCCAGTTCCCAGCAGCTCCTTGCTGCTAGGTTGTATTTCCTTTTACATGGCTCCAATCTGGCATGCTAGGAGACTGACAGGTTCCAGCTGTTCCACTGGCCAATCCTTTCCTACCTGCACAGAACCCTGTTGGAAGCCAATCACTCTCGCGCCCTTTCCAGGACGCAAATGCACACTGTAGTCATGACAGTGGCTAATAATAGAGCCTATGAGGGCTAAAGCATTTGGGGCACCCATACACATGCAGTGAGGCTGCTCCGATGTGCTATAATTACAGTGTGTCAGAGCAGACTCAATTAATTGAATCTGCTGAAGTGTGGTAATTATCACGTTCCAGCATCACACATATCAGTGTCCCTACACTGAAAAAATGGCACTGGGGGCACTTTAACTAAAATTCATCAAACAAGCTTTACTTAGCGGCAGTCTATTCCAAACCTTGGGGGCTTGGACAGTGAAGAAGTTCTTTCTTATGTCCAGCCTGAATCGGTTGTGGAGGAGTTTGTGACCATTCAATCTTGTCATCCCTTGGGGTGCTCTGGTGAACAGACATTCCCCCAGATCCTGATGAGCACCCCTGATAAACTTATAGGTGTCTACCAGATCACCCCTGAGCCTGAGCTTTTCCAGGCTAAAGAGCCCCATGGCTTTCAGCCTCTCATCGTAAGGTCTGTTTCCCTGTCTTCTTCTCTGCACCCTATCAAGCTTCTCCACATCCTTTTTGAATTGTGGAGCCCAACACTGGACGCAGTACTCCAGCTGCGGCCTCACCAAGACCGAGTAAAATGGGAGAATGACATCCTGGGATTTGCTTGAGAAACATCTATGGATGCAAGCCAGTGTATTGCTTGCTTTACTAGCTGCAGCATCACACTGAAGGCTCATGTTCATCTTGCGGTCAACCATGACCCCCAAGTCCCTTTCATCTGTAGTGCTAGCCAGTGTAGCACTGCCGAGCCTATAAGGATGCTGCAGGTTTTTCCTCCCAAGGTGGAGAACCTTGCATTTTTCAGTGTTGAACACCATCAGGTTCTCGTCTGCCCATTTCATGAGCCTGTCAAGATCCACCTGGATCACCCTCCTGTCCTCGGGTGTGGATGTTTTACCCCAGAGTTTGGTGTTGTCGGCAAACTTGGCCAGTCCGCTTCTGACACCGATGTCCACATCATTGATGAAGATGTTAAATAGTATAGGCCCTAGGACAGGGCCTTGAGGGATTCCACTGGTCACAGAACACCAAGACGATTGGCTCCCATCGACCACCACCCTCTGGGTCCTACCGCAGAACCAATACCCCAGCCAGCAGATTGTGGTGAGGTCAAGGTCACAGTTAGCCACTTTAGCCAAGAGGTGATCATGGGATACCAGATCAAAGGCTTTTTTAAAGTCAACATATACAACGTCGATCTCTTCCCCCTTGTGATAAGTTACCTGGTCATAAAAGGAAATGAGACTGGTCAAGCAAGACCTACCCGCAACAAACCCATGGTGGGTATCCCTCACGATATTGCCTTCAGCTATTCTGTTAAGGATAGCCTCTTTGATAATCTTTTCCAAGACCTTCCCCAGGATAGAGGTCAGGCTGATGGGCCTGTAGTTTGCCGGATCTACTTTCCTCCCTTTCTTGAAGAAAGGCACAATATTGGCCCTCTTCCAATCATCGGGCACTTCACCAAAGCACCAAGAGCTCTCAAAGATCCATGCCAGGGGCTGAGCTATGATGTTTGCCAGCTATACCATGTGTATAAACACCCTTGGAGTTTAGCTATTTAGAATTTATTCATTTTTTGACAAAATCATGAGTTTCATATCAATTCACAGTATGAGACTCATGGGACCTTTAGATTTCTGACAAACGCTACAATGAATTCCCAATCCGCTTTTCAACAGACTAAGCGCTCTATGAGATGACATTTTCAAGAGGACTTGCAATGAATAATAGTAGTTAAACTGAAATGGCTCATAATATTTATTATTAAAATTCCCCATGAGCCTGACTTAAGGACTGAGGCACTACATACTAACTGCCACTTTGGGTTCCAAAAGATTCAAGCACATAATAGCAGAATTAGAGAATTAGGTTTAGAGGTTTTGACTTACGTCCGCTCATAAGTAGAAGTGAATTAAATCATTGCCTGCTTACAAAACAAAAGTAGCATTCACAAAAAGAGCATTCATAAGCATTATCTGTAAGGTAAGCCTATTATCTCTGGCCTTAGTATTCACAGGCACTCTGTACTGCTGCCTTGCAAACTGGGAGTAGCATAACCACAATTATACATTTGTGCAGGCAGGCTAATTGGCACTGTCAATCAGCTATGCTAATTAGACTGCCCCACCAGCTGTGTGGAGGCAGTTACACTGTTTCTAGTTTAGGAAGCAGCCTACTCAGAACAGCGCAGACTTGTGAAAACAGTAAATTTTCCATACTGACATAGAGTTTTAGTTACAACAGCTAATGGGTAGAGTGTTTTCCTTGTTGGATCATTTTAATACTGTAACAATAATATATTCTTATAAGGAATCTTCACAATTCTTGGATAGTGAAATTCTTGCCATTACAAGATATTTGTACCATAAAAATATAAAAATATAATCATAAAATATAAGCATAAAAGATGTATGAACCACTTAAGTGGTTCATACATCTTGTGATATTGCTTTGCACAGAGAAATTTCAGTGAGAATGAGATGAACCTGAGACATTAAAAATAAGCTTGTGAAAATCTCTGCATCCCAAATATTTATTGATTTTTGTAAAATTCATCTTCATTTTATTAAGAAAAATGATTAATAGAAAAGTAAATTAATTACCCATACATATATTTAAAAATTTTTATAAGTCTGTAATGCACTTTAATTTCAAATGAGTTTAGGAAAACAAGCAAAGAAGCAAATTTCCACACTCTAAAAGGAGGAGAGATTGCACAAAACAGGATGTAATAACTTGTCAACAAGAATACCATGACACACAATAAATATAGATTATTATATGAAATGACAGTGATAATAATCATCAACTTGGCATAAAACTGGAAGTAATGAGGAAAATCTCAAAACACCATGAAGAAGATTCATCATACCCTGGAAAAGAAGCCACATCCTTTCCAAAAAGTTTGCTTAGCCTTTAGCATTTGACTTTGCCAATGTTCTTGTTTTAATTTACTGCTCCTCTGGTAATTTATGAGACTTTTTAATGTGGTCACAGTTATCTATGCAGTCACTAGAGTAGGTCTCATAAGGCATGGCTTACTGCTTTGATGCATACTACTTCATATAGAATGTACTATATCACCAAGTACATTCGATTTGATTTAAATTCCTTCTTGAACTCTCCAGTCAACACAAAATTTAAACTAGATAATGCAACTAATCAAGAGGGCAAAATCTTTGGATAACTCAACACAAACATCCTGTCTATGCTTGAAAGATGGTGTTGGCTAATGTGATAATTAGAGGATAAAGAGTCTTGCACTTCCACAAAAGTTGTTTGTTTGAACCCACTGGTGTTTCAATCTACATCAATAAACTCACCTTGGACTTTACTGATATGTGAAAAAAGTGTTCCTACAATAAAGCAGCTATTACTATTATTTATTAGATTAGTATGCTGCCCTTCATAGAAGTCTCAGAGTGACTTATAACAGAAAAACAAAATGATTACAGAAACAGAGTAAAATATTATTAGAACTCGTGTTGTTGCATTTGTGTCCCAAAAAAGTTGTTCTATATCTGGCAGTCTTCCTACTGCTATTCTATGCTGGCTAGCTGGGTCACCATGTCTGCTTATCTGTGTGGGACTTCTACTGCTATGAAGTCATCTTAACTGTATGCCACCTCTATGTTTAAATGCTACTGCACAAGGCAGGTGCAGCTCTTTGAAACTCCAACTTGTGGGATTTCAAAGTTTTGAATACTTTGCAGGCATGCCTCCAGGTTTAACATCACTTTGTGCTGAGTTCCTGGACTTTACACCTTTCTGGGGAGCAGAGAGTGTTCAGGCCCACTGCCTCAGTTGGGTTGTAAGGATGTCAAGGATAAAAATTGAATTTATGGGAGAGCTCACATGCTCTGATGCAACCATACTGAGATGGACTATAGCAAATAGCCATCCTACTAGATAAATATTTTTCAATTGCCTCCAGTTTTTGCACCTTGACACTACTTGCATCTACCCTTCAGCCTTTCATATTCACATTCCACTGTTAATCTGAAGATGCCCAGGTATAGTTAAATTTTTCCCCAATTGAATCCAAGTCTCCAGTAAAAAGTGTAATTGAAGATGCCCAGGTACAGTTAAATTTTTCCCCAATTGAATCCAAGTCTCCAGTAAAAAGTGTAATTGAAGATGCCCAGGTACAGTTAAATTTTTCCCCAATTGAATCCAAGTCTCCAGTAAAAAGTGTAATTGAAGATGCCCAGGTACAGTTAAATTTTTCCCCAATTGAATCCAAGTCTCCAGTAAAAAGTGTAATCAGTCAGGTAAGTAAGGTAGGTTTCTTAGAATTGCAGGAAAATTCCTGTAATTACACTCCACCATCACTGTTCATAGTGGTCCTCAAATCAAACATTTCAATTTTCACTGCAGAACATAGGTCAGAGTTACTAAAGATCCTGGCATTGTGGACCCTGCAACTACCCACATTAATACTGGTACTATGAAGAAATACTTCATTATGGTTATACACTTCCAGAACTGGTTGGGAGACATGGGGAACAACAAATGAAGACACAGGTACCATCTGTGGTCCCCAGTGCAATTCACCCATGCAAATCCATTAATAACTTCTGGTACATTACCAAACCTTTGAATCTGGGTACAGAGAAGTTTTCTAATAGCAACAATGGACAGTGCCATAACAACAGGCCATACAAGATGTACCAAAATATAAGTCAATTGCTGATTAACAACTGAGATTGGCAAGCTTCCAGACAGAAATCCTCTCCTACATTTCTATGCTGAGGGGAACTCTTGTATACTGGGACATGCTGCAGCCCTAGGATGAGATCTGCACAAATTTCTAAGGCTCTTGCCATGTAGAAATGCTGCCACCATTACTGGTCCTCCCTACTCTTCAGCATCATCTTGTCTCACCAGTCCGTACTAACCGGACAAGCCTAGAAAGAGTATACAAATGACTATGTGATTTCAGCTCTCTTCTCCTCAGGTGCCCCTATTACCCTAGCTCTCAGGTAATTGTACAGCTTCATATATGTACAGCAGCATATCAAATCACAGTGCTTAGCAGCATTTCCTCCATGCTCCTTTACAGCTATCTGAAAATGTTGCTGCCTAACAAAAGACAAAATAATAATGAGAGGAAAAGAGAGGAAACAAAGGGTATATTTAGTTTGACATAAAATTCCAGACATGCATCCCATCTAATAGGTATCCCACAATAGGCAGAAAGGCTGTCAGTACAGCATAGCACCAGGAGATGCAAAAGGCTTATTTTTGACTTACCATGACTTACCATGAGGGAGTAATGATTCAAAAGACAACTAATTTAACCTGGGACAACAAGGCAGTATAGATACACAGCTCATGCAACAGTTATCCCATGTCACTTGCTAGAGAAGAACTCAACCCAAGAAAAGACTTGCAAAAAAACATGCCTAGCAGGAATTTACTAACCCTTATCTTTCTTACGTTTCCAGCGGACAGGTGAAGTTATAAGAGTAACTTTCCAGTGTATTCCATAACTATCTGTATGCATAGGCTCATAGACTCAAATGATTTTGCTTAGAGTGAAATCCTAAGTATACAGGTACACCAAGGTATTTAGAATATTTCCTATATTGCAGTTTATAAATATTTTTCCAATTCATGTTTAGTGTTGTTAAAGCAGGCATATAGTACTTTGAGGCATACATTTAGCATTCAAAACAACCATCAAAATGAATATTATAATTTAATATGCAAAATTATATTAGAAAATACTTTTCTAAACAATGAAACTTAATGGCTCACCAGCTGAGTATCACAATTCCTTACTCTGTAGGGCCTGACATTTCTTCTCCTCCCCTGCCCACACAAATCTCTTTGTGCCTTATGGGTCATGAAAGTAAACCACCAGAATCAACATTATAAAACGTAAATGAGGCCATGCATTTTTATAGACCAACTGAGGAGATGAAAGATGAAGTGAACATGTCCTGTTTATACAGAAGTGGTTCTGTGCTGTAGAGTACTGCAAATAGGGAAGTACTGTAGGTACAGGAAGATGAACTCCTGCTTGACTTAACATACCTTGAGCTGCTAATTCTTTCCACCTGTCTTTGTTTGCTTGAATGATCTGTACCAAGTTCTCCTTAAAGCTTGTTAGGTCGACAGTTGCTAGAGAATTTTCTGTGGAAGACCCTCCATCAGTTGTAGTACTTTTCACACTAGGTCTTCTTTGTGTTTCAGCATTGCTTACTGCTCCCAAGCTATTCTGGCTGCAGAAAAAAGTAAACTCTAAATTATGAACAGAATAGGAGGTCACAATCATATACAAATGGTTCCTGTATATCCATTCAGAGCCTAAATGGAAATCACTCACAAGGAAAATGATCTCTGTCAAAGAAAGCATAGTAGAAACATGACATTTCCTTATTAAGTGAATGATACCTTGTCACCCACTAGCACAACTAAGGGAAGGCAACTGGGCCAGCAGCCCTGGGTGCTGCCTATGGGGGGGGAGGGTGCAAAAAATAGCCACAACCTCAGAGAATTCTTACAAAAAAATATAGTCATTCAGCTTACAATTGATAGCTCAGTACCTAGAAAAAAATAATGTAGCAAGTCTGGTAGTAGCTTTCTTTGTAACCCTTTGAAACAGAGTGGTGCTTTTGGGGCACATACGTCACCTGCCCATCATTAACCCATACCAGAAAGGTAAGATTTGCCAGAGCAGATAATGCTCTCAGATGCATGTCCTTGATTCCAACTCTCCACAGGAGCTCTATGCATATATCCAAAGGCAAAATATTGTCTAAAATTATGAAGCTTCATAAAAACCACTGAAGTTAGACAAAAATATCAAAATATGTTGAAATATTAAACACAAAGATAGCACTATTCACCAGCTGACATTCTGTGCAGATAAGTAACAACTAGGATAAGGAACCAGGTCATACTGTCTCTATTTGTACACATATTTAGGTGACAACTTGATATATTCAAAATGAATTATTTCGTTAACACTAAAAGTATATTTTGAAAGTCTATTTCATGGCCTCATCCTGGCCCTGGTCACACCAGGTTTTATTTTCCAGATTATACTGTTTTCCCGATCAAGAGTAGTACCACTTTAAATTACTTCAGAAAGAGTTAGAAGAAAAATGTCATTTCTTGCATGTACAGAAATGGACTTCTATTTCCCGGGCAAGGAGGAAGCATAGTTACAATTAACATTTTAGTGAAGATATTATAAAGATGTTGTTGCAACACCACAAATTAGAACTCCTTTTGCCCTAAAGATGTTAAATATAATAGAATGGAGAAGGCATATTGGCATTCTGATGCTTGTCAGCAATATAATACATACAGCCTCAGATATTAGTGATTTCCAGCAACTAGCATAAATGTAGC
The DNA here is from genome assembly GCF_001723915.1 of Gavialis gangeticus. Taxonomy (NCBI): domain Eukaryota; kingdom Metazoa; phylum Chordata; order Crocodylia; family Gavialidae; genus Gavialis; species Gavialis gangeticus. The sequence goes on from NW_017729031.1 coordinate 64,228,089, forward strand.
AGAGTTGGTTCAGACTAATCTCCCCATCCCTTCCTCAGGCCTTAGTCCTTCATCCCTTACTCAAAATTATTTGAAAAGTGCTAGTGCACTCTGATCACCTCGTATTCAACTATCAAGTTCATGTGAGATTGGGGCTTGTAACTGCTCAATCTCCAATAAAGTAAGAGTGAACAGTTAAGTGGTACGTAGCTTCACTGATGTCTCAGTCTAGCTCAGTTGCACAAAATGGAAAGAGCATTCTATAAATAACAGTGTCTCTACAGCAATAGAAATACATGTAGAGTATGTTAATTTGCAAAAAGCAGACAATTATAGCTACATCATCCGGTACTAAAAAATCTAACCAATACACTCCTAAGGAATTACTGCACTGCAATACTGTATACAGTACTGCATTGTATTACTACACTGAATGTGGCTTTTCAAAGATAATCAATGCATTAAAAATAAAATACTGTAATAACAGACACATCTGGAAAACCAGATTTGATTATCAAACAATAAATCACATGGCTAAACTGATCTCTAGCATCTACTGAAACTTTTAGACATTTTATGAAATGTAAAAGTGTGAAATTCATGATCCCACATGGGCCTGCTGGAAGCTCATTACGCATCTCCTGTTTTGCCGAACTGGAATGAAAGTGAAACAAATTTTACTGAAGTACGTACATTGTATAATAATGACCAAAATCTGTTGATCTTTAGTATGTGCTGCCAAGCTATTTGGACAGGTCTGAAGTTTGGGGATTTGACTAAAGCATGGGGTGGTGGGCTGCTGCTGCTGCTTATTCTTTGTGGTTTAAAGGCACAATGACTCTTAAAGGATTTGACCTTCAACAGTTTGTCAAATACCCTTTCTGAACCTGGTTATACTATCTGCCTCTACAAGAACTCAGGTATTTTGTTTTTTATTGTTAGCTACCCTGATATTATTTTGGGAAGGGTGATATATAAATCTAATATATAAATAAATAATGGGAATCCTAAAAACCTTGGGGGAAAAGAAGCCATAAACATCTATGGCTTAAAATAAATTAATAACCACTACCACTACCTCTGGAACTGTTTCTTTCTAGTGATTTATCAAATATAGAAGAAAATCTTTTAATATTTTCACTTAAATAAAACAGAAAAAAAGTTAGTTTGCATGAATTAGAGACCTTAATACACAGCATTAAGTACAAATGGCCTAGTATTTTTCATCATGGAAGCAAAACAGCAAACCTATTTTTTCTGTATGTAATTCAACTTCATATCTGTAGAGATGGGTACTCTGTTACCTATTTTTCCCTTTCCAAATGCAGTGTTCATGTCTAATAAGCAGCTGCAATTCTAAAATATTGTCACTAGATGGCATGATGGTATATGATATTCATTTCAAACGCCAAACATGAAATCAGTTATATGGCTGATGATGTTAGTTGAAGCAAAAAATCACAAAGGAAAAGGATGTTAAATTGTTCAAACCTGGGTGCCCCAAAGGCAGACGTTTCAGATTTTGAAGCTTCCTCTATAAGAGGAATAACAATTTTCTCCATTGAGTCCGTAAGAAGAGAAAATGTTGGTTCGACTATGAAATCAATGAAACCTGAAAAGCAGGAAGTGATAAGTTCAGATTCTACATTTTCCCATGTTTAAAATCCAGTAACTAATCTTAGGATTATAACACGAGTTTTCCATATTAAGAAATCAGATTCTTTATTCACAAACCACATAGTCCAACTTCAAAAACTACTCATTTGTAAAACCAATAGAATGTCATACAGTGATATACACAATGTTTACTCAGTTAAAAAAGAACCTAAGACATTGGGTTTCTCTGTTTAATGTTGGCTTCACATCCTGAAGTGAAGTTCAGTTCAGTTGACATATACTGGCAGTATTGTTCTATCATGTGCTGAAATATTGATAAGTAACAGCATGAGCTTGAGGAGAACAAAATCCCCATCAAAGCTGGAGATACACATGTATACCTAACTGTTTGCATTTGTAGCTTTTCATTCCTTTCCCTGCCGTATGCAATGCACTTTGCAATAAGCTTTTGTTTTGAAAATCAGTTATTGAATAGAAGGGAAGCTATAACAAAGCCCACAAGCAAGAAGTTGTATTGTTGCTGTTACCTTCCAGAACTTCGTGCGAGTGAGGCAGTATTCTAACCTGCTGTTTATGATTCTGTGGAAGTAAAGTGTTACTTCACAGTGTGTAGGAGTTTTCTGTCATATCAATGAAGAGAACAAGTAATATCCCTGGGAGACAGCATTCATCCCACAGCTCTGAGATGTCAATGCTGAACAATGTCTTTTACAATTTAAAGTGCTCATCAAGGTAGGAAATGGCATAGCTAGAGGATGAGGTATTATCCTCTGCTGAGCACTTAACACGAAAAAAATAGAACATGAGACAGCAATGGGTTTCAAGCTCTCCACATACAGTACCTAATGCACCACAACACGAAGGGGAACAGCAGCACTTTAACCCAGAAACCAGCTTTCCATGCTCAATAGGCATAATAAGCTCAAATACAGCATCGTTTGAGTCTGAATAGAAATGGAACGGAAGACATTTTAAATTACAAGATTACACTGGACGACATTGTTCAGTTTAAGGAAGAGATGCTTTAAAATACAGTCTCTCTCCAAGATCATTTGGTGGGCATAGGTTCACACATGTGGAAGACACTTTTCAAGGCATTGTAGTTATCAGGACATGTTACTCAGCAGGCTTCTACAGTCTGCAATTGTAACTGAACTCATGCAAAATTAAAGTAATTATTTTTCTCCCCAGTTTTACAGGTGGTAAAAACTGAGAAGGAGGGAGAGTAGAGGCTGCATTTTATCTCTGAAAATCAGAATGTCATCACCAATGCTGGGGTTTGAATCCAGTGACTTCGGATCGCATCCAAAGGGCATTTTGAAAACAAGGGCTTGCCTGCTAGACTGGGTACCTGGGCATGTGTACAGTGTTCAGCCTGATTGTAACTCATGTAGACCTACCTGAGGTAGCTGGATGTTACCTAGCTTAGTACTGCTAGAAGTCAACTACGGCAGCACAGACTTCAGCACTGCTTTCACAGGCCTACTCTGCCCTTTGGTAATTGCTCACAATGGAAGGTCACACTGCTAACATTGTTACTGGTACCCAAAATAGGTTGTTTCAGTTGAGGCTGTGTAGGTCTACATGAGCTACAATCAGACCGTCATACTGCAGTGTCAACATATCTTTATGCAACAATGAACGAGTGAACCCTCTCCATGGACCACTTCATCAAATTATAAAAAGTTTGTGGGGAATTAGCTATTTACTATAGTTAGGCCAAAGAGTTCTCCCTTCTAGCACCCAAATTGAATGCCTTAAATACACTGTCCCAGAAGCTGTATATGCTGAAAGAACTTAATGTCCCTTCTAACAACAACAAATTACTGCCATGATAGTGTTTGATTTCTCTGAGCAAATGACTAAAGAAATACTAGCTCTGGACACTTGTGTATACTAGTATCCAGAGCTAGTATCCACATACAAGGTGTCCAGTGTGAGAATGGTACATGATCATTCTACATGCATCTAAAGGTATGAGAAAAAAGAAAACAACACTGATTATTACCTATTTGGGATTGAGCCACCAATGTAGACTTGCGGTCACAGAGTGGGGAAAATGGTAGCCCTAGAGCAGCCTCCTTGTCTCCCTGGAAACAGAAGTGTTTAATAGCATAAGCATATATATATATATATATACACATACACACATACACATACATACGTGCAAAGGAGAAAAGCCTGTACAAGAATTTAGCTAATCAATTACTTCATTCATTTATTTTCCTAAACTAAAATAAAACTATGTAAAAAAAAATCATATCACCTCCCCCCGGGTGGTTTCTCCACCTCTGAGCTACATGTTGCCCTATCCCACTCCTCTCCCAACCCCAGTGCCAACCCCAACCCAAACTCAGTGGGGGCAGAGAGGTGGGGGCAGGGAGTGGGTAGAGTCCTGGCTCATGCCTATGCCCCTGCTTGCCAGGCCCTTTAGTGGTAAGTCACAGCTATGCAGGTGTGAGACAGGATTAAGCCATAACCTGTGACTGCTGTGAAACTGGACTAACTTTATGGCAGCATAATATTCCACAGGTTTAAAATGTAAGAGCACCCTAATATTTGTCTTTACATTCTCTGAGAAAAAAGAGAGATGTGGGGAGAGAGAGAAATACAAGTCAACAGTCTAACAATTTCAATAACTTGAATCTAAAAGAATCTGCTGAAAGCAAAGTTCTTGTCAAAATCAAAGCATCTGCCACTGTGCTTTACCATTTGTCAAGGAAGAAAAATAAATAGCATGTTTCATAAGAAGCTTTTCACCATCCTCACAGATTGGATTCAGGAAACCCAGATGCTATGGTACCGGGCACGCAGAAATGCATGCAATAAAAATCCCAAGCCCAAATCATTTCTTCAATTACTATTGTGCAAAAGCATACCTTTGAATTTTGCTCAATTATCTCTGATACTTAAGCTCTCTTTAGTGAACTTGCAAACATGTAAGGATATAATTTTTCCCTGAAATCTGAACTTCTAACAATGACACTGATGATGCAGGTAGCAAGACACTCTCTCATAGCAGTGTGGTACTAAGACCTGGGTATGACACTAGTTTGGTCAATTAGTTTGATTTTATCACCCACAGATTCATAATTATTGTAGCATCTCAGTGACTCAATCCTTTTAAGTAGTTATCCTCATAAAAGTCTTTTAAGCTAGGGAGATATTATCTTCATTTTACTGATAGGGAATTAGGGCACACAGGATGACCTCCCTAGCATCACAGAAATCTGCTGAAGCAAAGAACTGAATCTGGACTTCTCACAAGGGACAATGCTGTACCTATCGCTGTACAGTCCTTGCAGATACATTCAGGTTAAGACAGAGTTTGAATTACACTTTGACTCCTGTGGGGGAGGTCTGCAAAAAAAAAGTGGCCAGGGTTGGAGCTGTGTGCACACATTCCTGCTGGTACCGTGGGGTGGGGGCCAGCAGTGGTGGCAACAAGAAGGGTTCATTGCTGCCTGGGCTGCTTAGAAAGGTGCCGGGCAGGCTGGGGGCTATGCAAGGTGGTGCATGGGCTCCAGGCTGTTGCTGGGAGAGGAGAGGTGCTGACCAGCCTGCAAGGGGGCTCTCGTCTCTTATGAGGGGCTCAGTCCTCCACAGCTCCTCTGTAATTCGAGCCCTGGGTTAAGGACTAATCTGCTTTTTAGCTGCTTTAAAAGGGAAGGGGAGGTACTGCTCAGAGTATGCATGAGTTGTAATGACATGGCTGTTACTTCTGGATACAACAATTTTGCTATACAGGCATACCTCGTTTTATTGCGCTTAGCTTTATTGCGCTTCGCAGATATTGCGTTTTTTACAAATTGAAGGTTTGTGGCAACCCTGCGTCGAGCAAGTCTATCGGCGCCATTTTTCCATCGGCGCCATTTTTCCAACAGCATTTGCTCACTTCGTGTCTCTGTGTCACATTTTGGTAATTCTCACAATATTTCAAACTTTTTCATTATTATTATATTTGTTATGGTGCCTGTGCTCTGTAAATGGAACAACAAAGCCTGGATGACAGCACATCTGTTTACAACGTGGTTTACTGAATATTTTAAGCCCACTGTTGAGACCTACTGCTCAGAAAAAAAGATTCCTTTCAAAATATTACTGCTCATTGACAATG
>NW_017729031.1:64238801-64255330 GCF_001723915.1 Gavialis gangeticus
TGGCAATATCTCCGAGGTATGCCTGTACTTGTATTGCTAGAGAAACCTGCAGATGTAATAGTTATATTGTAACAGCTCTTGTTGGTATCTTTGGATACTGATACAACTGTTTGTAGGTTTATATCCTCAGAGCAGAGCTATAAAAGCAGTTTTTTATCATTATCTTCTGTACACAGCACTTTTGTATTAAAAGGACAGCTGTTTCATGACTAAACAGTATGGAAGAATATACGTGGGTATTTCATTCTACCCCAACTTCCCTAAGGAGCTAGTTGGAAAGGGAAAAGAGAACCAGCCTTATATTGTACCTTTTATAGCACTGTATTTAAGAATATGAGAACTATATTTGTCTGGAAGTTTGTTGCTAACTTAGAATTGTAGGATGTATCTTGCTTGTAGATGCACTTTAACTGTAGATGTAGATGGACTTAAATATATATATATATAGAGAGAGAGAGATGGTTACTGAACAATATTTGTCCCTAAGCAATAAGGAGCAGATATGAGACAGGTGTAGAAACATATCTTTAAAGATATTTTAAAACACCTCAGAGATGGTAGGTACACCTAGATTATACTTGAAAAAGAAATGGAGGGTTTCATCATCATGTTTCTCCAAAAAAATGAACATAGAGGGCACCCACAATTTGCTCCTGGGTCCAGGAGAATTAGAAGCACCTAATATTATTAGTATAGCTCCACTGATTTCAACCAGTTAATGAAAAACAGTTTCTAATGCACTAGAGATTTTATTAAGACTCCAGATTTTATGTTATTTTAGTTTAGTTTAGTTTATTACATTTTTAATTTTATTTTAGCTTTAATATTAAAGAAATTGATCTGGCTTCAGATTCATGATTTAAGATGTTTCCAGAACTCCTCCATGGTATATCACCAGGAGCAGCTTATTCCTTATATTATCCCTCCCAAAATTCAGTATTATTTAAACCATAACACGATTTCTAAAGCGGTACTTCTCAGCTATAATTCTGCTCTTTTAAACATGCGTCTTCAAGTACCTCTTTACTGCACTATGAATTATTTCCCAAATAATACAATATATAATGAAGACTTGAATTAAGTATTTGAGATAGGTTGGTGGGTATTTTTATTGCAAATATCTTAGATTTTCTTTGCCTGAATACTCTTTTTACAGTGTTCTTTGGCTTCCCTCCTGATATTAATACTGTTACATATTTCAAACTTTAGCTCGTTTGAAAACATTTTCATAACATTTTCTGCTTCAGTTGATGTTCATTTTCTAGTGGTAGAACTTCAAATTAAAAACTCTTAGATCCTTACTAATAGCTCTGTGCTTTTGCTGTTTTTCCTGCAGTGCTGTGAAAGCATAGGACTTATTTTAAATTTGATATGATATGATATGATGATATATTTAGTTTAGAAGAGGCCCTGAAATTTCTTAATCATACTTAGTCCTCCTAACATGAACCATGCTTTATAGGGAAATCATCCTCTTGGACTGACAAATATTGCATAAAATTAGGTAAGTACACAAGAAAACAAGTTCCTTCTTTTCAGTACTAAGGTAGCATCATATTTATAAGATAGCTTGACTAGCAGATATTATGCATTCAAGATGATACTTTCTGTACTGCTTTTAGTTTTATTAAATCTGTTCCATTTAATATGTAGGCTTGGATGAAGAAGCCTGGATGTATGTTGAATTTAAAAACAATGGCCGTGGTTACAAGAGACACTTGTAGCCCATGACTACTGCACAGTAACGTTGGGTGGCAGGAAGTGTGGTAGTCATGAGCTACTGTGCAGTCAGCATCATGAAAAAGCCATTCCTTAGTGCAACTGCATCATTTAGTACTTGTATATACAAGTACTAAATGACTGTGTAGACATGGCCAATAAGTACTAAATTCTCAGCTAAAACTCAAAGGCCGCATCCACACAAGCATGGATGTTTGTTTTCCCAAGGACAAGTAGCTGCAGGACACCTTGTGCCACTGTTAGTTGTCTCTGGGAAATGACTCTGCCACACACCCTCTGGCACATGACAGGTTGCCCCAGATGGGGTAGGGAAGGCTGGGGTCAGCACTGGCCTTGCCTGGGGTCCTGGGGGCCTCCTGGGGCTGCAGCTGTGGCAATCCTGCCACTCAGAACCTGGCTGGCAACTGGAGTGCGGCTCCGACTGGCCAGGCTCTGGTTTTGAGTGGTGCATGCTGCCCCTGCATGCACTGCCACTCTGCCTTTTTTAGTGTGGGTTTTTTTCTTTTATCCCTAGATACGCATGGTTCCCCCGCCCCCCCCACTACTCCCTTGCAGCACGGAGAAGAGCTGAATGTGTGGTATGTGGCACCACAGACACACATACCGCAGGGCCACACTCATCTGGATGCAGGCAAACAGTTCAAAAAAGGGTGGATTTAAGTTTTATTAAACTTCCTGTCTTTTACTGAGATCAGTGCCCATACACCAAACTACCATGAAATGGGTATTATCATGGCGTTCCAGAGGTGAATAGAAACTGAGTGAGATTCCAAGCTACTTCTAGACTTCAGAGCTCATTTAAACATTCTGGTCCAATTTTGCAGTTCTGTTACTGTCACTGAAGTACACAGAAGTTTTATGAGAAAAGAGAGTGCAAGACTGGACTGCTCAGGCTATGCCTGTCTAAAATGTAGCTTTGAATGTTTAAAGAGTATCCATCACTGACATTAACAGGCACTGTTCATGCATAGCCTGGTTGCTGTCCTTACTGAGCAGTCCTTGTTGTGTATATTTAAAATGAAGGTGTTTGGCAAAAGTTCCATATTTTTATATTTATGAGATCCAGCCAAAGCATTAGCTGATCCTATGAACTCAGTAAACAAGGCAGTACAAACTATGTATTGCTAATGCTACGGCTGCTTGACTGAACATATTGCCTCATTTTCCCATGGGCTCTATGTATCCAGCTTCCTTATGTCTAAAATGTTTCTATGGCTGTTTGTTCTGACCTCTATTAGTAATATGTATCTGGGTAGACGATCCCTTCCCTTTCCCCCTGGGGTTCTAAACCTCATCATTTCCATTTACAATAAGAGACACCCACTGATGGCTCCAGACTGCCAGTCTTGACTTAATTAATGATCTGCTGCTCAATATTTCCACAAAACTTCGTTTGTTCATTACTTAGATGAAAATGTTTATTATTCCCTCTCACTTCAAATGCAAGTGCTAGAATCAATAAGGTACTAAATCTTACTTTTCAAAATCAACATTAAGCACCTTTAGGAACTGAGCATGAATCTTCAAGAGCAGATGGCCTAGCAGAATAATGGTTTAACTTACTGACTCATTTATTGCTTGGACCACAATTGTAGTTCAATAAATGACTAATCCTGCATGAAAATCACAAACTGTATCAAAGAAAATGGACAATTTAATGGCCCAGGCAGCTAATATCTATTTTTTTTTCTATTTAGAATTGGTTTTTCAAAAATGTGTATTCACTGGGGATACTGTATGATATCTATATTATGTTTTTATCACTTGGCTCTTGCTCTCATCTTTAATAACATTGCTACTTTTCCCTTTAGCTACCAGGCCTGATTTTGTTTTTATTATTATTATTTTAAACATTTGTACAGTGCCCATACACAGGGGGAGGGGAGTTACATCCCAAAGATGAGGTGTTGCGTACATATCCTGGACTAGAACAGAAGTAGCTTTTATTTCATTTGGTGAGGGTATTTTAAATTTAAAATAATGATGATGATTCACATAAAATGTCCATGCTCTATAGAATGATAGGATTGGTTCCTATCCTCTTTTATTGATCACATCAAGTCATTAATGGCAAGGTAATTTCATTGTAAATATCTTCCCATGAAGCATATAGGATATTCCTACTATGTGCCATAGCACTTTCTCATTCAGGGAACAACAAAACTGCAAAGTGGAATCAAGTAGTAGAAAAACCTGGGACACAGAAAAATGCGGTTTCTTAAAATGTTCACAGTAACATGATTTTCTATGTCACTAGAGATTCCTATGAATGGATGTCATGCTGCCATTTTAATTGTCTATATGAAGATGATACTAAGTACTGCAATGAACAAAAAAGAACTGTTTTCTGCCATTTCAAATAATTTCTAAATCTTTGACACAATAGGAAACGAAAAATCAGTCACTCATGGAAAACTTCTAAAATGGCTACTCTTTCTGTTTTTTATCACAACATAACCAGTTTTTCACATGAGCTCTTAAGAATTTCAAATAATTCTTTCAGGACATTTGAAACATCCTTTTATTCATTTCACTGATTGAACTTTGCATACCCCCTTATGTATAAAAAGTTTTGTTAGGCAGTACAGTTTGTAGTGACAAAAATTGATTTCATGTTTACAAAGAAGTAGTGCTCAGTGTGATGAATGATGATTAGAGTAAATAGAAGGGTGGAATGAGTGTAGGTATTGTCAAAGCTGTAAAGTGTTCAGTGTTTCATTATAAACTCATTATTTATTTCTAGGGGAAAAAAATCCACTCTGAGAAATATTTGCATTACTTATTAGCCACAAGATGGCAGTAATAATACCAGCATCCACAGTTTTAAAAAATCATGCATTTTATCTTCTGTATAACTATTTTACAATCATAAAAATGCCTTTACAGAGCCATGTCCCTGGTTTTGTTTTATTGTAAAATATGACCACATTATTAATGGAAATATTCCCATTGACTTCAGCAGGCACTGTATCAGGCCTTCATGGGGTATGAACAAAAATTTCTGCCACTCCTAAATTGGGTACATACAGGATTAATTCATGGTACATGGGAAAGGGAAAGTTTTTATGTAATATGAGAAGGATACAACATTCTGACCATAAATACTTCTTGTATCTTAGTTTCCCTCCCACTTAATGCTTTTTTTTTTTTAATTCAGAGCATATACAAATCTCCATCTAAAGAATGAAATAAGGTTAGCAAAATAATAATGATACCAAGAAAAAAGAGCTAGCACTTTTGAACCTGGCATCAGCTGAAACAGATATGGAACAGCATCCTGTTCATCTTTACTCACTCATATGAGTAGCTGTACGAATATCAAGGGAACTAAGATATATATCGTCTCTTCTATTCTATCATGCTCAACTATGTTCTTGCTGGTGGAATTCTAAAATATCCAGTGGTGTAACTACATGTTTTTTTTATACTAAATTCATTAACAAATTTTGAAAATGGCACCTGTCGAAAAAATTCCTCCATCAGTGCCATTGTCCACCGGTAGTGTAGTTCCCAGGATTTTGCTGGATGGCTTATGTCTGCTGCATGAAGAATCAAAGACATGGCTTTGGCTTTGTCTATCCTGTCAAATCAAGGACATGCTCCGATTATCTCAGAACAAAAGCAATTACTTAAAGATTTTTCTTGTTCATGAACTAATTTAAAAACAACTTTGTATTCATAGATAAAGAACATAATGGAAAATAACCTACCCCTCTGTCTGCTGCAGAGTGTGTCTCATTGTTTTAATTTGCTGGAAATGACCTGACATGTCTGTAGACAGGACCATCTCAATGACCAGGCTACGCAGCTCCCTGAAAGCAATCAAAAGTAAAATGACTAATTACAATTTGTTTACTCTGTTTATGGAATATTTGCTTAAACTGTACTTGTTAATTTATATCTTTCCACACAAAAAAAAATAACTTTTTTAATGAAAAGATCACTTCAGGAAATTATTAACCACTGGAACGGTGTATCCCTGAAGGGATTCTGAGGCAGTAGCATACTTCTACCCTGCCATTATTATTTCAGAGTCCTGCCAGTTTTTAATTCTTATTTTCTAGTGCAAACATAAAATTAAGTGCAATTCTGGCACTTAGTATAACTCTTTTCCTTATTTCCTTCCAGTCATAAGATTGCAGTAATCAGAAATAAAGGAGACCAACCAGGTCATTTGGTCCACTACAAGAAAAGGAAGAAATAAGCTCTTAAATGAACGGACACAACATAGTTAGAAGGCTGGGAAGTCATTTAGTAAGCTAAACAGTGTTAGAAATGGTATCAATTAAGACCATTTAAAAGCTTTATCTATATTTTTCCTTGTCTTCAGGTTTGGCAATAACTGTACGGAAGTCCAATTTCGTACAATCTTAATAATCCTTCAAAGGCCATTAAAGATCAGCATAAATTGGAATAAATCTTAAGTCTACAGTTTGTCTTCATCATTTCTTTCAAAGGTTTGTATGTTAATGCTCTATTAAATAAATGTGGAGCTAGTAAAATCAAAACCATAAATGAAAGTACATTAGTTTCCGTTACATATTAAAGTACACTAACCCCATCACTCTGTAGGAATCCATTGACAGTACACATAGTGTTTACACGGGCTATTAATGTCAGAAAGATCTACACATTTGCATAGGCAGATAGTGCACACTAAACATGATGTGTCCTCATGCATATGCCTCTGATTTTAAGAATCTGTTCCTTGGTGTACTGAGACTACTGCTAATCATTGCTAATGCAGTTGATGACTGCTTAGGAAATATTTCGCTAACCAGTCATCGCTAACTGCTGAAAAAGTGCATTGTAAACTGAATCAAAAACAAGTAAAATGTAAGTGTAAAAATTAACATAGGGAGTGCCGGTACAAACACTGTTAAACGTTAGTGAGAAATGTTATGTATAGACTTTAAAATAACAAGTTTCACTTCTTTTCAGGGCTGTTGTGACAATTTATTACAAAAGTTATTGAGACTGACTCTAAAGTCACTTTACAGCAACTTTGAACTGATGTAAGTTATGGACTTCAATAGATATGTCCTGATCTGCACTGAAGTAACTTAGTGGGAACTCAGGACTATCATTTTTATTCAAATATCAATGTGCGGCCATGGCAACATGTGGGTAGAAGAAGACTTACCTTGCATGACCTCATAATAGGATACTAATTAACTTGCATCCCAACTGTTCCTCCTCCACAGTGCTTTGAAACTGTATCCTTGAAACCCAGGCAAGTCTGTTTTTGCAACACAGATATTGCTTGGAAACTGAAGGTTTTGTATTAGCTGAATCTTTCTGTTTTTAAATCTGAAACACACCACTACTCTCACTTTCTACAGAAATTGTTATTTAAACTTGGGTTTTAAGCTCACTTTTACTATAAAGAGTAATCAGAAATAAAGACCATGGCACTGCACACTATGCAGAGGCCAAATCTGCTTGCAACATGTTCAAACTCTCACAGAGGTCCACAAACTCAATCCTGATCCATGTCCCCTAAGTGTGTATAAATCTGAAGTACTTCCACTGATTTCTTCACACCGTCCTAATTATTGCTGGTTGGTGAAATGGTGTATGAGAATGCGCCTGTTTCTTTGCCGGTGCCTGCCTTCCCAATTCCCAAATCAGAACTTGATCTGCTGGTTATGAATAAGGTTGGATTTTCTTTTCAGCATAGAGGAAAGAGTGGGAAACTAATATTTCACCTGAGGAAGCAGGAACGATTATCCACCGAGGGAGCTCTTGTTATAATGTTGACAAGGTCTTCATTATTTTAGATGTGAACCCTATATTTTAAACTGACAGTTTATTAGAAAAATCTCTCTTTTCTTTTTCAGGTAGAAAAAAATTAAATGCTTTAAATCATTCTCAATTGCTTTTCTTCATCTTCCTGAGATAATTATTAGAGCCATAGTTTAACCAGGAATGGGCCTTAAAAATAAAAAAAAGAAACAGTGCAACTGAAGAAAACATACTGACAGTACTTTCAAAGTGAATCAGTGCCAGGAAGTACTCTAAAAAGTTGAACAAATTATCATTTCAATTTACTGCCAATTTGCTTCAGTGCAAACTTCAAAACTGTTACTCTAACAGCATTTCAATAAAGAATAAAAAAATTCACTCTATTTATAATTTTAAAATGGAAGAGCTTCTTTCAAGTGGCTAAATGGATTTCCCAGATCAGGCAGGAGAAAGGGATCAGGGCGTCACTTGGGAAGGGCGGAGGACTAGTGTGTAGCATACCTGTCAAAAAAGTTGGCCCCCATTGTTTTACCCAGTCCTATACAAAAAGAAAAGTCATTAGAAATACCATTCTCACTTGTAGCAAAAAGACCATTTTATAAATGTTTGTGTAACTACAGCTGTGTAGCTACCATTGCACTACAGCCCTGGTCCCAGAACTGATATGGCAGCATAACTAGGGCAGGGCAACTGAAGGGACCACCCAAAGTACTGAGTTGGGGCAACCGTGTGAAAATATTGGCTGTCACCAGCAGCCATGTGATTACAATTGTGACTGTCCCAACAGCATGCTGACATCTGGAAATGGCTGCTGTCCCAAGTGCCCCAGGCACTCTGCTGCATTGCTACACTGCTGCACAGTAGGACTGGAAACCAGAAGCTGCTCCTGCTTACTCTGTTGACTCCTCCCCTTTAAGGGGACTCTGATCTCATTCACCCTTCTACTCTCCAAGACACTCAGTTAATAAAGGCTAGGATGAACCAGGTCTAGCTGGCCACAAAAATACTATGTTGACGAACATGATATAAATAACCAGACAGGATAAAATACCTATAGAAAAATCAAATAAAACATATCCTGCCTGGTTATCCTGCCTGACAGGTTAGTGGGTGCATGGAGGGGGTTGTCCATTCAGGGGTGGGATGGTCAGGGGGCTAAAAATAGCCTGATCGGGGTGGTGTGGGGGTGAGGTAGAAAGACAGCAGCCTCAGGGCTGGTGGGGTGAGCAGCTGGGATTTCCCAGCCCCGGGGCTGCGCTCTGAATTTGTAGATATTTGAAAGACTGGACTAACCCATTCCTGATCTAAATCAGTTCCTCTCCTCAGGTGAGCTCATTTAGATTGGGCTCACCATTTTTTGCCCAATTTAACATCCCCCAAACATCTGCACAGACTGGCATGTAAACTGGCCTATCTCTAGTTAGGTCAACCTAAAAGTAATGCCTACATGTACCCACAGGTTTTGAAGCCGATGACTTCTGAGAGCAGTTTATAGTTAATTCAACCTTATTCTACCTCACAAATCATCATCTTCATACCCATGACAGTTTAAGTAACAAGGTGATGGAGAGCAACCTATCTTTTCAGCCTTGCAAGAATTCCCTCCCAAATAAGGAAGTTGAGTCATATTGGTAGGAGCCACGTGGTTACTATTACTGAAGCTTAACATTTGTTTCTAGGGCTACTAATCTTTTTCCACAACTAAATTTACCCATTTTTAATTATAAAAATGAGAATAAGAATTTACTTAGAGAAGACAGTTTCTATTCCCTAAAGCCATATGTGAAAAGCAGGTAGTAGTCCATTCTTTAACAATCACAGTCTGAAAAAGTCCTTTATAATGGCATATAAACGTTAAGCATTACCACCCTTATTACACACAAACCAGTTTCACATATTTCAGCTATGTGGTAGTGAACTGTCTAATGATGGCCTGATTCTAAAGATGAAATAAGAAGAAAATAATATATTACACAAGATTTAGAAGGTACTTTGTGCCTGACTCACACACACGCAGTGAGCCAAACTCTGCTCTCACACTCATGCAAACTACATTGCACAGGTAGAAACAAGAGCAGGTTTGACTCTGATACCATCCTCAGAAACAGTGTATTCTGCTAGGGCAAGCCTCGCAGTGACACTACAGTGCAGCTATTTAGAAGATATTTTGGAGGTACTTGAATAACAGTTGTATTTACAGGGATGTTGGTTATAGCCATGTTGGTCTAAGGACGTAGGCAGACAAGGTTCTTTGGGTAAATGCAAAATCTTTTATTTACAGAAATGTAATAAGGGCTTGGGCTTTCTGTGCTGTGCTTGCACTGTTTTACATTGTACCCTAATAATAGAAAAACGCATGTTGCTAACACCTGTTGTCTGTGATTTTGTGGTCATTGGGTTGCTGTGATGTCAGTTAGCACCCTAATTCCTGTAGCTGATCAAATGTCTTTTAGGAATCAAAATGCAATTATAAATTATAAGTTGATTACAATGAAGCAGCTAAGCTAAAACTGATATCTTTATTCCACCACATTTGCAATCTCTAGATGACCATCTTTTCACATGCCCATTTAGTTCTCTTAGTTACATCCATTTCTACAGCTTCTCCAGTTTCACCTCAAACTCTAAAGGTGTATTATGATGGAGAGGATCTGCCTTTTTTATTTAGTAGAATCATTCTGGATGTTCTACTAGACCTTACCTCCAGTCATCTTTGGTTAAATTTGCCAAGATATTCATCTCCTCTTCTTGCATAAGTCTGTAAGCAGCACTTACATGATGATTTTCAAGAACAGAACGATCATTATACAAAATTGCAACATCTGACCTAAGTATAAAAAAGGGCATGATTAGCAACAGGATATTGATACAATAAAGAGAAAAATTCTGTTGTCTGTCATTAAAGGGGTCTGATGCTTTTATTTGCCATTAAGTCTATTTCTTCCTGTTGGACCAGATTCTGACCAGAAATTTTGAGACAGACTTCCTCATAACACAAATAATATTTATCATGTATTTATCTTGCTTATTATATTACTTAGTGTACAGAAGAAGAACACAGTTCTGTTTTCTATTTATAATGAGAAGAAAATTATGATTAATTAATTTGTGAGATTAAACTTTAGGAAAACCCTGAAAAAAAGCAAAACCTAAAAGAAATAAACAGGTTGGCATGGGATTAAACAAAAACCAAATTTGTAATGAACAACAGCTGAAGTACTGTTTTAAATTGCCATGTGATAATTTCACCACTCCATTCAGATATTAATATATTGATGTGATGGCTATACACCCCTTGATATACTGAGTAGTATTAAAAAAATCAGTTTAACCATTCACATACATAATATGTATCAGAGAAACTACAAAATTAAAACAGGATTGGAAAATTTATTTATAAGGGAACAAAGCAGATTGTACCTAAATAATAAAAGTGTTTATGTCCAGTCTGTCACTGACAGCATGGGAAAATACATGATTTGCCAATCACATATTTTTATGAAGCACAGTTCTGACCTACTTAGCTAATCGTAACTGTTTTTAATCAGGACTGAGAATTGACGTAACTATGAAAGCCATTTTGTCTGGTTTTCTGAAGCAAGAGGGACATGGAGAAAAAGCAGAGACATGTCATTTTTAGGGACAGTTCAATTATGAAGAAAGAGTGAGCAATATCATAAAACAAATACTTATGGGTAACTATTTAACAGTAAAACTCAAAGTTTAGTGGCTTAAGTCATATTCTAACTTTGCAAGACTTCAAACTAAAATATTAAGGACAAAAATAGAGAAGAAGATTTTACTTGGAACTATGAACTGAAGTAATGCAACAAATTATTTTTAGCTGGGCCATGTGAATGCACCAGTACGTTGACAAAGAAACGGCTTATGTTGGTACTTTAGTAGCAGACGTGGAATTTGTTCACCATCAGATTTATCAAACTACGCATCCCAAAGCAAAAAAGATTTCAACTGATTACCAGTAATCTGTGTGCAGCCCTTAAGCAGTTCAGTAGTTCAAATAAACAGTAGAATGCTTTTGTTTGTTTTTTAGAGTGAATTTCTTGCATGAATGTTTTAATATAGTGATTTAAATATGTGATTTAGGTTTTCATTAGAATTTTGTTCTTTTGCTGAAAACTTTTATTTACAGAAAACAATTCAGGTCAAATCCTCAATTGAGGGCAATAAGCACCCCAAGGGTATATGTCTATACCTCCCTCCAAATGATTACAGGACATAAAACTTTGTTCATTGTCTCTTGCTCTGCACATGCCAAAGACACATGATCATAATTAGAGCCATGCCAGGTGCACACAGCATGCCTTTCAAGAGCGTGCCTATAGGAGAGATCCTGAAAGCATCCCTGGGAACACTCTAAAAGTTGACCTCATACATTTTTGTGCAAGCAGCATATGCAGAGTGGGCAAAGGTTTGTTTGTTGTTATCAGCAGCAATCTCAGCATAACAATGGAGAAAGTATAGACATAGCCAAAGTTCACTTAAGGATGGGGTGAAAGGGAACTGACAGCCACTTTACACTAGGCTGAACCCTGCAACTATAGCCCAGCTCTGCTAAGAGTGACTTCCAAAAGGGTCCTTCAAGAAGGCCAGTACTCTTTATTTGGAACACTCAAAATAACTTAATGGAATAGGTCCATATGATCTCCATTTTTCGGGGTGACAACAGAAGGAAAGAGACTTGCAAATCACATAGCAAGGCGGTGGCTGTGCTTGGAGTAGATTACAGAAATTCTGGCTTGAATCCAGTCCTCTCTTCACCAGTGTGCTGTAAGTACTATGGATATTCTCAAAATAGACTAAGATAGGACCCTAGAGGAGCTTTTCAAGGGGCCCAACTGCCATTCGTGCCTTTGGAAATCTCCCTTGGGTGTTGCCAGGAGCTTCCAATCAAATATGAAACAAAAACCAAACAAATATGAAACAGAAATCAACAACTCAAGTAGGCATGGAGACACTGTTGGGAGAAAAGTGGCATTTAAGGAGGGGTATGAAGGGCTACATGAAGTTGCCTGTGGATGCCAGTTAAAGAAAGTACAAAGTCAGAAATACTGTCAGTAAAGGGAGAGACTATAAAGGGTAATGCAAAGAGAAAATGCTCAGAAATGTTCTGCATGACTGACATCCTTTTAAGTTAGTGTTCCAAGCACTTTGCAATGACCCGCTCAGACATCAATGAGCAGCCAAACTGAAGGATTTCATGTTAAGAGATACGAGGCCTATCGTGTGACCCTTATTCTCATGCACTGACCTTGTTCATGCAAGTGGTCACATTAACTTTACCGAAGTCAAGGAGGCTACTATTCACATGAGCAAGTATGACTTGGGCAAGCAAAGATTGCAGAAGTGACCTATTTCTATCAGTTAAAAGTCTGAAACATTTAGAAAGCAGAACCGTCCATTTTTAGAGCTAAGCAGCAACCTTTAGAGAAACTGTAGCCAGGGTAAAGTATTTCCTACAGAATGAATGCCAAGAAATTCTTCACATGCCTTTTTATCACGTGCTTGGGTAATCTCTTGAGCACAGCTGACAGCACTGAACCTTAATATTCTGACCCAAAGCCATCAGTACATCAAGCAAACATGACCCAA
The DNA here is from genome assembly GCF_001723915.1 of Gavialis gangeticus. Taxonomy (NCBI): domain Eukaryota; kingdom Metazoa; phylum Chordata; order Crocodylia; family Gavialidae; genus Gavialis; species Gavialis gangeticus. Next base: position 64,251,900 of record NW_017729031.1, read on the forward strand.
GCCATTAAATGCTGCTTTCTTTTTTTCTCCCTTTTTGTTTTAGATTGTGCTGCAGCAGCTGCATTCAGGCAGCTTCTTAGGAGGAGCAGTGTGCTTACCTTGTCTGAATGTGAAAATTGTTTGTGGTCCCAGTATGCTCATAATCATGGACTGCAGCTGCAAAAATCATTGCTAAGATTTCCAGTTCTGAGAGCCAGTGCTAGTGAATAAAAGTAAAACTAAGTCATAATTTGTATAATAGCCCAACTGTGACTAAATATTATGGCACTGAACATGTTTTCACATGTAGTTTAAGTGATTCTCACTCCACTTCTCCTATTAGGGGTCATAAAATGAATCTTGACTTCTGTTAAATATTGTACTCTAGATTCATTTCTCTCTGCTTGTATTGACTTCAGTGGGACCAGAATGGGTCCTTTAAGCTTTGTAGCTAAAAAAGTTTAGTAAATTTCAGTTTTCTGAGAAGCTTTTGCAATGAATTTTGTGGATAAATTTTTTGCTGCCATGATTGGCTCCTATTAATTAATGATGTGATATTAAGTTACAATCATAATTTCCTATTCAAGGAATATTTTGACCCTCAGAATAATGGCCCAGTGTGGTATATCAGCAGTAAACATAAGCTTTCCCAGTTCTGCAATATTTAAAGGGGGTTAATGTTTTTTATTTGTTTGTTTGTTCATTCATTCCCCCCCACTCCTGTTTCACATGAATGATGCTGACAGAAGTGACGTTTTGTCACACGATCAGCCCCCTGAAAGTACTCTACAGCTGTGCCATGACAGAAGTGCAGAGTACTTTAAAAGAAGTCAGTCGTGAGATAATTGAACCTCATTATATGACGGTTCAGATAAAGGCGCTCCAAAGTGGAGCACCTTTGTTCGCTCCTGTCAGTGTGCACTGGCAGCAGGACTGGGCTGATGCAGCCCACCCCCACCCCTGGTGCTGTCTTCAGGTTGGAAGGAGGGGAAGGGAGGGGAAGGAGGTCCATTCTGAGGTTTGCCCAGTCTGTGGTGGAGGGGGGCAAAGGTAGACTGGAGCCCACTTTGGGCTAGGGGAAAGAGACTGCAAACACAGTCGAATCCATACTGAAGCTTGATCCCCCCAATACCCTGGACCCAACAGAGAACATTTGCTGGGTCAGGGGGATCACTGTAACTCATGGTGCTTTCTGCAGAGCACCATAAGTTACAGTCGGGAGCTGCACACCTGCACTTTCCACCATGTTGTTTTTGGCTAAAGAGAGAAAAATAATGGAACATATACCTGTACTGTTAAAGATACGATTTTAAAAAGGACCATTTTTATACACAATAGAGGTATGGTTGATATACTATTTATGCATTATGACAAACTTTTTATGTGCTCCTTAAGTGACCTAAGGAAGCATGTCTTGCATTCAAAAGTGCGTCTAACTTTATAGCAACCACAAAGCTGGTCCAATAAAAGATATCACCCTAACAAATCCTTGCTTCTTGCATAATGTCTGGACTAGCATGGCTAAAACATCACTCTTATACTAACTAAAACCAAAAGAAAGGCAGCAAAAATCTAATAATAAGCATAATTCATGCAACTAATTTAGCCAAATGCAGGTTTCTTGTATTTATATTTCCCTTAAAGTGATATTCTACTTTAAAGCTTTTGAAAAGGTTTCTCATAGTAATGCAGACACACATATACATACACACAATTATGTACAATTTGGACACTCCAGACATTGGGGGCATGCATTTACAGCAGTACAAATTGCCGAGGTGCATGCCGCTGCACACATGCTTCATTGCAGGACAAATTGTCCTGCAACAGGCAAACTGCTCTTGCCCAGCTCTCTTCAGCCAGAGAGAGCTGGAGGCCAAAGCCAGCACTGGTGCTGGTCCCACCAGTCTTGCTTGTTGGCTTGGAGCAGCAGAGGCACAGGTCAGGCAGCACAGAGGTCTGACCAGGAGCCAGAGCTTGGCTCTGGATGGTCTGGCCTTCATGTGTGCTGGCACACATTTGTTGTGCGTGCATTGCACCACTCTTTCTCCTTTTTAAAATTTTTTTTGCTACTGGGATGTGGCCTTATGGTTCATATCATGCAAGATACAATTGCCATTTTATAAGCTGCCTAGGCATGAGTATCACAGGCTGTTTCATGAAGATGAAAACAACCAGTCAAGATTCACTAGTGCAACGAGAAGAAAAAAGTAGGGCATGTTGAAACAAAATATGTGCATGTCAGAATGTTGAGGAACAGAGAGTACTGTCTAGTTGGAGAAGCAAAGTGGAATTATAAAAAATACAACTGAGGAATAAGGAAATACTGCAAGCAGTTCTAAAAACAGAACCAGTGACCTCCATACTATTTTGTGTCAAAAAAAACTAGGCCATGAACTAAGACTGACATACACAATGCTTTAAGTAGAACAACTGAAATAGAAATCCCAAAATTATTAATAACTAAAGTTAAACATAAAACATTCTTTTCTTTTCCAAATATCATTTATTAAAAAACAAAAATACTTGCTAGAAAAGTCCATCTATAATTAGAAGAGAGTTTTTTGCAAAGCTTTTCTATGGTCCATGGGGGTATTTGTGTTCTCCTGTATGCCAGTAAATATTGTAGTTATTTGTCAAGTCAGTGTCAATTTTAAGTCAACATTCAAATCAGGAAACAACTGTGGTCCTTTATCGCGCTGCCGAACAATAACAACAACAAAATCTGCCAAACGCCTGCCTTTAAATGAGGCACGAATAATGGCGGGGGCAGGAAAGATAGCTTCATCATACCTCTACTTTTCACCACTTCCAGGTGAAAAAACAAACGGTGAAATGATATATGAGGGAGAAAAAAAAGAATTATCCAAACACATCTATTGAGGGGTGGGGTATGTTGTGCACTGACCTTGAGCTTTTGACAAAAAAAAAGACAGGGGGAAGTCACTGTATCATCCATGCAAAATCTTCCTGCATTACACATGAACATGTTTTGGGGAAATAGATACTCTAATCCCTGGCATTACTGAAATTTCCTAAATGTTGTCCTGGGTTATCTGTCCCAGTAATCTCTTTTGGGTTTTCATCACAATTCCAATGGTTTAATGGAATGCTAAAGGCTAATAAATTATCTATTGTTTATGCTCCTTGATTTTCTATATCACAGACACCTCGCTGGATTTGTTAGTTCTGACTTCAGATGGGAATTCAGTGCCATTTGAGACATGCCAGGCCAGTGAGAGATTTTATCTGTTATTTGAAATATAATTGTTTGCAGCTTCTTTGTTCATTGAAGAATCTGGATAACAAGGTTCCATTGTGTCTTTAGTCTGGGTGAATTAATGCTAGTCTGAAAAAAAATAATTTCCTGATATTCACAACTTTAAGGATCTGGAGGGGGGAAGAGAAAGGGGGCGGGAGGGGGTCTACTCAAATACAGAAGATAAGGGATG
>NW_017729031.1:64260330-64261086 GCF_001723915.1 Gavialis gangeticus
TCTGCCCCATTACAGCCCCCGTCACACCTGCCCCAAGTAAGTGTGGACCCCCCATTCCCCCGCAGTAGGTGTGCCTCATACGTACCCCAGGTGGAGCTGTGCCCCCCCAATGATGATGCCCCCTGCAGGGTAATGAGGTATCACCCCTACCTACCCTGGCTCCCTTCACACCTGCCCCATGTGAACACAGATTCCACGTGGGACAGACAACAGCATATGCATCAGGTCAGTGCAGCCCCCCCACCCCATCTGGTGCCCCTTGCCCTACAGGGCACGGGCAGTAATGCCCACAGCTTCAGCCCTGCCCCAGATTCTGCAGGGACTGGCAGTGCAACCCAGCAACCCCCAGATGGGGACAAACTCAGCCTGATTCCCCCATGCGTGGCTGGACAGCCCGTGCCCAATGCTTCACCCCAGGCCCAGCACACACCACCTGTCCTGACCTTAATACCTGCCCCAGCACTGCATGTTGCAGGGACGCTGGCAGGGGTGCTGTCAGCAGTGTGGAGAACCTGCTCTCCCAAGGGGGGAGACACCCCCCTGGAGCTGGCACCATGCACAGATTGCCCTACACTCCCACAATCACCTCTATTGCAGATGGGTGGCTGTGGTGGGTGAGGGCAGGAACAGGGGAGATGGGGCTGGCTTGGGGCACCCATTCAGCCAGTTTCCAGTCACTCGCCCAGGGTTGCTCACCCTGTGGTGCTGGCTCACCCAGCTCTGGTTCCTGCTGTGGGAAGAAGGCAGAAGTGGGTG
>NW_017729031.1:64262183-64286332 GCF_001723915.1 Gavialis gangeticus
AGGGGGGAAGAGAAAGGGGGGGGGAGGGGTTCCACTCAAATACAGAAGTTGAGGAATGAGAGCTCTGACCATCTAATCTAAACTGTCCAAAATAGCAGTTCTCCATGTGTCTAAAAAGGATGGGTACAAATTGTACTTATTCAATATCACAGACTTGACTTGGGGAAGTTTTTAAAAACCTGGGGGAGGTTTTTAAAACCTAATTTTATTCTGTCTTTGCTTTAATCCTTGGCCTAGGGAAATAAAAAGTGAAAGAACTACTCAGTGTTTGTAAGGTTTGGAGTTTTCAGTTCCATAAGCTATAGAGAAAATGTAGAGAAACTACAAATGACAAGTTTGAACCTATCAGACTACTGGGGGCACTTGTTACAGAACTACAACAAATGAAATATTCCAGACATGTCAAAGAGAGTGACAGTGTCAAAAAAGATATTACAAGGGATACGTGTTCTGAAAGCAATTAGCCTCTGAGCAGAGTAGCACATCACTGTCACTGAGCTGATACAAGGCTGCAAGCTAATTAAGCAGCAAAACAATAGGAGACAAATATAGGGTTTTTTGCATTGCATTATCAAACTCCAAGGACTGAGATTTGTTCTATAGCTATTGATACACCACAGGCCAGTGATATAGTTAGGGTGTTTTTCAAGTACGGATGATCATCAGAGATTCTTTCTTTTGCTTAGCAGTCTGTATCACTTTGAAGACACACTTGGCTAGTTGCTGTCCCACTAAAAGTGATATTTTCCAGGAACCATACAATATAATTCAAATATTTCAAATGGCCTAATTTTACAAAATTGCATTGTTTAGGCTGCACAAATTTTAGTGACGTTACCTAGTACAAGAAATACCTTTATGTTTCCAATTTCAAGTGTGAATCATCAATACCAAAATTCAGATGATATAATGAATACTTTTTTCTGCTCATGTTCAGAGATATGCTCTGTGTAAATCACTGAATTTTGTAGGCCTGATTCAAATTTCTATTAGGAAAACTTTGGTTTGGGGCTATCTTAGCAAGAGTTTGTTAGTTTTTTTCACACATGTATAGTAAATAAGCACTCAGACTTCCTCCTAAAATTACTGATCAAGCAAAATTCCTAATCATACGGGTGGGAATTTTGTTTTAGATGGACAGCAGAATATGAAGCCACTTACTAAACACCACTAAGCATAAAAATTAACTGTTTTATAAATAAACACCTGAAATGTGATACATTTTGCTGAAAAGGAAATAAGAGATCATCTGGAACCCTAGGACCCAGTTGTAAAGTGTCTTTGAACTTAATGATAAAAGTCAATGACAAAGGTCTCATAAAGTCAGTGGGGAACGACCACGCACCATTATACAACTTTACTCCAGTGACTGTGTGTGTTCCACAAGGTGTCTATCAGGGCCTAACCCCTAAAGTCAACTTTAAACTTAAAAATAAACACCAGTTTTATGGGATGATTTTATATGCTTGTGGCTTAAAAAACATAAATCATCTATTTATTTTTATCATTTATTTTTTCCTCCTCTTTCTTTCCTTCCCGAAAGATTTCACAGATTTCATAAACATTAGGGCTGGAAGGAACCTCGGAAGATCATCGAGTCCAGCCCCCACCCAAAAGGTAGGAAGTCAGCTGGGATCATAGGATCCCAGCAAAATAAGCATCCAATTTGCTCTTGAAGGTGTTCAATGTAGGTGCTTGAACCACGTCTGATGGCAGGCTGTTCCAGACCTTGGAGGCTCGGAAAGTAAAGAAATTCTTCCTTATGTCCAGCCTGAAACGGTCTTGCAGTAATTTATAACCGTTCAACTTTGTCATCCCTTGGGGTGCTCTGGTGAACAAACGTTCCTCCAGGTACTGGTGGTCACCCCGATAAACTCATAGGTGGCCATCAGATCACCCCTGAGCCTGCCCCATGGCCCTCAGCCTGTCGTCGTAAAGTCTGTTTTCCTGACCTCTGATCACGCGCATGGCTCTTCTCTGGACTCTCTCAAGCTTCTCCACATCCTTTTTGAATTGTGGGGCCCAAAACTGGATGCAGTACTCCAGCTGTGGCCTCACCAAGGCCGAGTACGAGGGGAGAATGGTGTCCCAGGATTTACTTGAGAAGCATCTATGGATGCAAGCCAGCGTTTTGGTCGCTTTACTAGCCGCAGCATCACACTGAAGGCTCATGTTCATCTTGTGGTCAATGATGACCCCCAAGTCTCTTTCTTTCATAGTGCTAGATGACTGACAGAGACAAAATATGTCCCCTGAATGGAGTCAGGACTAACATACTGGTAATGCAGAGATTGTTAGCACCCGGATTAGGCAAAACTCAGTACTATAAGCATTTAGAATGAAGATGCTTGCTCATATCTGTTTCGCTCTTCAAAGTGGTGGTACGCTGCAATGGTGCAAAACAACTGTAATTTTTCTGCTGCAAGCCCCATAACCTCCCAAGTGCAGCACTCCAAATAGGCATGAGTTGGCTGAAGAGGAGGACACAGCATGCCTAGTGCTTCCAAGGGATGGACTAATTTCGTATACTAACTCACTGGTCAAGTCCTCAGTACAATTAAGCTGCTCCAATTGTTGAAACCCCAAAGGTAGTGAAGGAAACACCACCTGCCCTTTCATGCAAGTGAATCCCCCCTAGGTCTCTGTGATGCTCTGTTCTCTTTCAGAGGCTGCTGAAGCCAAGGAAATACTAAGATAAGACTCTCAATTCTTTTTGCTTAAAACTTAGCTCAGTAAGAGTCATCTGCTGCATACTGAATATTACAACCAGCTTTATTATGCTGAATCCTAAAATGGAAGGAAGATTAATAGCCCATTTTCTCCAAAAGCATAGTATTTACTTCCAATTTATACTATTGTTTCCTTAGAAAATAATCCCATCAGATGAGATGTGGGATTTACACACCAAATCCAAATCTAGGTTTGTATCAGTGTCTGCAGTTCAAACCTATGTGAAGAATTAACCAAACACCAAATCCTGAAATTGAAGTAAATTCTCAGTTGGATTTGTCCCCCAGTTTGGATGTAATAATATGTGTAAGTCTAGTGGAACTATTACAGAGAAAGCCAGAATCTGAAACTGATGTGGGCCCACTTCCACATAAATCCTCCTTGAAAATTATGTATACCAATCAGGACCAGCAGGTCTGCATAAACGGGTGTTTATAACTATACAGTAGTGAGTTTGATTGTGGCTGAATTTTGTGTTATTTCTTACCATGATACCAGTATGAAGCATTATGTAATGCACAGTTTGAGTAACATCAGCTGCATGGATCAAATTATGGTAAGGATTTTTGTACTTGCTGTAGCCAACCTCCAGAGCTTCTGCAAATGAAATGAGACTGGGGACAGGGATCTGTGTGAAATAAGAAAAAAAAATCATGTTTCTTTCTCAGTAGCTACAAAGTCATATGTGCAATAAATAAAACACAAGTTAATACATTGCATAACTCTTAGGTTTCAGTTCACAAATACTAAGGTGATGAAAGATGATGATTAAAGGACTGGAGTGTAGTCCCCTCTCCATTCCAGGAAGTGACTTACTCCTTCTGTTCCTCCTAGTGGTATCAACACTTTGCCTCCACTACATGTAAAATGGGACAAGCATGTAAGGGAGAATAGGAAATGGGAAGTGGGAAAGGAAGGGAAAAATAGTGGATATGCCCACAATTGATTAATCATATTGAAGGTAGTATGATACACAGGAGTCTACAAGAGGATTGATTTTTATTTCCAGACCTGATGTCAGATGTAATGATGCACATCTAACCCAGGTTAGAGTTATAAACTGACACACACCAAGGGTGTTCTCTGGATATATATATATACACACACACACATAGGACATATATAAAAATATAAATATCCAGGATATATACACTATATATAGATATATATGTATAGTGTGTGTGTGTGCGTGTGTGTGTAGAGAGAGAGAGAGAGAATATATATTTATATGTCTCTACATATAGATATATAGTTATATATCTATATCTATATATAGTACCTTTAGTTTATAGTCTCAAGGAGCAGTGCAAGACCCTTACTCCTCACACTCATTGCTATGAATTACAGATAGAATCTGGCCTGGTATTTTTTCAATATAGTTAAGTAATGCATTTCCCTAGGGACAATATTCATACTGTTTTGAATGAGAAACTGAAAACTGGTTTCCATAATGATAGTGAAATTCTTGTACAGTACGAGAATGATAATAAATAATAAGATATTGTATACTTTGATAGTACATGCCTATGTAATTTGATAGTACACCAAAGTGCTTTACAAATATTATAGTGTCAAATATATAATGGACAAATATTATATGAGCCTTGCATTTCAGATAATACTGAAATGCAGCTTCCTTTGGAGTTGGATGTGCCAGGTATTTAACAATATACCATCAAAACTGTTAAGGACAGGAAGTGAAGAATTATATGGCAACACACATATATATTATTGAAAAAATGCTTGAGATGATTGTTTCATTTCTGAGTGGGAAGAGGGTACCTCTGAAACCAAAGAACTTTTTACTTTAACCTTAGAATATTGATTCAGCAGTAACTCAGAAAACGGTATAAACTTTAGTCACCTACATATGACTATAACACTTAGCATTTCAGTAGACACCTCTCCTCCAAAAACTGAATAGGCCTGAATCTTCTATGCTTTCAGACTCAGTCAACAATAAGGCAATATTTGTATAGGTAAAGTGACATTTGGTGTAACTTTATTATTATTATTACACTTATATAACAGGATTTCCTGTTTGTAATGTCCCTTAAGTTTTGCTATGCTGTACTTCATTTGTACAATGAAATATAATTTCAAATATATCCTGATTTTTCATTGCTTGGACTTGTCATTCTTAATTTATATTTGAGTTTTATTTGAAGCTTCTGACCTTGAAACGGCTCATAAGGTCATATCGAGTAAACAGCTCATACATCATAAATTTCAGACTGTGCTCTCCACTCGCTTCATTTAGGGCAAACACATCAAATGACCATTTATCAACTTCCTGTAGATGGAGAAAAAGAAAAGAAGATTTTCACATGCCTGCAAAAGTTCCCAGATAATCACTGGAAATGTTTAAAGCAATATATAATTCCCCATAGTCAAAGGTTTCATTTATTGTTACTTATGTTAATGACTCTTCTAATATTAAATATGAACATAATTAAGAAAATTATTAGGATCATTACATGGATCCAGATCTGTTATTGTTTTGTACAATTACACTCGAAGGCTCTAATCTTTCAGTTAGGCTGAATTTACTAATATAAATTGACTAATATAAACTGACTGAATTTACTAATATGACTTATCTAGAAAATTCAGTGGGCTACCTGGAAACACAGGAATCCTTTCCATTGGCTACATAAATAATAATAGAAAACACGATAAACACAATAGCAACATTTGACTATTAGGGAAACAGGTTATGTACAACTTTTTTGCCACTTTCAGTGATCTTTTGTATTTTTGCATTTTCACAAATGCTGGGAATTGTTATTTGAGTGAAGTGCAATGATGCTTAAAAAATATCCACAGCAAATACTCTGTACTATAAATCACTGTCCCTTGAGCTGTTGCTTCTGTTATCCATTCCAGGGTAACATTTCTTTTTTATTTCCCAAAAAAGGAAAAACATACTATTTTCTGAGATACTGATTTGTATTACCAGGGGAAGCTGATAGAAATATTTTTCTATTTCATTGTTATATTGCTCTAACAACATCTAAATTAAATCACAATAGCTAAACAGAAAAAATAGTAAATGGAGTTATATGCTATTTGTGAATGTTTAAATATGGCTTTTCTTGCTGATGTGTGTATTCATTCCTATGGTTCCATGTAATAAATACCCTAATCCCTAAGCACAAAGGCATACATGTTCAAATTATACAGTAATTAAACTTGTTTCACCTTAAATGTTAGTATCACATCTGCTGGGTAAGCCAAACCAACCATGTTAGAGGTCCTTCGATACATCCTAAAAGAGCAAATCAAATACTTAGTAATATTCAGCATGCTAACTAAAAAAACATTATTAGATCCCTTTTATTTTCCAACTCCTTTTTCCAAATTTCTGAGATTTGGTGAATTAAGGGCCTGGTCCCAAAGATTATTTCAATTAATGGGAACCTTTCAAATAATTTCATGAGCATGGAAGAAGACCCTATAATTCCATGTTATTTTCTGGTCTAGTAATACATTGCTAGGACAATCAACATTGCTTTTTTATGCAATTGTTGTATCAGTTTTGGCTTAATGTGATGTAATATAATATTGCTACAAGTATTACAACAAAAGATTCCTTTGTTTACTTCCTAATTAAATATGTGAAACCTATAGGTAGGGTATGTGAGTATTCTTAGCTTGTATAAGAAAATGCAATTTAGTTTGTTTCAATATGAGCATCTACTACAACTAATTTAATTGATCCAGTGCTACTGCTTTCATTGTGGAGTCTTTGGAATATCTTATTGTACCTGAGTTCAAATCACAGTGTTTGGGTTCAGAACTACTTCTCAAAGCTTAAGAGAATTGGCATCTAGGGATTTATTCTGATTTCTAAAAAGAGCATTGTAGGCTAGATGTACACAGCACATTGCTATACTGTCCAAAAGTACTTAACATAGCCAGTAAGGTAGCTGGATTACTGAAAGAAGTGTAGGCACACAGCACTGAGACTCCTTTTGGGGTAATTGAAATTGAAACAGGGTGTATTAGTCTGTGTAGTGCACCACACTCATGCAACTGTCCTGCTTCTAGTACCAGAATTAGCTCATTCAAAGTTAGCTTGGGAATCTCTATAAAGTGCTGTAGCTTGCAGATATGCCCCAGAAGAATAGACCAGGCTGAAGTTCACATACAGATCTGAACTTCTGCAAAGATTTATACCAGGCTTAAATCTAAGGTTGTATCCCCTGTTGCATTCTCTTCAACTCACATACTGTCACTGTGTTACATTCACTATTTGTTATCATAATGTTCACCTTTCCACAAAAATCCCAGCTTGTACAGCATGCACAATACTTCTGAATTTTGGTTTTTCTTCAGGTCTCCTCTTCATCATCCCCATTTTCCTCGTGAAGGTAGAAGCCAGCCAGTCCCGTACTTCCAGTGGGACTGAATCTGACTGGATGTCAGAGAGTTCATCTTCCGTATCCAAAAGCCTCCTTCAAAAACCAACAAAATAGAAATAATTGAGGAAGAGGCAAACTAAAGCAAAAAAACAGCTACCAAAACACAGATTTAACAGTTCTGCCACAGACCTGACAATTACACTTTAGAAAGTAATAGATGCTTAGGTGCATATTTTGTCATAAACACACATTTTGAACGTGGCATTCTGTGTTTCTATGTACACATCTGTAAAATAGGGATACTAATACCCAGACTGTGACAAGTAGATAAAGTTTAAAAAGAATTGTGGAAATCTTGGTTTGATGCCTTGGTTTCATTTCTTCTTCATTCCTTCTGTACAAGGAATTTCAGCACAAACTATGTTGAAGTAGCATTAAAAGAGGCTCAGGGCTGCCTTTTACCCAGATTGGAGGACTGATTACATGTCTTTCTACCATGTACCTCACAGATATAAACCCATTCTCTCTGACTCTGTGTGTTAATAGGGCATTTGATTTTACTCTTGAAAGGGAATTAAGAAATAAGAAACTGATTATAATAATAGCAAGTAGTAAATATAAAGATTTTAAATTGTTTCAAGTGAACTTCCAGATTAGGGTGAGGGAATGTTTGGCAAAAAGGGGAAATGATATAATCCCAGTCTTGGACCAACAGCTAGAGCATGAATTAAGGCTGTCTTTACAAATTTAATTTTCTCTGGTCCCTTTTACAATTAACTTGCAGAGGTAGGGGGGCTGTTCTGCCTGTAATGGATGTTAATAGAAGTTACTTTATGAAGAAAGAACACAGGAAGAGAAAAACAGTGAATAAGAGAAAGCTCTTTCTGTTTTGTTCTGTTTAGTTTCTCTCTGACTGCTTCATGCTATCTTCCAGGAATGCTCCTGAGACCCAGTCTTTCTTATGACAAGTACATGAATGGTACTGAACATGACAGACTGTTTAAATGGTTCTTATTCTTGGTTATATAACCAGGAAAGAAAGTGCTGTAATATAGATATTGTCCTGTAGGTCTAATCCTGAACCTATGTAAACTGGCATCGTTCTTTTGTCCAGGATACCAGAGTGTAGTGCATTATCTCAATTAGGGCCTTGTGGCATCTTACACTGTGGGCCACACAATGCAGATTGGTGTTAGTGCTAGCTCATGTTTAGAGCAGTTACACTTTAGGCCAGGAGGGACGTGGAAGACTGAAACGTAAGAATCCCCTCCCCTGCATCCGGGCTTCCCCCTACCCCCTGAGCCTCATTGTTGTAAAAATATTATAAGCTTGTAAAATAGCACAACTTATAATAATAAAAATATCAAACTATATCATAGACAACTAAAATGCATTAAATATAAAGATAACAGAATGAGATAAACACCAATTGAAGAGAAATATGCAGCAACAGAAGTATTAATATAGTACTTACAGCACTGTAGTAGAAATTCTTCTTTTGACCCTATGAGCATCAGTTTTTGATTTTGCTGAGCTGCTGTTTGTTTTGACACCAGTCTTGTCTTTTTTATGCTGGGTCATTTTGCATCTGTTTTGTCCCCTATCTACTTTAGCAAATCCCTACATTAAGTACATTAAGTTGCACCACCCCTCTTCCTAAGTGCGTGTCATTCTTACTATTACTACTGTTGCTCTGAACATAGGGATAGCAACAGTGCAAGCCTTAGAGCAGATACATTATGATGTCACTCTGATGCAATCCCTGGATATTGTAATGTAATCACCGTCTATAAAAACTCTAAACTACAACAGTTAACCATGCCTATTGGAAAGCACCTTTGAAAATCCAGAAGTTTCACACATTTTTACTTGAATGCTCTGTATTCCCGATATGATATAAATCTAATACAACTTCCATTTTCCTTACAACTTAAAAATTAGAAAATAAACACTAAGGTTATTGATTTTTCCACTGGAAATTACTCCTGCCCAGATGTCTGTTTATCAATGCTATTGTTGGCAGTGGAATAGTTGGAAAGCTTTGTCACTCATATTACCTTCCTCTTTCCGCTCCGCCTGCAAATTTTACGGTTATATTTTACATACTGGCTTTTTCCAAATGAAGAAAATATACCAGACTATGATTGTAACAGGTGCAGCAGAATTAAAGTGAGGCATGATTTAATTGCAAGTGTTAGACCCATAATAAGGATGGTTCAGTGGTTAGGGCACTAGCCTACCATTAGATATAGGTTGAAATTCCTCCTCTGTCTTAGACTGTGTGTTGCTGGGCAAGTCACAGTAATTCTATGCTGAGTTTGTCATCTGTAAAGTGAAGATATTCGTACTTCCCTACATCACATGGCTCTGAGACTCAGAATTGACATTCATGTATTGCAAACACAATGAAAGTAGGCAATGTCACACTTAGCTATTACGGCAAATGGGGCCTACATAAGTACTCAAACTGTGTTCAGTACAGGATTCAGCAATTGTAAAACACTAACAGGAAGAAAGAGGATGCTAGGCAGTCTGATCTCCTTGTAGGATTTAAGCCTTGTTTCTGAAGTGACAAAACTCAATTTGTCCTCATCTGCACTGGCTTGTAAACTGTGCTTATCATCAGTTAAATTGTCCCTATAACTAATCCATCTCATGCTACTCAGGTGGAGCCTCATTACCTGAGACAAGATTAAGAACAGTAACTTCATACAGACATGCAAGATAATGTGTATTGTGGGGTTGAAAAGCATTTCAACTAGGCTTGAAGAAGTATCCATTAGAAAAACAATATCTAATCCATATACTATTATTAGATACAATAGTGCGTACTGTCAAAGAAAATATCAACAAGAGGGGAACAATGAAGAACAGAACGATAAAAATAATCTAATCTGGAGATGAAACCTTCCAGGTTTGCTCACTGCAGGCAGGATGCAAAGTTTTTAAGTGTTGTTGAAAGCATTTTAATTGAATAGGCCTAGGCAGCTAACATTTTATTCTCCCTCAAAACCAACCTTTTTTAAAAATGCAGAAAACCTGCTAACATACCATTACAATTATTTATTGCAAAATAAGTCAGATTCTCATGGCATTCTCATGAAATTCTTTTGCATTGCACACACATAATAGTATTAAATATTTGCCTATTATATAATGTATGTAGATGTATTAACATTTTTTATTTAATTCTATTTATTCTATGAACGCTAATTGATTGAAGTGGGAATCTTGTATAAGATCATGTGTAGATCACGACCAAGGTCTTTAAATTTATTGGAAAAGGAAAACTATTTATTATTAGGCAGTCAGAATAACTAACAGCTTATCTAGTTGTCATAGTCAAATGACTTTTACCAAGTACCGTTCTTCACATTTAAATAGTCAGTAGTCATTTCTTCTCCATTAGGAATATATCAAATGTACCATGGAAGAGATGTAAGAAAATGAATCCAAGTTTAAACCACTTAGAATTATCTACTGGTAGGGAGGAGGGGGGAAAAATGACGATCACTCATGGGACCTGCACAGATCTTGTAAGTTCGAATCAATAAATATATAGTTTCTGGCTTTTAAAGAATACAGGGTGTGTCTGTATGTCTGTCAATACGCTACAGTGACATAGCATCCATGAGCAAAAACCGTGACACTGCCACTATATTGCCGTAGCAATGCACTCCCTCAGTGTAGCGCATTGCTACAGTGATGTAATGACTAAAAATAACCATGCCCCGCTGCCATGGCGCAGTATGGGCAGTATTAAAGGAAGGAAGTATTAAATGACGGTGCAGTAATAACAGCACTGTAGGGGTATGTGCAGAGTGGAGCAAATTAGTTTTTCATAGAACTTACTCAGCTGATTAAGCTGGTCATCAATTCCTAGAAACTATTTATAAAAGAAAGGGGCTTTTTATACACAGAATGCAGAACCCATGAGAAGGCAATGTTATTAGTCTCAATGATCAATTCACACTTTTAACAATAATCTATGACCTTTCGTGAATGGTACTTGCCCAATACTTATCTCACTAAATTAACTTAGACAGATGTACTTAGTTCCTGTGGGACCCAATGTAATGTCCATTAAAATAACTGAACCACTCTTTTACCTTCCACTGAAGCTGGAACAAATAGTACAATAGCTGATATACATCTTTCATAGATACTCACTTAAGTAACAGATTTATAAATTTATTAGGGAGGAATTCACCTCCATATGGACCTCCAGAGTTATCAAGGAGCATTCTCAGAAGAGCTGTCCTCATGTTATTGGTTGAGAGGCATAAGGTTTCACAGGCAACAACCACTTTATCAGATTCTACGAGTGGACTGTCAGAAAGAAAAGATTTATGTAGAAGGGGGAAGGATGGGAGAGAGGATGCAGCTAACAAGAGTGATGGCAGGATACTAGTGGCATATGAAATGTGTAATTCTGTATATTGTTGCACAAGAAATTAGTGAAAAAAGGTGATTGTTTGATGTATGTTCTTTCTTTGTATTACTTTTCTGTTCAAAAGTGTAGATCTGTTTGACCAACAGATTTGTTCTATTTTGGAGAGTTGGATTTGACAGCTCATCCAAACCCATCTTTGAGATAAACACAGACCTTGCTAACTTTCTTGAACTGGTGAAATCCTCAATTGGCTGTGAAAATCAGACTGATCAGAATTTGCAATGTCATAATAATGAAAACAGCCCCTGCGGGAGCCAAAATGTGACCCAAAGTTTCTAAGAATACTGAAAAATATCTGTTTTTTTCCTGTAAAATAAATGGCATATACATAATGTAGGATTACATAAAATGGTACAAAGACTTTACTTGCCAGCTGTTGGGAAAAAATGAAGTAATGCACATGACTGTCTGAGTAATGTGCATATGTAATCACATCTCAAACTCTCATTTCTCTTTATTTCCTGATCTGAAAAATAATGGATGATTGGGATATTTTTCATAATTTATAGTTTAAAATGGTGGTGCTTAGTGCATTCGATTACAAAAAAAGGACAGCATATTCAAAATCTAAGGTACTTGTCATTATGGTGGTTTCAAAAAACAACATTATTGCTTTTCATTTCTTCAGGATTATGCTTATTAATCATTTTAGACAGAACTTCTCAGAAGGAAAAATCTTGAAAATTATTTACTATATTGCTGAATTATTCATCATTGTTTCCAGGCTTCTAAAGCAAATAGTGATGTCATATTTTATAACAACACTGAGCAATAATCAGTTATTTTAGCTTAAAAAAAATTAATAACTTTCATAAAAAGAACTCAAACACTCAAAGCAATTACTAGTTGGACACAAAATGTATACTCTACTGAATCATAGCCTCTTCTGAGGTAAATGGCTTTAAGAAGCTGCAACCTCTAAAAGGACACTACACAACAATTCAAAATAAAGTTACATATTTATCAATCTGACATTTCTTCTTGCATCATTAGGCTGACCGAGGTCATTATACAAGATCTGTTAAAGTAACAGTCCAAAATACTAGTACTGCCAAAGCATTCTTGACTCTATAAACAGTGAACTTGACTCAGCAGACAATGAACTTCAGCTTTTCAATTACTGACACTTACACTTCCTTTTAAAAGAAAAATATTTTGCAAAATCTTTTAATAATCCAAAAAATTATTAGAGCTCTTAAAAAAAGACATACAAAGAAAGATTAGAAGAACTAGAATCATTTACCTGGAGAAGAAATAACTAAAAGGGGATTTGATTACAGCCTTAAAATAGAAAAGGATCTTCATAAAAAGAATATTCACTTAATCTTAATCTGTGTCCACAAAGTGTCATGGGCTTAAACTGCAACAAGGAAAATTTAAGTTGGATATTAGGAAGGACTCTCCAATTATGAGTGTGATTAAACAATTGAATAAATTATCTAGAGACTTTTTGGAATGTCCTTCATTAGAAGTTTTGAAGAGCAGGTTAGACAACATTTGTAGGGGATGGTTTAGACAAGGATGTTCCTGCCTTGAACTGGGAATTTGATGGGATGACCTTGAGGTCTTGTGTTCCTAGAGCAAGACTCACCAATATTAAAAAGTTAAATTGCAAGGGGAGGACTTTAAAGAAAAATATTTCTTAGTATTATTTTGCTTATCCATTATCAGTTTGCTATTAGAATGACAAGGGATAATTAAAATAGGGTCAGAGACTGTTAAGTCTCCAGTGAACCACCTTTCCTATAGTAGACATGTCCCTGAAACATTTTGATTTCTTTTTGCTTTCTGATTTCTCACCCACTCAAGAACCGACAGGAGCATCTTTTGAAGATTGAAGGCTTCAGCTATTTTTTTTAATGAGACATTTACAATTGCTGCCCAAAAGAAAACATAATTTCATATAGCTCTGGGAGGCTTTCCCAACTGCCAGCCTAGTTTCTAAGGAGACCAGTTCCAGCACTTCATAAATAAAGCTGTTAGCATTTTTCTCAAAAAATATAGTCAAATCTTAAAAGAAAGATTTTTTTTCTACCACAACCTCAGATTATATGAAACGGTAGAGCAACACAGCAGAACAAGAGAATCTAAGATGCATCTTTTGCATTGTAATAGCTTCATTTTAAAGCTTGATTTCAGTATGAATTCTGCATTCTGTACAGAAACACATGATGTTCTGGTTGTTCTAATTCTGTGTACAGTCTAGTTCTACACACAGCTTTTCAGTGTAGATGTATTTCTTTTCCTTTGACTCAAATGAAGTAATAGTACACAAATGTGGATAGCTCCTTCAATTACAATGTAAGAAGATGGCAGTGGTTATACAAAACACTTCCACCTTTTAGCAGGTGCTGATTCTGCTTACAGGATTAGATATTCTTTGCTGGCTGATGTGGCAGGCAGCAGTATACCTCACTTGAACATGAGCAGTAAAAGTGGCTTTTCAAACAGAGGATCTTGTGTGTGGGCTGAGAAATCTGGAGTGAGGAACCCTAAAAGCAGACAATTTATTTTGGCCATGATCCTGCAATGTGTAGTACTTGGGAGGAGTATTGGCCTGCGCAGACACTTACTGATATTAGATATGCTCAGTGCATCAGCAACAATCAACCTACACGTTATGCCTTGCAAGATCAAAGCAAAACACATTTCTCTCTTTATAAACAAAATCCTATGGAGGAAGTTAGTTTAAATTTGCACGTTGTATAGCTGGAGTTGGAGAGTGAGTTTGTAAAGGTACTTTCTGATCAAGAGATGCACAGTAAAAATAAACCAGTTAAAAAATCCAACACAATAGTTTTTAAATTAATGAATATCTTGCTGTCATCAGTATACCTATTGTTGTATGAAGGAATGTATGTTCAGAGTCAGAAGGGTTTAATCTCTTCTTTGATACTCCAAGATAATAATGCTCTAAGATACAACTGCTTTTTAACTTCCAGATACATTTAATTCAATTCCAAATTTCCACTGTTAGAAGTCATCTGTGGCACAAAGTAATTACTTTCTTCTTTGGCCACAAAATTAACTTTCCCCTACATTATTTCCATGGGATGTAATAATTTCATAATTCCTGCCAAATGCAAGATTTGTTCCTCAAAAGTGGAAGAGAGCTTGTCTATGGATTGTTTCTAAATTTTCTCATGAAGATTTGTACTAGAGTACAGGGCTGAGGCTGTTAAAATGCAGTTAGCTTTGCATGCATACAAGCATTACGTTTAGATTGCCCTAACTGTGCAAGCATTTGCAGGACTCAGTTTGCCTACAACTGGCATGCCTAAATGAGAGCCAGCTTTAGTTCAGAATGGCTTAACCTGACTTAAAATGGATTAACCTGACTTAATGAATGCTTGCCCAAGTTGCCCACCTTCCTCTCACAGCCCTGGAACTGGGAAAGCTCAGGCACTCTCCACAGCTCCAGAGCTGCCCATAAAAAATGGAAAATGAAAATGAAACTATAAGTCAAACTGAAAATTATGGTGTATAACATGTAAATGTTAAAGCAAACAGCAGACATTATGAAAGTAAATGTATATTTAAATGGTAAAGAAAGTTGTTTTATATGTTTGTGTGAATACATATTAATACATAAATACAAAAATATATACGTAAGGGTGTATTTGTAGGCATATACATAGATCCACAGATTGTATATAAACCTGGCAGGGTCACTTTACAGTATGGCATGTATTTCTACAGAAAGCGATGCCAGAAGCTGGTAGGTTTCTGAATTGAGTCCAGTACTCATTTTGAAGTTGTATTTGAGAATAAAAATGCTCAGTAAAGTTAAAAAGAAAATGGAGAAAGAGAAGTCGTTTGGGTTTCTCCTGATTTAATGCTTTCAAAAATTAGATTGATTTACAGAAAACTAATTTAAATAACATATAAATAAATAATGTTGATTTATATCAGATCAAAGAAAATGAAGTTTTCTTCAAATATTTAATTATTCTTGAAAATATTTTAGTAGTCTTGGTTATGAGGTCATAAAATGAGTCTTCTAAGGAAATAACCTGAAGTGAAATTATGTATGTTTGTTTTTGACTGCCATTAATTGGCCTGTTGGCCCCAGGATAGCAATTGCCATAATGACTTTGCTCACTAAATTTAATACACCTATTACAACTATGGAATATGATTTGTGATATATTAACTTCATATGAAACTCAACCTGTTTCTCATAATGTTTATTTAGCTGTCTTCTGTTATATCCTCCCACACACAACTCAAAAGCCTCAGATCCTTCAATATATTGGCACTTTTCATTTCCTTACAGTCCCTCATGTGCAAGAGTGATTAAACCCAGAACTGGGTGAGGAACAGCACATCCACCCAGCGACAGTGTTTGGGAGGTGTACATTTGGAAGGAGTACATTTCCCTCATCACTGGTGCTTTAAGCCCTTGCCAGTAGCTATACATGCAGAAGTCTATGTAATGCATCTCTTACTATTGCTAATGGAAACAATATACTTAAATCAATTACATAAGCATAGGAGTTTCTATGGACTGTTTCCATAGAAAAATATTGTAAAATGGTTCAGGTATGACCAAGCCTTTCATAAGCTGCCTAGAGAAGTGAGTCCTGCAGGCAGTCATAAGCAAAGAAATGTTTATAGTTGAGAGTGGGTCTGACATTAGAAATACTGCAGCAGCTCATGTTGGGAATGGGCATAAGGACATATGCAGCAATTTTTTTCTGAGAATATATCTATATAACTTAGTATTGGCAGTTTAACAAAAGATGTGGTTTTAAACTGATTTCATTAAATTAAAGTAAACATTTAATTGAATTTGAAACCGGGTTTATCTTGATTTAGCTGTAGTTAATTAGGATTCCATAGGGCATCTACATGAGACCTTTACTGTGGAGTTACCTAATTAGCTCCACAGTAAAGTCTCAGCATCTACGTGGGTGGCCCTGTTAGGCTGCAGTAAACTAATAAATGCTGCCATAGGTTAGTACTTGTCAACACAAGTACTATCCTATGACAGCATTATTTAGTGCACCACAACACACATGTAGACGCTGACAGGGACACCTGGGCCACAAAGGTGCTTTACTACAGGGGCTGCCTGCTGGCTAGCCCCACACTAGAGCACTCTTGTGCCCCTCCGCAGAACGTTGAGCCAAGTTGGAGCAGCCCAGACTGGCAGACTGATCCTTAGGGCCTCCTGCTAGCTGGGGCTGCTCTGAGCCGTCTCGACATGCTGCAGTCCCAAGAGCATGCATAAGTAAGTCTGTTAAAAACAATACCAGTAGCTATGAATTGTGCATAAATTCCAACTAAAAGGAATTTTATCTTGCTTTGATTTCCTCATTTTTCTGATTGGGATAGGACTGGTTTCCCAGGCACAGTAGGATTTCCGCATGTGAGATACAGAATAGTTTGTACATGAAGGTTACATCTGAAAGGCAATGGAATAGAATTATTACATGAATATTTGAATCCATCTTTCTAAGTGGAGAATCTATTCTATTCTATTCTATTCTATTCTATTCTATGCTCTTGGTTTTTATACCCCATTGATCACTGCAGCATCTGAATGTCTTTCAGTAGTAATCTCAATGCATTTAACCAACCCTCTATTAAACTGAGTTTTTATATGTACTGTATAAAACATAAGATTTTTTTAAAAAGAGAACAAGAAGTTTAGGTCCTCAAAATGATTATTAAAAAAGTCAGATGTTCTTAGATTTAATAAGGAATTGCAACCTGGCACATGCTGCATATCAAAATAGAGAGGCTTTAGCAAACAGTCATAAAAGCACATTCAGTTCAAGAGAAAACTTAAAAAGGTCAATTTAGTGAAATATAAGAGTTAAAAAATCACCAGAAAATTATCTTAGAATTAGTACATTAACTTCACAATTAATATGAAAATCTTAGAATTATTTCAAGAAATCAAACACAGGACTATGTAGAATTTACCATCTGATTAAAGTCAGCCTATTTAAAAATAACTTCAAGTCATAATGCCAGTAACAGCCATCATTTTTGTGCTTGTAAAAGTATAGTAAAATAAAAATTGTAGCTTTTCATAAAATTATTTATACAGGGCCTAACTCAGATACCCCTTCTTATTTTTAAAAGCTCTTCATTTCAGAACAAGTCCCATTTTCTTCAACAGTACCTTTCATAATAAAAATAATTTTGAGGACAGCAAAGATTATCAATCTCATATACCTATTAATACAAGTCTCATTGAATTGGATTGTGCTTCACCCGTTGAGCCTTCAAAGTACGTGGGAGTTCAGCATGCTCTGCCCAGGAGGGAAACTTGACTTCTGGAATGTTAAATACTTTTGATCTTAAGAACTAAGAGTCATACACTAGCTGTAAAGCTTTTGATGATCTTCAAATGACATCAGTAAGAATTATGTGCAAGGATCAATGATACAACAGAAGACCACTCCCGCTTTCCCACCAACATGGTATAAGGCACTGTTTTTAATGACTTACCTGGTTTCATCAATATAAACGGCTTCCAGCACAGATGCTGCATATTCAATATTCTTTTTCAAATCTACCACATTAACGTCACCTTTCTCCAGCTGCTTTACCAAGCATCTTAATCTGTTAAAAAAATAAAATGAAAACATTATTGTATTGCCTAGATTCCATAGAAATCTAACAACTATTTTAGTGCCTATGTATTCTACTGGAAATTATTTAAAATGATATTACTGCCCGTTTCTATTAATTTGTATCTATTTTTAGTGCAAAAAAAACCAGTAACCAGTAATGAAGTTTTACAATTTGATGAACCTGTAATGTAAAACAATATAGTAGGTGTAAGATTCAGTAAAAAAGCAAGGGACTCAATAATTACCAACACCATTTTTCAAAATAATGTTTGTTCCTTCAGATATTGCAACTCTAATTTTAGTGGTACTGTATTTGCAGAAAATTATTTTAGCTCTAATATTCTTTATTTCTATCTTCAACAAATCTTCATCCATCAACAAAGGTACAGAAAAATGTTAGCTCCATACCTATTAGCCTTCATTTTCCTACATTTACCTTTTTAAGCCTCCAGTACACATATTTACCTCAGTTTGTTTGTTTTTATTATTAACATAAGTAAAGGTTGAGCTCTGCTACTCCCAGAATTCATTATTTTTGCCAGATGAAAGATGGTGCATTAAAAAATTGGAAAAATTTCCTTTGTGTGGTTTTTTTTTGGTTTTGTTTTCAAAAAGATCCCCATGTATTATTATATGCATGGATGCACCCAAAGGAGGTTTTCTAACCTGCAGGGAAAGGCATTAAACAAGTTTTGGTGGCAGTCAGCTTATAATATGGTGCTATTAGATCCTCAGAACACATCTGCCCTTTCTGAAGGGAAGAACTCTTCAGAACGTTCACTGGAATAGCAGCACTAGTGACTTCACAAAACTCTGACTAACAGGATTCTTAAGGAAAATGTATTTTTCTTCTTTAGTCACTGAAATTACATTCTCTGTCTCAGTGCTGAAATGAACTGCAGGATGTTATCACAGAAGAAAAACACATGTGCTTTAAATTAAATATGCCAGTTTATTATTTTAATATAATTGTAGTAAAATCATTATTAACTAGGTTTTTCATGCTTATGAAATAGTGCGAGCTTTGAGCAGAAGAGGATTTCTATTGAGAATCATTTTTATTTAACTTTCCTTCCATAAATAATTCTATATTTACTCTTCTTTTTGTGGAAAAAGCAGTTTGGTTTCTTGTCCCATTAGTCTGCACACAAGACATGCAGAAAGAATCTAATTCATTTAAAATAATGAGAATCCAATATCTGGTTTTTTTAGACAAACATTCAGTGTTTGATCACACTTGATTAAAATCTATGTATTTAAGATGAAAATGCTACCTGAAACAGAACTTTCATAATTTTTCAAAAATATGAACAACTGCAGACGAGGTGTTTTGACTCTATATTTTTCTTACATGAGTAGTTATTTCCAGGTCTCCTGGAAGGAAAGCAGACCTTCAGAAGTTTTTATAGAAAGCAATGTTTTAAAGGAGTGATCTTTCTTGTCTGCAGTCAGTGGAAGTTTTGCAATTAGCCACACATCCTCTTGTGGCTTTTTTCAGCGAGTTTATAAGCGAGTTTTTGGTAACTGGCTCATACAGATTCTGAGGTAATGTGAGAATTACATTCAGGGGCTGCCAGTTTCTTAGCCACATAGTCTATCATAGGTAAACTGACTGACTTCAATCTGCACTTGCTTGAATTTTTTAAATTTGTGACATAACAGTTCTGAATCACTGAATCAGTTTTATAACTACAGTTTTCTGGAAAGTAGCTACCATTATTTATTTGAATCCAAGATAAGGTTTTATTCTCCTAAGCAGCCTTGGGGGAAAAAAGCCACATTTTGGATTCAAGTACTGGCCTAGGCAGGTGATGATTCAGCTCTGGCTTTGGTAGGGTGACCACCTAATTGGGCAGGATAGTCCTGGAATGGAAACCTCAAGTCCCAGGCCCAGGCTGCATGACCGGGACAACATTTGTCCTGGATTCACAGTATTGTGCAGGGATCGGAAAATGGTGAGATTCCCCTTGCAGGCCAGCAGCATTCCAGCCTGCAGGGGGCTGCTTGTGGCTGCTGGGAGCGGGATGCAGGGGTTGCCATGTGCATGCCCGCACACATGCATGTGGCCAGGCAGCATAGAGAGCAACTCCCTGCAGGTAAGATTGTACAGAGAGCAGATAGAGACCTCCTTGGTGAGGGAGGGAGTGGAGCAGAGGTTGGTACTGGGGGCACTGCCCAGCTGAGGCAATGCATGGGGCCTGGAGCCAGGGCGGGGAGTGGGACAGAGCCACCAGGCTTGTCCAAGGGGCAGAGGGCGGAAGGGAGAGGGAGGCTTCCTGCTGCTGCATGCACTCCTGAAGGGAGTATGAGGGGCATGTGCCCCCCCCCCCCATTTGTGTGCAGGGCAGGGGCAGATGTTGGCTGCCTACTGCAGACTTAGGGCTCCCTGCCCAGATGCTCTCCACTTGGGAGCTCAGCACCACCATGGCCAAGTGCCCCCTGCCTGCCTGGTAGCAGCGTTGAGTTGTGCCCCCTGGTGCTGATGGGCAGGCAAGAGTACACAGCTGGTGTGGGGTTCCCGGGAGAAGGGCAGCAGGGAGCACTGGCAATGCATACGGGGTGCACACAGGTGCACATGCACCCCCTGAGATTGGCCGATGCCGCCGCTGCTGTTCTGGAAATTTGTTTTGCCCCCCTTTATACCCCCCATATCTTTTGCTCTATCTCTGGTTCTGATCTGCCCATCTGGGATCTGCCACCATTTCTCCTAGGCTGGGCTGGGCTGGGGCCAGACCAGGGCCTCTGTTGCTGCTGACTGCCCCAGAAGAGCAGATCTGCAGCAGAAGATAAAGAGACGGGAGTGGTCAGGGAATGCAGGGGAAGGCAGTTAGGCATGGAGGGACAGGCAGAAGGGATCAAGCACAGGCATGGGGGGCAGGGGTGGGGGGTAGGCACAGATGTAGGGGGAAAAGGGCAGAGGACAGGCTGCAGGGGGAAATCAGAGGGTGGGGGAGGAAGGAAGTGGGGGACAGTCACAGGCATGCAAAGCAAGGGACAAGGGGCAGGCACAGGCATGGAGAGGCATGTGGCAGGGGTGCACATTGGCAAGGGACAGACAGCAGAGAGGCCTGGAACAGTGGGACAGACATAGGCATGGGAGAACAAGGGCAGGGGAGCAAGGGGCAGGGGTCTGGCCTCTTGCCCCCTGCAGCTACTTTTTCTGCCACAGCAGTGGGAGTGGAACAGCTAATTTAAGAGAACCTTCCACTAATTAGATGCCACATATGAAAATTATAACAAATTTCTAGTTCTCCGTGTACAGAATCTAATTATGGGGGTGGGGGGATATTAAATTTGAAGTCATCTTGGATTTGGGTAAATACAATGATTTACATTTGCGAAGTGAGATCAAATTCAGGCTGAATGGCAAATACATTATGTATGTACATTACAGTAACATGCTCCAAAAATTAAAGTTGCTCTGACTTCACTAATATTACAAGCGAATATACTCAGATCAGCTTAACTGTTTACACTTTGTCTGCAGACACCTAAGTAGATTATTCCAGATCCATTTTTCTGCACAATTACCTTACACCTATTGCTGGATGGAATACTGAAATCTGTTTTCTTCTATAGATGCATTTTCATGAGCTGAGTGGGTGGCTTAAAATGGTTTATCCCAAAACAGATTCTAAATTAAAGTAGAAAAAGTTAAAAATCTTAAGCAATAAACCCCTAGGAAATCCATTAAGCATTTCCAAAGGTATGAAGTCATAACTGCTTCAACTGAAGAGATGTGCAGTAAGCCCTCTTTAATTTCCACAGCTATGAAGGGATTTTCCATAAACTAGTAATAATCAGGCTACACTACTGATAAAATTTTGCCCAACTGTAAGCAGATGCAGTTCTTCAGAAGCCAATGGCATTGTGCCTGTTTATACAAGGGATTAATCTGAAAGTACACACAGAGATGGAAGAGAAGAGTCAAAATAGCACTGCTGGGTATTGAAATAATACACCTGCCATTTGACTTGCTTATTTGTTCAAGCAAAGAAGAAAAATATTCAAAAAACACAGCTCTTTAATTAAATGAATATTACTGATCTTCAGAAAATGACTGAGTAGCTTTTTATACTGAGATAGCACTGCATTATGCAAAGCTTTGAGCAATTATAGTTCACCAGTATAAATTTATTCAATGTTTTAAAGAACTCCCTGCTGTATGTTAATGAGAACAGGGACCACATATTATCAGTACAGGTATAGTCACAGGTTATTTATTATCCACTCTAAGGAACCTAAAGGAACATGAAAACCCTATATCATCTAAAAATTATTTCTTACTCTCTTTATACATAGCACCTAAATTTACTTTTTAATGTAAAAAATTACCATTATAAAGAAATAATGTTCCCTCTTTCTCCCCCCCACCCCCCAACTCTATTTTGTGCATTTGGCAGCACTTCATGTATAAACAGTTTCACCATTTGGCTGGTAGTCAACTTCAGTTCCTGTTACTTAGACTAAAGCTAGGAACAAACATTGCATTTATCCCTGGATAAATTGTGCCTGGAACAAAAATATCCTGGGATTAGTGTATATACACATCACCCTTCTAATCAGGTTTTAGTGCAGGGATGGGCAAAATACAGCCTGCAGGCCAGAAGAATCCTGAAGTAAAGTACTCTAAAACAGCGGCTCCCAACCTTTTTTTCCTGCAACCCTAAATTTGGGTCATGACTCCTGCCCCTGCCACTGACTCACTCATGCCCAGCGGTGCCAGCAGAGCCCGGGCTGGGCCAGGATCGCAGTGGTGGTGAGAGCCGCGCAGACCGTGCACCAGGAGAGCCCACAGGCAGGAGGGGGAGAGCAAGGGGCGGACCCCCCATGATCCTAATTTGGGTCATGACCCAAGGTTGAGAGCCACTGCTATAAAACAACACAACTTAGTCTTCTTCAAAATGTCCTTCACAATGTGGCACCCAGCTTTCCCTGAAAAATACCATCCTAAACAAAGGATTCCTACTCAGGGTGTTGTTACATGTTAGTTTAAATATGTAAGTGCCCTTAAACCAGGAGTGTCCACACAGTAGGGCAGAAAAGCACATGCTAAGGGCCCTATGGGCAGCTCAGAGATAATCCTCTTCCATAAAGGATTATCTCTAACTGGTTTTGAGCAGCTTGCAGTGGACCCAATTCAAGGAAGAATCACCACTGTCCTGGATTGGGTAAACCCACCCCTCACACAAGACTCCCACTCACCACCCCATGGGAAGAGATGGCCTCCACCTCTCTCCACTGGGGAGGAGGCTCTTCTCAGCCAGACTGGCTGACCTGCTCCACCGGGCTTTAAACTAAGCCTGTTGGGGGACAGGGGGACTACCACCACTGCTGGCCTGCTTAGCAACCCTTGCAAAGCCAGCGGGCCTAGGCACTTAAGGGAGCCCACCCCTGCCCCAACCCTGGTACAATCTGTGGGCAAGGCAAGAGCCCCCAAAGGGACACTTGCCTGCCTGTACACAAATGCCATGAGGTTGGGGAATAAGCAGGAGGAGCTCGTCCTCCTGGGAGCTCGTCCTCCTGCTTAACACAAATAATTATGACATCATAAGGATAACAGATACCTTGTGGGACTCCACCCATGACTGTACCATGGGTATAGATGGCTGTACCCTGTACTGGAGGGATCATGTAGATAAAAGGGGCGGCGGTGTAGCTCTCTATGTTTAGGAAAGCTATGCATCCCTGCAAGCTGATATTGGCGACCAGGGTGGATGACTGGAGACCCTCTGGGTTAAAATCCATGGGGAACATGGCACAGGGAACACAACAGTGGGAGTCTACTACAGACCTCCCACCCAAAGTCCTGAGCTTGACCAGGAGTTCACCTGGGAACTGGCTGAAGCTGCACGCTCCAGCACCATGGTTGTCATGGGTGACTTCAATTACCCAAACATCTCATGGGAGGATCACTCAGCAAAATCCGAGTGGTCGCAAACCTTCCACACATGCGCGGATGACCTCTACCTGACTCAAGAAGTCTATGGGCCAACGAGAGGCAAAGCACTCCTC
>NW_017729031.1:64291332-64291552 GCF_001723915.1 Gavialis gangeticus
CTCTTTAGCCTGGAAAAGCGCAGGCTCAGGGGTGATCTAATGGCCACCTACAAGTTTATTAGGGGTGACCACCAGTATCTGTGGGAACGTTTGTTCACCAGAGAGTCCCAAGGGATGACGTGGTCGAACGGTCATGAACTACTACAAAAACGTTTCAGGCTGGACATAAGGAAGAATTTCTTTACTGTCCAAGCCCCCAAGGTCTGGAAAAGCCTGCCAT
>NW_017729031.1:64292415-64293876 GCF_001723915.1 Gavialis gangeticus
GACTCCATGATCTTCCGAGGTCCCTTCCAGCCCTAATGTTTATGAAATCTATGACATCTATGGGCAGCTCCTGGCTCTCCTGCACCTCCCACTGAGCAAGCAGGGAAGAGGAACCTGCCTGTTGCTCCTGCTGTCTGGGCTGGGACCAGCCCAGAGAGCATTAGTGGAGCAGTGTCAACAATGATGGTGAGCTGGGGATACAGGGGGTGGGGGTGAGCCACAAGGGCTGAGGGGGATATGGGAGACCTGAGGGCCAGGAAGGGAGCCACGGGAGCAGGCAGAACATGGGGAGAAAGCGGCCAGCTCTATCCAGGCTGGGGGGAGAGTGAGGGGAATGAGCTAGATCCACGCAGAAGGGGGGCAGTGGGGACCCAGATTGCAGGCAGAAAGGGGCTGGCAAGTCTGATGGGACCCTGGCAGCCGCTTGCTGCCCATAATCTGAGCCACCTACCCTGCCTCGAGAGCAGGCAAGCTTCACAGGCAGAGAGCCAATTTGGCTCCTAGCCACAGCCCTGGTTGCCAGCCCTCTAAGGGGAGATCAGAACGGTGCACATTTCGGGGTATTAACACTTAACGAGTGACTTCTTAAAGCATGTGCTAATTTTGAACACCAATTTAACTCAGCATGTGCTAAATGTTATGTATAACAAGGAGCTAAGAGAATACACTGGACAGTGTTTCTGGTTTCCTTGAGGTGTCCAGGATATAGCTTATGGTAGGAAAAACAGGAACAAGGTACATGATAGCCATTTAGTTGTATAAAACTAAACAATCACTTCTGCAGTTATAATGGCTGTCACCATGAATTGGAACTGCTGGAATGATGAATTAGCTGATCCTTGTCTATTATTAACTGATCCTTGTCCTCTTCCAAGCTTCACAAAACCAAGACAAAAGAAACTTTTTTGGTTTGTTTTTTCTCAAAACAAGAATTATAAGGTCAATTCTTTAATTTAAAGTAAGAAATAATATCTGTTCTTCAAGTTAGAGTTTAGAAAACTATAAAATGAGTGTTTTTGATACTAAAGAGGTGCTTTACAGGCAGAATGATAAGACAACTGTAATATAGAGCTTGCACTGATTTTTATTAAGTAATGCAGAAGATATACAACATCTACCTAGGGGCACCAAGGTGATGGGGAAGATAATAAATGAAGAGTTCAACAGGATGGCAAATATGATTAATGACTATGATATGACTGTGGGAGTAACTAGAAGAGGCTGCAGTCAAATGTAGTCATGAGCAGACCAGAGGGTGGAAAGTCTTCATTCAGCTCAAATTAGCATAGGAAATAATAGGAATAGAGTTCTTTCTTAGTCACCTTAATTAACTGGCAATTTGCCAACTGAACTGCATGTCAAGGAAGATGGGAAATTCAACAGTAAAGCTTTTTTAGCCAGAGAAACAGTGTCTGGGTAGGCAGGGGTGGTACATGGGACGGAGAGAAGACAGAGGCAAGA
>NW_017729031.1:64298876-64299814 GCF_001723915.1 Gavialis gangeticus
CTTTACAGGCAGAATGATAAGACAACTGTAATATAGAGCTTGCACTGATTTTTATTAAGTAATGCAGAAGATATACAACATCTACCTAGGGGCACCAAGGTGATGGGGAAGATAATAAATGAAGAGTTCAACAGGATGGCAAATATGATTAATGACTATGATATGACTGTGGGAGTAACTAGAAGAGGCTGCAGTCAAATGTAGTCATGAGCAGACCAGAGGGTGGAAAGTCTTCATTCAGCTCAAATTAGCATAGGAAATAATAGGAATAGAGTTCTTTCTTAGTCACCTTAATTAACTGGCAATTTGCCAACTGAACTGCATGTCAAGGAAGATGGGAAATTCAACAGTAAAGCTTTTTTAGCCAGAGAAACAGTGTGTGGGTGGGCAGAGGTGGAATATGAAGACAAAAGAGGGTTCACCTCATCAGTGGGAGCTGCCTAATGCATCGTGTCTGTATAGCCATGATTCCTTTGGGAGAGGTAGCTCCTGCTGTACCCTGTTATAGAGTGAAGCAGCAGTTTGTGCTGGTCGGTGTGCAGCATCCACAAGAAGCATCTCTCCTTTCAAAGACCTATATGTCTGGGGCTCAGATTACATAAAATGCATATGTTGATGGCATGATTGGACTGATGTAGGACAAGTCACTCACGACCGGTGCTGCAGACCTAATCACACAGGACTCTGGTCCCAAAGAGGCATAAAAGAAAAAAGAAGATAATTGTCATTCTCTTTTCTACCCTCATATACCCAGGCAGGAACAGATACAATGTGTGTGATGACACTGCAGGCTTTAAAGATTTTTTAGTTCTGCTTTCCTCATACAAAATGGTAGCAAAGCCAGTGATTAACAAAAGCTCTTCCAGTTTAAAAGCACAGAATCTGATTTAGGTTCTAATCTCACAAAATTGAATATGCAGGTGGATCACTGGATCTAT
>NW_017729031.1:64304814-64310044 GCF_001723915.1 Gavialis gangeticus
CCAGGCAGGAACAGATACAATGTGTGTGATGACACTGCAGGCTTTAAAGATTTTTTAGTTCTGCTTTCCTCATACAAAATGGTAGCAAAGCCAGTGATTAACAAAAGCTCTTCCAGTTTAAAAGCACAGAATCTGATTTAGGTTCTAATCTCACAAAATTGAATATGCAGGTGGATCACTGGATCTATGTGTATTCCTACTAAAGTAAATGGTTCTTTCTGCAGGATTAACGGCTTTATACTGTAAATTCTGGGGCAGGGATTTGTCTTCTGTTTTGTACACCACTGAACTGATAAATATGTGACAACTGTTTTCTGTGACATGTTTTCTCCACTTCCTTTTTATCTTGAACTGCTCTATTGCTTTTTTCCCCTATACTTCCATTAACTCCCTCTTTCTAATCTTCTTCACCTACCCCATCATACCTTACCCACCTCCTGCATCTTTTCTCCTACCTCATTCCAGTTCTTTCATTTCTTTCTCTTCAGCCCCCATATGCTTGTCTTTCTTCTAAATTTATAGCTGTTCCTTCTTCAAACTTTCACTCTTTCAAGCTAAAAATCATGGAATCATAGAAAATATAGCTAGAAAGGACCTCAGGCGGTCATCTTGTATAACTCAAAGTATAGCTAAAGGTAGGATCCCTTGTCTAACCCATTTCTTCCAAGTGTTTGTCTAACTTGTTTGTCTAACTTCAAAGGACAGAGATTCTGCAACCTCTCTATGTAGTCTGTTTCAGTTCTAATATTCCAAATTTCCCTTGTTGCAATTTAAGACCATTACTTCTCGTCCTGTACCCTGAGACCACAGCGAATCATTTGTCACTACCCTTCTTATAGCTACCTTTTATGTATTTGAAGACTGCTATCAAATCCCTTCTCAGTCTTTTCTTCTCCATATTAAATAATCAGTGTTTTTCAGCCTTTCTTTTTAAGTCATGTTTCCTAGACCGCTAGTCATTTTTATTGCTCTCTGTTGGACTCTTTCCAATTTGTCTATGTCTTTTTTGAAGTGTGGTGCCTAAAACCAAACACAGCACTCCAGTTGAGACCTCACTATGCTGAATAATGTCTATTAATAACTTCCCTTGACTTTCAAGTGATGCTTTTTGTTTCTTTTTAACAAATACTCTTAAGATAGCCTTCCGTCTATGCCTCATGGTATCCTGCTGGCCCAATGTTCACTGACATGGACACATACAGTTGTCCCCTCTAACTAATTTACACTCTTTACTACACCCTTCCCACAATGTAATGTCCTTCACACTCAGACAAAGATGCTTGTCCCATATAATGCCATACAGTAACTTAGAGATACCTGTTTCTCACCACTAACACAAAACCTAGACTGAGCTTGAAAGAATCAATGTCACTAATTCATGATGTCGTTTTGGAAAAGGCCAGGCAACCTCATTGCCCGGCTTGCATGTGTACTGCTGTCTTGGTGGTAGAATATATTTTGATACATAATGTTATATATGATGTTAGATCATAACAGCAAAGTAGATGCAGCAGAGGGGAACCAAACCAACCACTCATACTTCTCTTCAGTGCAGCTTCTGCCCCCAACCAAATGGATCTGAGTTTGTTGGGGTCTAAATGTTCTATGCTTAAACTGCCACATCTTGAAGGCTGTGATGGAGCCTAGAAATGTGGGTCCTGTCTGGAAAATTGGTCCACAGGCCACAATGACCCTGGAATATGGTATTACATATTTGACAGTTTGTTGCAGTATATAATCATGTTTCATATCTGTGCCTAGTAAGATACAATGAGACACAAGAGTTAAGAGTGTGTCCTAAGGCAAAACTCTTAAGTGATTCAGAATGGACCAGGCATTCATAGATGGGTGAAAAGACTTACAATTAAATGATAACAAATGGACATCACTGACTCTTCTGTTCCCCTGCATTAACAAGTCTGATTTAGAAATCAGTAAGAAGACCATGTGGAGGAGGTCCAGAGGAAGACTGCAGGACACTCTGTAGATCAATTCTTTATGAAAATAATCACAAAGATCATACTGAAGGTTAGAAAATGGTTTCCCTTAGCAGCACAACTAATTTAAAGGGTATGAGTTAAAAGAATGGTATGTGAACTGTCACTCTATAAGTAGCTGACATTACAAAAAGGCCATATAACCCTGGAGTTTGTCAAAAGAGCTGACAAAAAGGGTTTGAGAAGCAGTAAATATGCCAATTAATGAGACAAACCAACAACAAGATATTACAACACCTGAAACCTAACACAACGGGAAACAAAGAAAACAGAAAAGGAGACGAAAGTACAAAAAGTAAACTATGCTTCTAGCTTTATTAGACCTTTTTTCTTTCCTTTAAATAATGTATGGCAAAGGAAAAGGAAGTACAAGATAAGTCATTATGCAAATATAGAAACATGACTGCTTTTTAGAAGCAGAACTTTCTGGCACTTTCATGATTGTGAACTACATTGCAGATAAATCATTCATAAAAGGAAAAACAGAATGGGTTTTGTAATAAAAATAAGGTAAGAAAATAAAAGGAAGCAGAGCATGAAGTGTCATAGAAAAGAAGCTCTCGGCTAACTTTACAGGCAAAAATGAAGTATGAAGGACTTCTTAGGACAATTGACAATTTCAATCTAAAACCAGCAGTTGTAAGGGTGAATCTGCATGAGACATCTGCAGTTTATAAATGCTGTGGGAGGAAAACCATTTTGCAGCATATTTTGTAAGATTGCGCACCAGTCTCATGGCTAAGTAATGGGATAAGCATACCAACTTAGATAAGTAAAGAGAGAAGGAGAGAACTGTATTATTATTTAACACTTAGACTGCAATTAGAATGTGAGGTGTTAGGGACAGCTTAATAGGGAATGGTAAATAAAGAAAAATAAAGTGATATAGGAATATTGGACAACAAAAGCCTTGTTCAAAGGCTAAGGGCATTGTGCAAAAAAAATTTCATTTTGTAACAGTAATCAACTTTGGCAGGGAGGGAGACAGTGAAAAACAGTGACTGTGCCAGACAAATCAGAAGAAAGTCAAGATGCAATGGACATTGAGTTACAACTATATTAACAATATTAATTGCATTACAACTATATTAACTGAAGGACATGACAACACCATGTCCACAGCTTTTGGGGTCAGAGTCACTCCTGAGCATACCCCAACCACCCATTCCAAGTTGCACATGCCCAACCTGAAGATGAGTCAGAGAAGCTGCTTTGGGGATGCCCCCTCCATCTGCTCTTGAGATCTCTATGTGCTTGAGAGTGGTCCCTGGGAGGCACCCCCACTGTGGCTTCACTACCACATTTCTGGGTTTGGCACACATGAGCAGTAGGGGTATGCAAAACGGGCCATATTCAATTCAGATTCAGCCGGATTCCTTGATTCAGATCACTGTCCTCAATTCGATTCGGCCAAATCCGAATCTGAAGATTTGATGCTGATTCGGTCGGAGAATCAGCGATTCGGCCATAGACAAAGCTTTACATATTTTTTCTAAATACCTTGAGGTACCAGGCGTGGCTCGTGAACACTGTGATACTGGGGTGGATGGAGCATCCCACAGAAGCGCAGGCGGAGTGGGGCCCACATGCTCGGTGGCAAACCCAGAAGTGGACCAGAAGTACTTCTGGTCTACTTCTGGGTCTGCCGACGAGCCCGCAGTGGGACCCCCCCCATGCTCCCCTAGCTCAGCGATTAGCCATGAGGAGATGCCTGGTGCCTCCCCAGACCCAGGAGGCACCAGCTGCCAAGCCAGGGGGAAGTGGGGGGACCCCAGG
This sequence comes from Gavialis gangeticus, assembly GCF_001723915.1. Taxonomy (NCBI): domain Eukaryota; kingdom Metazoa; phylum Chordata; order Crocodylia; family Gavialidae; genus Gavialis; species Gavialis gangeticus. Next base: position 64,308,588 of record NW_017729031.1, read on the forward strand.
GCACTCTCCAGCAGACCTGGAAATGGACCAGAAGTGCTTCTGGTCCATTTCCAGGTCTGCTGCTGAGAGCGCTGGGGAGCTCAGCTCCATCCGCCCCAGCATCACAGCATTCACAAGCCGCCTCATACCTTGAGGTATGTAGAAAAAACATTTAAAGCTGTGTCTATTTCTGAATTGTTGAATCTTTCCGAATATCTCCGAATTGATTTGGAAGGTTCCAATTTGATTTGGAGAGATTAAAGGGTCTTCTGATTTGATTCAGATTCAGAGATTCGGCCATCAAATTGGGCTAAATCTCTACCAAATTGAATGAGGGACTGAAGCTTCACACAGCCCTCATGAGCAGGAGTGGGTAGGCAATATGCTTGAAAGCAGCCCTCCCTAGGAGCACTAGGATACAAGGGGTCTGTCTACACATGAATTAATGTGCCATTGCTACCGCACATTATGTTTAGTACCTCTGATATGAGGTACTAATTAAATGTGCAGTAGCCAGTAGCAAAGGCACACAGTCTTTTCGTGATGCTTGATGTGCAAGAGACTAATTCTACTGTGCATTAGCATGGCTTTTGCAGTGACATGCTGATGTACAGTAGAATTAGTCTACTGTGCATTAATTTTTTCATGTAGACATGCCCAGTGTACACATACCAAAACTTACCTGGGCACAGACCAAGAATCACTTCCACAGTGCAGGTCAGGTGTCCTTCCTCTACCATTCACTAGCTTTGGAGGCTTCTGTGAGCTCCCTATACTTCCATAAGAACAGAAGATATGCTCCATTGGGTCAGACCAAGTTTCCATGTAACCCAATATCCTATATTTGGCAGGGGCAAGGTTAGAGGGAAAACATATGAAAACAGGGCATGTTCTATATAATCCAACCCCCATCATACCATCCCTGGCATCAACCATCTTTGGTTTTGTCAGAGAATAAATCCTCGACTGTTTTAGCAGCTATCAATGGACCTGTCCTCCATTAATTTCTCTAATCCCTTTCTAAACATGATTATATTAATTACCACTACAACTCCTGTGGTGACAAGTTCCACAAGTTAGTTGTATGCTTTGTGAAAAAATACTTCTTCCTGTTTGTTTCAAACCTGTATCCTGTTAATTTTGGTGGCTACCCCACCATCCATGGCTTGATCCCAGCCTCTTACTGGAATCACACATTCTCCTCCCTTTGTCTGAGGGTTAAGGGACTAGATAAAGGATATTGCCTCCTTGTATTGGACATATTTCTCAGTTAGAGGCTTCTTATAGTTCTTGTATACATTTGAACACCAGTAACCAATTGTCTTTATCCCTCAACCCCTATGCAGTGTTATAATCACATCATAACTATCATCTATCTGATCATTTGCCCAAGTCATAGGCCTGCCCATGTGCAAATGTTTTGCAAATCTCTTGGACCCAACTGTCTTGGAAATTTGCTCTGTGAGTGCTGCCAGTGC
>NW_017729031.1:64310055-64310726 GCF_001723915.1 Gavialis gangeticus
CCAGCCTGTTCGTTCGGGTTCCACCGTGACACTTGGGACACTTTCTCTAGGGAGGGAAACCCAGCACCAACCATGCTCTTAATCTCTTCACTTTATTCCTTCATGAAATCCCTAAATTCTTAGAATACTGAAAAACAATGCATGTATTAGAAAAATACACCCACCCTACAGCCAAACACATACCATAAAGTGTACCTGTTTCAGTATCATAATTGATGCTCTCATTTGGCAGGCACTTTGGATGTAGATGATCATAAAATTTTCCAAACTATATGATTAAATTATCATTTTTGCTACTTAATGAGGATCAAGGTTAGCTGAACCTGCCCAGAAACTCCAGTGATGGGGAGTGGGAGGAGGATTAAATCCTGCTACAGGCTTCAAGCCAACCTGGATCAGTGTTAGGCAATTAATCTAGGGGGAATCTGGATAAAGCACTTACCCAGAATTTGCAAGGATATCAGATGAGACAGGATGGAGTGGAGACTGTGAAGAACCACCCAAGACATCTGTTGTAAGTAATGATGCAATCAATTTGTAAAACTTCTGTGAGAAAGATATTTTACAAAATTGCTTCTCCTTTTCCAACCACATCTAGTTGATAATGATCACTGGAGAAATACATGAGACTTGGAGAATATCTTTATAAGCTTCAGGATCCAACAGAGAAA
>NW_017729031.1:64315726-64324651 GCF_001723915.1 Gavialis gangeticus
ATGAGACTTGGAGAATATCTTTATAAGCTTCAGGATCCAACAGAGAAATTCATAGTTTGTAGGGTCGGAAGGGACCTGAGCAGATCTTCAAGTCTGACCCCATGCCAAGTCAAACGACCCGGGCTAGGTGATTGTCTAGCCTCCTTTTGAAGACCCCCAGGGTAGGAGGGAGCACCACTTCCCTTGGAAGTTGGTTCCAGATCCTAGTCACCCTGACTGTGAAATAGTGACTCTCAGTATCCAGCCTGAATCTAATCTCTGCCAATTTATGGCCATTATTCCTTGTTACTCCCAGTAGTGCTCCGGGTAACAGGGACTCTCCCATTGCCTGCTGGTCTCCCTTGGCAAATTTATAGATGGCCACCAGATCCCCTCTCAACTTTCTCTTGTGGAGGCTGAACAGGTTCAGGTCCCGTAGCCTCTCCTTGTAGGGCCTGCCCTGCTGCCCCCTAATCATGTGAGTGGCCCTCCTCTGGACTCACTCAATACTGTCCACATCCCTCCTGAAGTGCGGCACCCAGAACTGAACACAGTACTGTGATTTCTTATTTTTTTCTACATAGCAAAAACAACCATAGGGTGCATCCAGATAAGCATGGATGCTTGGTTCCCCAGGGACACGTAGCAGTGGTGCACTTTGCGCCTCAGCTACTTGTCCCCGGGGAACACCTGTGCCATGCACGCTTTGGCATGCAGCAGATTACCATGGGAGAGGTAGGAGAGGCTGGGGCCCACACTGGGCTGGCCCCAGTAGCTTTACCTGGGGTTCTGGGGGCTTCCCCGGGCTGCAGCAGCAGTGATACTGCCACTTGGAGCCTGGCTGGCAACCACAGCACAGCTCCAAGCAGCCTGGCTCTGCTTTTCAGTCGTGCGTGCTGCCCGTACATGTGCTGCTGTTTTTTTTCCCACACGGGCTTTTTTGAGCCCTGGATATCCAGGAGTCAAAAAAAATAGGGGGAAAAAACCTGGAGCAATGCATGCAAAGGCAGCATGCCCTTGTAGTGTGGAGAACACCAGACTGCGCGGTATGTGGTGCTGCAGACGTGTTTGCGGCGTCACATACCTATGACCACACTCATCTAGATACACCACTGGAGTTTCATTTCCCACTGATCCTTAGCTGTCATCTGTATGTCTTCATAATACAACTCTGCAAAGCAAATAATTGGGTCCATGGGACAGTTTTCAAAATACAGCTTATGCAAACCTTTGCAAGAGATCATGGAAAGATGCAAAAGAATTTTGTAAGAGTTTGCTTCAGTTAATATTTTCATACCATAACAGTTCCAATGTTCCACAGGCAGAGATTATGCCCCCTGATGTCCATGCGGCTCCTGTTCAGCTTTACCTCCCCACCTAAGGGTACCCTCCCTTCTCTCATGTCTGCCATGCCTCGATGTTCTTAATTGATTTTTGAAAGGGAAATTACCCAAGGGTCCACTCTGTCCTCCTACTAGCAAATCCCTCTCAGACCTCTCTGGCCCCAATCCCATCCTCACTCTAAGTTGGCCCTCCTGGCCCATACATGCCCCCAAGGCACCTATTGCTTTATGGGCTATTCATGGCCTCTGACTTTCTCTACAGCTGTGCCTATGCCTTGCAGGTGGTATCATTCAGTCATTCTTCTGTCAGAGCTTTGGCTGCCTTGGCCTCTGCCCCTTTTGTCTTGCTGGAGCCTTCTAGCCCAGGCCCAACGTGTTGGTCTTGGCTGCTTTCAGGCTTTTATCTCTGCGCCTCCTGGGTTGTAGGCCCCTGGCCCAAGACAGATTCACAGATGCTAGGGGCTGGAAGGGACCTCATGAAATCATCAGATCCAGCCCCCTGCACTTGGGCACTGGGCAGTAAAGACTGCTGGGCTCAGATGACCCCAAGGTGTGTGTCGTCATTTTTTAAAGATCTGTAGGGTAGGTGATTGTAGGGTAGGTCATAGCACCTCTCTGGACTGTGGGTCTCCAACCCTTGCTTCACCTTGCCCAGGCACTGGGCCCTTGACTCCATCTCTGTCTCTTGCTTTCTCTCTACTCCTGGGCCCCCAACCCTGAGTCTTGCCCTCTCGGGCTACACTGCAGCTTGCACCCTGTTCCAGCAAGCCCCAGCCTTGCATACCTCTCTGGCATCTCCTACCTCCTCTATCAGTCCCCAACTCAGATCACCAGTTAAAACTTAAACAGAAAAACATGGGCACTCTGGCTGCAACACAAACTCTCATCCTGATGGCTGTCTCCTAAATTCTATCTTCATTCTGGGTCTCAGTCCCCTACCAGCCCTCAGCTCCTTACTTGCTGTTCTCACTCAAGCTTCATGGGGCCTCAGTCAGTCATCCATTTAGCCAGTCATCTTGCAGCACAGGTCCTTCCCCTTTGGCCTGTAGCACTAGACTGCCAGCCCTGGCTTGAGTCTTGGGTTTTTGTGTTTCCTAGGCCCTGCCCCTTCTGGCCAGGTGACTCCCCTGTGCAGGCTGCGGGCATTCCCTGATTAGACTTGCTTACTGATCTCAAGGGTAGCTGTCTGCTGCTGGTAGCCTAGCCACTGCAGCAGTGCCTTGTCTCCTGTGTTGGGTTCTGCCTTACAGTACTATTACCGAGCAGCTAGCACTACAATAGCCACTCTGCTGCCCGTGCTGGCTCTGCTTTATTGTACTGCTATGGTGCAGCTCGCTCTGCAATAAGGCACTCTTTAGCTATAAATCCCCAGGGACCTGTTCTCCTGCATCCCATAATGGGTAGACTTCCCCACCTGAGGATCTTTGCTGCTGTTTCTTTCTTCAAGTAACAGGAGCCCAAGGCTCCCTGTTAAAGAGACGATTAAAAACACTGTTAAAATCATTGGCAAACATTTTGGAAGGGTGATCAAAGGAATACGTTTATGAAAATAACAAGCAATTATTCATACTAATTAAGCTACAAGAGTTATTCCATTAATATTTAAGAATTACAAACCCATTTTGAAATAATCTGACATGGATAAATAAACACCATTGACAGAAAGACAATTCAAAGCTCATAAATCATTTTTAAATTCCCAGGATTCCCTGAGATAATGTTTGTTGGTAAAACATATTAAACCTCCAAAAATGGGTAAGTAATAACCATCTGTTAAATGGAGTAAGGACACTTGCAAATGTCTTTGTTGCACAATAATAGAATGTTTTATTTGGAGAACGTTTACTATGCAAGAAAATTAAAATGTCATTTTAACTATAAAAATTCATGATTTACTCATCTTTAAAAGAACCTTTAAAATCTAAAAAGGATATTATCTGTATCTTGGAATTAAAAACCATGGGGAGGAAGGTAGTTATTCTGATAATTCAGTTTATGGTAGTTTGTATTTTCTGAGTTTCTAATAACTTAGGTAAGTGTGGCACTTTTCCTCTAAAATTGTCTAGCACACAAATTGGAAACCATTTTTACCACCTGCAGGTGACTCTTGTAACAAAAAGTTGAATAGTAATCTAACTATTCGAAACCATGGATCGCCAATAATTATCTAACTTCCAAAGACAACTGGTACATAGCTATTCAAAATGTGAGTATTTTGAACAAGGAGTTATTCCCCCATTAATTATGAAAGAAAACAGTCTCACTTTTCTAAGAATACTATTATTTTCTCACTGACTTCAAACAGTATAACAAGCAAAATTCAAAATGATGGACTTCATGATAAACTATATGGAGGAAAAATGTAGGAAGACAATTATCCTAAGCCTACCTCAGAACAGCCACAATAATTAACAAAATAGCACTTCATTTTAATTCCAAAACTCTCTTTAAAAGTGTTTTCCTCAATATTTAATTAGCTACATGCAATTCAGTACTAGAATTTTATCTTTACCTAGAATGACTATTATTATATAACTATTCATAAAGCAAAGGGAGGCACACAACTGGATATTGTGGTGCTTCTAGCAAATGCATTAAAACCCTATAAAATAATATAAATAATAATAAAACACTAATCATACAACAAATAATAACAAATAATACCCATCAGACTCAATTTCCCCACTTTCAAGAATTTTAATTGTGCCTAGAAATCTTTTTGCATGATAAGGAAAGACAAAATACCTTCATTGATGTTTCTTCTGTATGAAAAAAATAAATAGCACATGAAAATTGAAGCCATAAATAAACTGCACCAAATATAACTATAAAATAAAACACCACATCATGTACTTTGGTAGAAGACATCTATGAAAAATTGAGGACATGATTAATAGAGATTAAGACACTGTCTCTCTGATGTCTCAAAATACTGCTAATGATCCTTAGACTATAAGTCTGGCAGCTTCAGACATGGCTTCAGACATGTTAGGCTGAATCTTAATAAGCTATTTCAGTCATGTTAAGCAAATGTAATGGGGGAAAAAAAACCTTTTTTTGCTAATTAAGACAAGGCCAATGTGTCAATGGAAAGCCAGAAATAAAATTGAGGTCACCCATCTCAATGTGGAGTACACGTTCTATCTTCCCATGACTGCTTTACCATGAAAAATACCCTTTTTCGCTGGTTACTCCATATTTTTTTGTAATTTTGGCCACTGTCTCCTGATAGTATGAAATACTATGTAAAAAATATCATATTTTAAGTGCAGAAAGTGTTTCTTGTGATAGTCTTCAGGCATTCCTGCCTCTGAACATATGCACAGGAAGCCTTGTTGTTGCTATGGGTTTCAAGAATCACATCTACTTCATGATTATTTTAAGCACCATCAGTGGTACACTCTGATCTGTAATTATGACTCAGTCATTAGGAAATAAATATTGAATATGCTGTTAGTTCAGCTGATGTTCTGATATACTGAAACTGCCCAATACTGGAGGATTTCAATGTAAAATTTGTCTTCTGTAGATATACACTGCAAAGTGAAATCCACATCTGTTAATGATAAAGAATACTATTTTGATGATGCCTGTAACAAGCTTAAATACACCACTGCAAAACCCAATCTGCTTTGCTTCAGATACAAATTGTGCAAGCTCTCCATCAGGCTTCAATTTATGTTGTACCTCATCTATTTCAGCCATCTTTTCCATACCACCACAAGAGGAAGACCAGAGCAGCTGCCCTGATTGTCCTACTCTAGTTACACAACTGCACTAAACATTCAAATGAAATGTTAAAACATATTAACCAAAAAAGTAACAGACCTCCTAAGAATAAAACCCCAAGAAAGAAAGAATGAAAAGACGAGACAGATTCCCAAACAATAAACATTAATGACAGAAGCAATAGTGAAACTCTAACAGCAAAACCAGCTTTTCCCCATGCGGCCTTTGGAACAAAATCTATTTCAATGGCTCTGAGGGTGGACATGGAAAATAGGTCCCTCACATGAATAGTAAACATACACTTTTGTCTCAGAGGACCCAAATCCCATCCAAATGATATCTAACTGCATCCCATAAACAAGATCCAAAGCATGGGCAGTTTACTGGATGAGCCAAACAACTACTGAAAGAGTCACATAGTCATCATGCCCTTGAGTGCTAGAATAATCTACAAAAGACATTTTCCACTCAGGCATTTAAATAGTCCTGACTACTTTTTTTAGTTGACTTAACAGTCATTATAGGAAGGAGCTTTATCAGCTCAAACAATGATTCAGTGGTGTAGCAGGGTGATTGATAAAATTAATATTAGTCCCACCTTTGCCCTGTTCTGGGAAACACATATAAGATAAGGAGACCCCTGCATTTAAAATTTAATGTAAACAATACAGTCTTGCCCCTCTTCAGTTCATGTTAAGTCAATGGCGATGAGATTACCTGAATTAATACTAGCCTTCTAGCCACTACCTTATTCATAATCAAATCTGAGACAGTATCAGTTGTATTATCTAGCTTGCATTAAATCATTTTAAACAGCATGATCTTTTATAAATGATTACCCCATATTTCTTTAACTATGCCATGAATAGTCAGGGAGAAAGATGCTGAATGTTGCATAGCTGACTCATGTCTTCTCCTGAGCTCATATGTATCTAGTCTCTCTGCTGAATAAGAAGCAGAGAGGCAAGGGGTGGGGGAGTGAGTGGGGCACCCACCCCAAGTGCCAACTTAAGGGGAGCACCAGAAGCACCTCTCTCTCCCCAACTCACACACCTCAGTCTTTGCTATAGAAGGGGCACCTCAGCCACAGAAGTCACATATCCTTGCACCCAGTAGTATATGGGAAGGAGAGGTCTAGTGGAATGGCACCCCAGTGAGGTTTTTCCATAGTAGATCCAGGTCCTTGCCCAGCAGCATATGTGGTGGGGGGACCAAACAAAGCACCGGAGACAGCACATGGGGAGCCTGTGGGGTGTCCTTGGTGCCTTGTTTGCTCATCCAATGCATACCTATGCTACTGGGCAAGAAGCTATACCTCCCATGGCAAAAACCTTGGTGAGAAGGGGAAGGGGAGGAGAGGATATGAGGTGCCATTCTGCTCACCCCCTCCTTGCTACAGATACTACTAGGTGCAGGGCTACCCAGCTGCTATTGCTAGGCTGCCCCTGCACCAGCAAAGTCTTCAGGAGCAGTGAGAGGATTCTGGTGTCCGCTGCTGCAGCTGGCATGCAAGGCTGCTTGTATATACCATGGGGGTTTAATCTGCTTTAGTTCTCCCTAAATTGAAACAGTGAGTTTTTAAAAACACCACTTCAATTTAGGGAGAATTAAACTGAACTAACCCCCATGGCATGTACACAAGGGTGGGGGCCCGATCCTTAGTTGCCTCTTTGTTGGCGGGGATGGGAGGGAAGGGAAATGAGCGGCCAGAGGGCCAAGTGGTCCCTGAGCTGTGTGTGGGCCCCCCCCAGGCAGCACCCGCCTGCTTGCACCTGGCCCAGGTGGTCCTGGGGGGTGCCACAGCCACAAAGAAAAGCATCGGCTCCCCCGCAGCCACAAAGAGAAGACTTCAGTTCACATTCATTACAGGTATAACACTATTGACATCATTAAATGAAATTACTCTAGTAATTAATATGACCCATAGTGTTCCCCTCTACCTCCTGTTCTTTATAATTAATTAGATACAACTATTTGAAATGGGTACAACTTGCCAAAGGTTTACAAAAAGTCTTTGTGTCTTCAATACTGTGGCTAAACAGCAAACTTGAAAATCAAATATAAAATATTCAGCCATCAAAAATCATGCCTGAAGACAAGGGGAAACATTTCAGTAAGGTTTTGATCTATGCTGGTTAATAAGATAAACAAACCAAAAATGCCTGCATGCCTTATTCCCCATGGCCATTTTAGCAGCTTTAAAACCTCAATTTTTACTTCAAATAGCTTATTTGAGCCCAGTGCTGAAAGAAGCTGTTTGAAACAAATGGGGAGCCTTTAAATCATGTAAAACAGCCACCTGGGATTCCTCTAAACAGCATTTTGGATTTCTTCCTCTCATTGACAAGATTCAGGATGCCAGCTTTGTGCAGAGTGTAGAAACTCATGATTCCTCCTAAGAAAGATTTTATGAGGCCAGCATATGCATCATACTTTTGAAAACATCAGCTCTGCAAAGTGATGAGTCAGTCAATATATCATAGAAAGTCCACAGTAAAACAGTTTGCTGACCCAGGTTATCCCTTTAGTCCACCTAACCGTGTACCCTTCCTTCAGGAGGATTCTCTTACATGGCCAAACAACACTAAAATGTGAAGATAAAAATGTTTAACTTATCTAAAATGGTCTCCTAAAAGTTGTGAATGTTTTTATGTGTGCCATAAATATGGCTTCTAAATGACACAAACAGCCATTAAAATTAAGTAGAAATATGTTCTTCATAGACTACTATTTGTATTCAAACACTTCAGTCAGTCTTAGTTTTGGGGCATCTAACTCATGTACTATAACATCCTAAGACAAAGGAAGATATGGAGTTAAAAATGGTGCACCCTGTCATCCCTTCCCAATGAAAACCCTATGCGTAGGGGAAGGGAATCTCTAGAGTTTCTACACATCACTCTGTTGAAGGGCAGGCCTTAATCTACGTGCAAGGAACGTGCTTCCAACCTTGGAAATTTCATAAGAATCGGCACAGAAAATGAATGTCTTTTCACTGGCTCTGAGTCCAAATGTCCCCTGTTTGCTTTGCACTGTTTCCAGGAACATTATCTTGGCACTATCACATACAAGAATTCATATCCCCTCCGGCTGGGTTAATTTCTACAACAATAGAGGAACAGAGACACTGTGTGTACCCATCACTCATCCAACATTGCTTTTCCTTTGACCAAACTTTCTCCAGTCTTCCCCCACACCTGAAAGCTTTTGGAATGAGGAGGTCAGTGCTCCCATGAAGATGGCTAAGTCTCTCCTGACATATGACATGTCTCATTCATACACAGATCTAGGCTGACATGATCTGAATCAACATATTTGAATCACATACTTTGATCTCAGGAAATGAAGTAGCAAGCTCTTTCTGAAACCCTCCCGTATTAGAAGTTGATTGCTGGAAACTTCATCAGTCACTCAGAATTGCATCATTGTAATGATACCACAATAACAGCAACAATATGATGGGTCTCTATTTTTTAAGCCCTTTTGGTGCACAATTTCTGCCCCCACCCTTTTGAGGGCAGAGCCTTGCAGTTTGGCATGAGGAAGCAGGAAAAAAAGGAACCCTTTGGGACCAAGGACCAATAAACAAGCCAGCTTCCAGGTAAATTTGCTAGGGAAGATGTGCTTGAAAGAAGAGTAGTAAGAGAGAGAAGGCAGATTAAAAGAGCCAGGAAAATGGCTAGAGGGCATTGCAATGCCAGAGCCACTACCACTACCTCTGCTTGCATGTGCGCAGTTTCTGTCCAGGCAGGACTGCTCACCATGGAGGCTTCCACCCAGGTCCAGGTTTGGCACTGTGGGGACTGAGGCTTGCAGGTTCCTTCCAGTGATGGCTAGATTGGGGAGTGCTTGCAGTGTGAGCGGTGCCTCCTGG
>NW_017729031.1:64329651-64353233 GCF_001723915.1 Gavialis gangeticus
TGCGCAGTTTCTGTCCAGGCAGGACTGCTCACCATGGAGGCTTCCACCCAGGTCCAGGTTTGGCACTGTGGGGACTGAGGCTTGCAGGTTCCTTCCAGTGATGGCTAGATTGGGGAGTGCTTGCAGTGTGAGCGGTGCCTCCTGGTGGTCTCTCTTAGGGAACAGGCAAGAGAACTACAGGAGGAGACGGTGCAGCTCCAAAGCATCCTCTGCCTCAGTTGGATGCTGGAGGAGACCTCTGGGACTGTGGAGGAAGAAATGACAGAGGCAGTACTAGAGAAGAGAGAGGACATGGAGTGCCAAGAGGGTGGATACTGAAGGCTTGGCAGCAAACAGAGATCTTCACCTGTACCTGCAGTGGTTCATCTGGAGAACAGACATGCAGCTCTCTCAGCAGAGAGGGAGGGGCATGTTCCATTGGTGGAGGAAGACAGGCCAGGCCTTCCCAAGGTGGGAAGGACTGAGATGACTGCCACCAAGAAGAAGCGATGGATGATGGTGGTTGGAGACTCCCTTCTGTGGGCGATAGAGGAAGCTCTCTGCTGACAGTCCTACTGTCTTGGGATGTCTGTTGCTTGCCCAGAGCCTGGATCCAAGATGTCATGGAGGGATAACTGAGATTCATCCCCCGCTCTGACTACTACCCCATGCTGCTCATCCATATAGGCACCAATGACACTGCCAGGGGAGACCCTGAGCAGATCAAAAGTGACTACAGGGCTCTGGGTGCAAGAGTGAGAGGGTCCAGGGCTCAAATCATGTTCTCATTGATCCTTCCAGTCAAGGGAAAGGGCCCAGGAAGGAACAGGTACATCTTGCAGATCAACACCTGGCTGTGTAGACAGCGTCACCAGCAGGGCTTTGGCTTCTTTGTTCATGGGATGTTGTTCCAAGAAGGATTTCTGGGAAGATATGAGATCCACCTGACAAAGAGAGGGAAGAGTGTCTTCGCAAACAGGCTCACTAACCTAGGGAGGGGGTTTTAAACTAGATTTGCTGGGGGATGGAAACCAAAGCCCTGAGGTAAGTGGGGAAGCAGAAGACCTGGAAGAAGAGCAAGCAAGAGGGGGCAACAAGGGAGGTGCTCTCATACTCTCTGAGAAATCAGGGCTATCAGCTAGTTACCTCAGGTGCCTGTCCATAAGTGAATGGAGCCTGGAACACAAGCAGGAAGAATTGGAAGTCCTTGCACAGTCCTGGAACTATGGCATGATCAGAATAACAGAGACTTGGTGGGATACCTCGTATTAGTGGAGCACTGTCATGGATGGGTACACTGTTCAGAAAGGACAGGCAAGGGAGAAGAGGAGGAGGAGTTGCGCTGAATGTAAAATAGCTATATATTTGCTCAGAGTTCCAATATGAAACTGGATATAGGCCTGTTGAAAGTCTCCAGGTTAGGGTCAGCGGGGAGAGCAACAAGGGTGATGTCATGGTGGGGGACTGCTATAGACCACCAGACCAGGAGGAAGTGGTGGATGAAGTTTTCTTCAAATAGTGGAAGTTTCCCAATCACAGGCCCTGGTTCTCATACAACACTTTAATCACCCTGACATCCGCTGGGAGGGCAACATACCAATGTGCAGGCAATCCAGGAAGTTTTTGGGGAGTGTTGGGGACAACTTCCTGCTGCAAGTGCTACAGCAGCCAACTAGGCACTGTGCTCTTCTTAACTGGCTGCTTGCAAACAGGGAAGAATTGGTGGGGAACATAGTAGTGGATGGCAACTTGGGAAGCAGTGACCATGAAATGACAGAGCTCAGGATCCTGAGGAAAGAAAGGATAGAGAGCAGCAGAGTAGGGACCCCTGGATTTCGTAAAAGCTGATTTTGACTAGCTCAGGGAACTTATGGAAAGGATCCCGTGGAAAGCCAGTCTGAGGGGGAGAGGAGTCCAGGAGAGTTAGCTATACTTTAAATTAGCCTTACTGAGAGTGAAAGAACAAACCATCCCAATGCACAGAAAGACTAGCAAGTTATAGCAGGAGACCAGCTTGGCTTTGCAGGGAACTCTTCAGTAAACTAAATCACAAAAAGGAAGCTTATAAGAAGTGGAAACTTGCACAAATAACTAGGAAAGAATATATGAGCATTGCTCAAGCATGCAGGGATGAAGTCAGGAAGGCTTGAACCACAATTGGGTTGCAGCTAGCAAGGGATGTGAAGGGTAACAAGAAGGTTTTCTACAAGTATGCCAGTAGCCAGAGGAGGAACAGGGAAAGTGTGGGTCCCTTCCTGAATGGGGGAGGCAACCTTGTGACAGAGGATGCAGAAAAGGCTGATGTACTCAATGCCTGTTTCGCTTCAGTCTTCACAGGCAAGGTCAGCTCCCAGACTGCTGCACCAGGCAGCACCATTTGGGGAAGAGGGGAGCAGACAACAGTGGCAAAAGAACAGGTTAGGGACTATTTAGAAAAGCTGGATGTATACAAGTCCGTGGGCCAGACAGGATACATCCAAGGGTGCTGAGGGAATTGGCTGATGTGATTGCAGAGCCACTGGCCATAATCTTTGAAAACTCATGGCTATCAGAAGAAGTCCCAGATGACTGGAAAAGGACAAATATACTCCCCATATTTAAGAAAGAGAAAAAGGAAGATCCAGGGAACTATAAAGCAGTCAGCTTCACCTCAGTCCCCGGAAAAATAATGGAGAAGATCCTCAAGGAATGCATCTTGAAGCACTTGGAGGAAAAAGTGGTGATTAGAAACAGTCAGCATGGATTCATCAAGGGCAAGTCATGCCTGACCAACCTGACTGCCTTCTGTGATTAGATGACTGGACACAGGGAGAACAGTGGACGTGGTATACCTCAGTTTTAGCAAGACTTTTGATATGGCCTCCTACAACATTCTTACAGGAAAGCTAAGGAAAGATGGGTTTGATGAATGGACTGTAAGGTGGATAGAAAACTAGCTGGAGCATCAAACTCAGAGAGTAATAATCAATGGCTCAATGTCTAGTTGGCAGCCAGTATCAAGTGGAGTGTCCCAGGGGTCAGTCCTGGGGTCAGTTTTGTTCAATATCTTCATCAATAACCTGGAAGATGGCATAGAGTGTACCTGCAGCAAGTCTGCAGATGACCCCAAGCTGGGGGGAGCAGTATATATGCTGGAGGGTATGCCTAGGATTTAGAGTGACCTAGACAAATTGGAGGATTGGGCCAAAAGAAATCTCATGAGGTTCAACAAGGACAAGTGCAAAGTCCTGCACTTAGGATGGAGCAATCTCATGTACCAGTACAGGCTCAGGGTGACTGGCTGGGCAGCAGCTCTGCAGAAGAGGACCTGGGGGGTTACAGTGGACAAGAAGCTGAATATGAGCCAACAGCGTGCCCTTGTTGCCAAGAAGACTAATGGCATACTGAACTGCATTAGTAGGTGTGTTGCAAGCAGGTCCAGGGAAGTGATTATTCCCCTCTATTCAGCACTGGTGAGGCCACATCTGGAATACTGTGTTCAGTTTTGGGCCCTACTACAGAAAGGATAAAAACAAATTGGAAACAGTGCAGTGGAGGTCAACAAAAATGGTGATGGGGCTGAGGCGTATGAAGAGAGGTTGAGGGATCTGGGCTTATTTAATCAAGAGAAGAGAAGACTGAGAGAGGATTTAATAGCAGCCTTCAACTACCTGAAGCAGGGTTCAAAAAAGGATGAATGTAAATTGCTCTCAGTGGTGGCAGATGACAGAACAAGGAGGAATGGTTTTAAGTTGCAGCAAGGGAAGTTTAGGTTAGATATTAGGAAGAATTTTCTCACTAGGAAGGTTACCTAGAGAAATAGTGGATTCTCCATCCTTGGAGGTTTTTAAAACCCAGCTAGACAAAGCTTTGGCTGGGACGATCTATTTGGGGATGGTCCTGCTTTGAGCAGGGAGGTTGGACTAGATGACCTCCTGAGGTCCCTTCCAACCCCCATTTTCTATGATTCTATAATCAAAGAACACCCCTGTTTCTGGCATGTAAGCCAGGTTAGAGTGAAATTGTAGCTGTGATGGTCCAGGAATTATGTGAGAAGCAAGGATTTATTAGGGTATTGGACTAACTATAGCTGGCATAGAGTTAGATAAGATTTTGATGCAGGATACTTCATCAGGTCAGAGCAGTGAGATCTAACAGTATTTTGTACTATGCTGTATTAGCTGTCATCTGAGGATTTGTTAAAGGCATCCAGTTACAGAATCAGAAACCTAATGAGCCACATTCCTCCATGACTGCTTATAAAATAGGCTATATATGCTTCTGATATAATACCCATTGGAGTCATCAGGAAGGTTTCCATTGACCACAGTGAGCATTGGCTCAATAGCAGTTAATTGCTGCTGCTACTATTTGAAATATTTTTATCATTAAAAAAATACTCCTCAGCTCCAGTGATAAAAGGCCACAGTTTTAATCACAGAATGTCCTGAAGTTTAAACTGCCAACTCTTCAAGATAAGGACCTGATCTCCCTGTGCATGGTACGTTCATATTGTGGCAGTTCTGGTCCATCCTCCTCAACCCCAAATTTCCAAAAGGCTATACTAAAGATAGAAAAGGTAAAGAGGGGGCAACAGAGATGATCAGGAGAATGGACACACTTCCCTATGACAAGATTAAATTGGTTTATAATGTTTCAGCTTAGCGAAAAGACAACCAAGGAAGGATATGATAGAGGTCTCTTCTATGTTAGTTGATGTCTCAGGACAGGAGCCTGGAGAGGTCTCTTTCTCTAATAATACTATCAAAATGTGTCAAGGAGCAGTAGAAGCAAAGTATAGATATTCCTTTTGTTGGGGTGCATACATAAATTGAAAAAAAGAACATTTGCATTATGACCTATCATGTACTGTGGCACACAGTACTAAAATCATGAGGCCACCTTAAATCTACTTACAGTGTCCTAGAAAAATGTATCCACCTTATATCATGCATCTTTTCTATGAAAAAATATTAAACATATTCAAGCAAATTTATTTTAATAAATGATTTTTCCCTTCAAAAGAATGAACAAAACACAAATGTTCCAGCACAAGAGCAACAATAATTACAGTACAATTTTGCTGCTAAATCATTACCATCTCAGTGATTCTGAAGAAAGACTATAATGTGTAACATGTACATAATAACTTAAATGTATGAATAGGGTTTTATTTAAAATTGTAATACTGCAATTAAAATGAAGAAAATAAAAAAAGCAGGAGATGCTATATGTTCTATGTTTCTGGCATTTTAACTTGTTGAAAATAGATGTTCTGCTGAAAAGATGCCAAGCTAAAACAGGTAAAAGCAGATCTTGGGTAATGAAGGCTAGAAGCATTAAAAGGATTAAATATACCAGGAAGCTGCATAAATTGTGTAAACAAGAAAGAACCAATTAAATGAAGAGTCTCTATACCGCATTCCTGTGTTCTTAATGAATAGAATAAAATGTAAAATGAACATTAAAACTGATGTAGGACTTGTCTACATTTGAAAATAATTCAGATTAAGATTGCAGGTGAAATTAAAAATTAATAATTATTTCTAAATATTCCCAAGTGTGAATACTCTAAAATGGACTGAGCTGAATAGAAATAAAGCACACTTGAAACAAGGGTGTCCTCACAGGGAATAATTCAGGAATAGTTATTCTAAAAAGATGTTCCTAAATGACTTGTAGTGAGTCTTGAAAAGAATATTTAACATTTATTATATATAATATTGTGATTGGGAATGCTCTTTAATTGCAGAGCATTCCTACTGAAATCAAATGAGATAGGTATACCAGAGCATGGGTGAATTATGAAATTATAGTGAGTAGCAAATAGGAGCAAACACAGAAAACAGTTACTTGCCCTAGCAGATGTTACAATTGTCCCATGATCAATGTGTTAATCACACAATAAATTGCAATGAGTCACATTTTCAAGCAATTTATCACCCAATACCAAGCTGCAAAAATGGTATTCCAGCTTTGAAGCTGTTACTTATAAAATCTTTGCAGCTTGTTTGCATCACACCTTAATCTGAACCTATGAGTTTGGTATGTGTGGAGTGACGGGACTTGGACCAGTCCTCCACTGTCCAAGGGTGGACTCATGTTTAACTTTGCTGCCCCAGAGTACAGCAGCAGGAGATGTCATGACTCACCACCCCTCCGCCCTTCCTCCAACCACCTTCAAAGCTGATAGACTTCTTTATCCTTTCACAATATTTGATGAAATGAGCTTGAGCCCATGAAAGCTTATGCATCTCTGATTTAGTTACTCTATAAGGTGCCTCTTTACCCTGCCTTCTTCCTTAAGAAGCCATTTAGCACCACTCCACTACAGCCAGAGTGTGAACAAGTGACATATTTGTCTGACCTAAGGAGAGATGGGGGAGACAATTTGTTCAGAAACCTGCAGGCAGGACAAGCCTTATACAAAAGTACCTCTCATAAGGACCCTGGAGAGTGTGAGCCCTGAAGCTCCTGTTCCCCCTCCCACCTTTCTCATGGGTCTCCCCAGTTCTGCACAAGGGTCAGGGATGCAGCTCCTTTACCCAGAGGAGACTCCAATTGACTTCCCATTTCCAGCCCAGCTGAAGGCAGGAATGGCAGCCCCTGCCGTCAGCTCTCCACTTCTCTTTGTTGGCATGTGCTGGAAGAACACGGTCCCAAGGCACTTCCTTCCTCTCTGGATAGCTTGCACTGTGAATGTGAAGCAAGTCACATGGCCCAACATTTCCATCAAGTGATATTATTTGTTGCTGAATGGAAATAACTTCTGCCATGGGGCACTCTGGAAAAGCTGATGAACATTAAATTTCCCCTGACTCCTTTTAATGTGTTATGTGTTTCTCTGCTGTATCCCCAGATTTTGCAGCAATCCATAAGCACAGATGCTTTGACTGTTCCAAATTTATATTAGTGCTTCTATGGCCTTTTCTAATAAGTATAGATAGCCTTATTGATGCAACAGCATTATTTTATTTGATTTTTCTTGCCCACTTTACTGCTTTCCAACCAGCTGGTTGCACTCCAGTGGTAGTGAATATACCAGTTGAGGCCAATCCTGCAAAATAATTGTTACAGCTGGTGTTGGAGCAAGACCAAGGAGAATGAACCTAAGACACAGAATGAGACCATCACCAGCTAATGCATGCTAATGCAACTTTTCCTTCCCTGTGGAATCCCCACATCATAGTCTAGAGAGTTTAGTCCCAAAGAAAGTCAGACTAGAAGCCAGGAAAATGGTCATTCTGCTATAGTGTTAAATGAGACAGAGAAATCTATCTGCAGTTGTGCCCCTTTATACATATGGGCTAGGTAAAGAAATTACACATAAGCCAATTTAAGTGAGCGGAAACTGGTTTAAAACTAACAGAACAAAAATTATGCGCACATAAACCGGTTTGAAAATGGCCAACCCCAATTTAAGATGAACCTGGATGGATGTAGTCTCAGCCTTAACTGATTTAGGTTAAACTGGTTTATGGAACTTCTGTCTTAGATCCCCTCTTGAGTCAAGCTACCTCACAATCCTGCAGCATCCCAGGACGCTTTGCAGCGCTGAGCTCTCTGTACTGTCTGCTCCAGTGGTGCAGGAATAGCCCCACCCCCACTTGTCATAGAGCTGAGACAGTAAAACCTCCACTCCCTAGCTGGATTCCTGCCTAGGCCTATCACCCTGGCAGAGTGGGGACAGAAGAATGGACCCCCAGACCCTCCTAGCCTGGGTCTGCACAGTGCAGGGGGAGGGAAAGCCCCTGTAGCGGGAGCTCTTTGTCCCCCCAGATCCTGGGGAGGTGGGCTGGGATCATCCCAGCCCCACCCCCTTGCCAGCCTGCAACATCTCTGAGAGACAGAAGGGCAGGGGCAGCAGACTCCTAGACTGGCACTGCCCTCACCCCCAGCAGGGGTTTGCACAAGGCAGCCCCTGTGGGCAAGCAAGCAGGCAGGGCTTGGGTTTTCCCAGCCTGGCTTGTTGGGCTGTGGGTGGGGGGGCTCCCCATACAGGCATCTTTGTCAGGAGGGGAACTGGTGCCGGAGGGGGGTGCATTCCCTCCTCCTGCTCCCACTTCTCAGAGAGGCCGTCAACTGGCAAGTGCAGGGAGGGGACTGGGGTGCATTTCCCTTTGTGCCATGCAGACCACTTCTGAGGGTAGACAGGGGTGCAGTTCTCCTGCTCTTGCCCCTGCCTCTTAAAATGGCAGGTTGCTGGCAGGAGGCAGGGCTTGAAAGAGATTGCCTGCTGACTTTCCCCCTCCCTGTGACTGATGTGTGTCCAGCAGCCAATCAGGCATGGGCTGCCATTGGCTGGGTTCAGCAGCGCCCAGTATAACAGGAGGTACGCATGAGCACCTCCAGGCTTCTGGTCTGGGCCAGTGCAGACTGCTGTTTGCTCTGGCTATCATAACAGTGAATGTCAGTTCAGGTCATCAGTTCAGTCTACACAGCTTAGAAGAACCTGAGAAGATTCAATCAATTCTGCCTTGGGCTTTTTAAACCTCTGTACTTAGCCATGGAGACTAGTGTGATGGGAGTTTCAGGGCACTGTCCAGTATGTTTCCTGAAGTAGCCATTCTATTATGGAGGAGTACATTGGATCTGTGTGCAAAAGATGCACAATATGTCTCATGGTGGCCTGGATTTCTCTGCATTCATCAGTTTGGGTCTCTCTTCCTTTACCTTCTCCAAAGGGTTTTAAATCTGACTCCTTCTGAGGACTGCTCATTTCTGTTGTTTTTTAAATTTTCATGACTTAATCTGTATGTGTGGCATTAAACCAATCTGATCCTCAATCTGCTCATTAAGAAAACACCAATGATATTTTGTGGGTGCCAGTTATGTATATGTTCCATGTCTGTGATGTTGTATTTCCCTCAGGTGGTGAGATTTACCGTCGAACTTGCGATTTCATCAAATAGTGGGGGTTTTATACTACTGCCTAAAAAGCATGATCTTTGTTGAGCCAATTTAGTAAACACTAACTGTAATTGACCTTAAAAGGATTATTTTAATCTCTTGATCCTTTTCATGTGTGTAGCTCAGAGGGAGTTGTTTGGCTACCTATTTCAGCTAGCCAGGAGATCAGCATTCAGAACATAGCAGTGAAAGACTTACATCATAATTGATTTATAACAATGCTTGCATGACTCAGGGTTCAGAAACATTGCCTCATATAATGTTTACACTTTGTGACAAGAGGTATAATTTTACTTAATTTTTTCAGATGACCAACTGAGAGAAAGACAAAAAAAGTATTTTCTTGAACAAAACCTAAGTAGTTTAAATGCACCATTTTCAAGGGAGGGGGTGAAAGCATATTTCCTAGAGAGCCTGATTCTTTACTCAATTATGTGTATGATGTTTTATTTCAGGGGTGAGCGAAAATTGGCCCGGGGGCTGGATGTGGCCTGCCAGGCCATTCTATCTGGCCCACAGGACCCCTAAAAATTTTAGAAAATTAATATTTACCTGCCCCTGGCTGCCTGTCATGTGGCCCTCGATGGCTTGCCAAAACTAAGTGGCCTCCGCCCAAAATAATTACCCACCCCAGTATATTTCAATAAAGGAGCTATACCATACTAAAAACATTGTAACCAAGTAGAGAAATAGACCGGTGATGTCTTCTTAAAGCATTCCATATAGACTTAGATTCATTTATTTACAGAAGATCATAAATTTGAAGTTAGTTTTCACATGTGGAAAAGAGTAGTTCTGTCTTATTTCAAACATTCATATTACTGATACTAACATGCCTACTTTTGTAATTCAGTACAACAATTGATATAAGTAGCCATTTCTTGCTAGCATGCTGAAGCATTAGATATAGTCCCTTTTTATGCCATTGCTTTCAACAAGGATGTCAAAGAGAATGAAATAGCCAAATATAACTAAACAAAAAATCTAAAGGGTGAATTTGTGCTTAAGTGCTCAAGAAAGCACAAATTATTTACTATGCAATTGGTTCCTGAAAAACTAAAGTGAACCCATAGGTACTCAGCGATATATAACCCAATTGTAAACAATTTTAGTAGGATACCATGTTCTTCTGAATATCTGTGCATTTCTAGAAGTTAGAAGTTGAAAGTGAATTCTTTAAACTGATTTTGCCACAGCTTCCCCACAATGCAACTTCCAAAGACTTACAAATCTGACCTGAAAACCTCAGCCTCATTCTAGAAGGTAAATTCTAGTAGCTATGCTGACAAAATATGCTTCATTTTTTTTTTTTTTTTGTTAAAATTGCAGTGAACAAAACATCTCAGCAAAATCATGAAATTCCAAGTAAAGGCAAGGTTGCACTGAAATTCTAAGAGAAAATATTGTAGATTTAAGAACACCTGTGTGCATGATAACTAATACAAAAAGCACATAATAAGTGAAAATGATTTGTAAGAGGTTTTGAAGAAACTGCAGTACAAGACATACTTTGATTACAACTTTCATTTTTTCAAATCATGCTTGATTACAACAGTCACAACTAGATGATTCTATTACTCTAAAATAATGCACCTCCATAGAGGCCTCAATTCAAGAAGGTTCTTAAGCACAAAATGAATTACCAGAATGACAACCATAAAAGATTCAGAGAGCAAAGGTAAAGAAACTTAAGTCTAGTTTAAAACCCAGTGGAAACCAGCATTTTTCCAGTCAGGAAAAGCATGTGTATACTTAAACGCTAATGGGACTACTCACATACCAAAAGTTAGACACAAGTTTACGGTTCTTTATTGGATTTGGATCATGATGGATAAGTAAGTCCTTATTTTACATGGTAACATGTATTGTGAAATAATAACAATCACATTATAACATGATATATACTGTACAAAAATTCTGAAAATGACATTGACGCAAATGGGCATCTTTACTCAGACTTGGCCCTTTTTTAGAGCTCTCACTAAGGAACAGACATCTAACAGATTTAAACCAGCATAATCTGTCTTCATGGCAGTGTAAGCCTGGAGCAGATGCATGATGTACAGTTCTATGACTGTGTAAAATCGTAGGGTTGGAAGATACTTTGGGAGTGATCTCATCCAACCCTCTGCATGAATGAAGGGATGCTATATCTACACCATCCATGTTAATTGCCTTTCCATCCTCCTTTTGAAAACCTTCAACAAAGAAGATTTTACAACTTCCCTGGGAAAACTATTTCACTGCCTTACCATTCTAACAGTAAGAGTTTTTCCTGAGAGAGTTTTCTAATCTTATCTGCTTTGCTGAAATTTGAAGCCATTGCTTCACGTCCTGTCCTCTGTGGCAAGGAAGAACAGTTATTCTCCTTCTTGTGTAAGGCAGCCTTTCAAATATTTGAAAACTGTTTTCATGTCACCCCTTACTCCCCTTATGTTCAAGCTAAACACAAAGCAAGACATCCTTACTGTGTAATAGTTATACCGCCTAGAAATTCAGCGTCAGTTACAGCAGTGCTCTAGTCAATTTCACCATTTGGTAACCATTTGTTCAATGAAATCATCCACCCCACCACTGAGGTGTTTTAATAATACTGCAGACAACCACCTTGAGAGAGCTGTCTAGTCTGGATACCAGTGTAACTTACGTTAGCATACAAACCCATTTAAGTTACACTGATATAAGTGCATCCTGGGTACATACCCATGCATCAAGAGATGATTGGTTCTTATCACACTGAGCACTGCAGGGTGCAACATGCTCATTCCTTTTTCATCCATTTCAGGTTGATTCATTTCACTTTCTTCCTTCTATTTTTTATTTACTATGTTTCTCCTGTTAGACCCTACTTTCTCCCCCTCCCCGCCCCAACTCGACCCCTCCACTTCTGTCTTTCAGGTTAAAATAATAAAATGTGTACAATTTGAAGGAAAATTATTTAGGATGCTACATAGAGATAAAGCCAGAAAGAATTATGGAATAACACTGAACAAGGAATAACGCATCTGAGTATCATGCCAAGCTAAGCAATTGGCTCTTATGGGAAGATCTGAAAGCCTTGTGACATTTAAAAGCTAAACCAGACAAAACACTACAAATAGCAGTATAGTGAATCCTGCATAGCTGGAGAATGTACCAAATGACCTGTAATAGGATTTATTAATGTCAAACATATGTGATTTATAATCTATTATGTATACAAGACCCATAGACTGCTGAAGCAAGTCACTGAAGATACTAAGCAAATCATGCTTCAGGGGTGGCAATAATGGAATACTTCTCATAAACTGTGAATACTTAACTGTTTTATATGTGAAAGTTATTAATTAATCTCTTAAAACAAAAGGTCTTCCTGGTTTTCCTTCCGTCTTGTCTGATAGTAAAAGTGCTGGACTTTAGCCATTTGGTGGTTACTGGACAATGTCCACAGAAAGATGTTGTTCCTTTACCCAACATGTCACATACCTGTCCACTCTAGGCTTCAGCACCTCCTTGACAACCATGTTAAACCAATGGTCCTGGCTGCACGTGGCACATGCATGCTATTTTTTCCTCAGGGAATAGCTGATTATAGTGACTCAAAAACAGCTTTGCCTAAGCAAACGATTATTTATGCATTAACTCATGGGTATGTAGCAATCATAGACAAGGGTTAAATTAATAAAGTTCTTATATGCATGTTTCCCCTTACCTAATCCTTAATCTTTCCTTGCAAGGCTTGGTAAGTTCCATTCGGCCCAGCTACCTCTGTCTCTGGTTGGAAGAAGCAGACTGCCCTGCTGCAAATATGTTCTCTGTCTGTCTCTTTCTCTCTCTGCATGCCTTCTTGCATCACTGTCAGATCTCACTGGCACTTTCCGGGCAGATCCTTACAACCCACTCATCTTCCTTTTCCAGACCCATGGCTCTTTAATTGTTTAGTATCCTCTCTAGTCCAGAACTTAGCCAGGGGCAGAGTAAACCTTGCCAGCCTAGTTGGAGCTAAGAAGGGGCATTCCTTAGTTCACAGCTAAGGTTTAGTTCATAGCTCTCCCCACTGCTTCCTTAAGGAACCTTGGTATTTTCTGGACTGTACCTTATACCTGCAAGTTTTTTGTCTCCTGTTTACTTTTCTGTTCCTCCCCCACAACTTGTTTGGTTTAACTGCTTGCAGAGAGGCAGAATGTCAGGAGGATCAATGCATATGTATATAATATTTTTTTAAAAATAATACCCATAACTCCCTCCTTCTCCACACTATATATTGCTGTGTTGATTACTTACAAGGCACTAGTGTTTTCTTGGATTAGGTTTATGAAATAAGAAAAAATGATAAAGAGGTTTGTTTGTTTTTTAATTTGCTCATTTAAAATTATACTTTAAAAGAAAAATGGCATAAAACCTACAAAAGTAACATAATCAAGAATGATTAGATATGTCAGTTCCTCTGAAGATGGTATCTTAAGTATTGTTCTTATGGGAAAAATGTTTGAGCATATACAATGTGTGAGGAGGTTTTTTCTGTTCTGTGGCTGAGATCCATAAATTATCTCTAGATTAAAGATGACTATAACCCATGTCAGACTAACAAACAGACTATATCAGAAAAAGCTTTTTAAAATTCAAAGATATTTAGCAAACTTTTAGTGTTATTTCTGTGGCTATGAACAAGGTAGTTTCCAATTGGCTTAAGTACCGAAATCTTTTTTTGCTGATGTAGTCACATCATAATTATGTAACATTTGTCGGGTAGGTACCTGTGATTTTACTACAACAATGCAAATGGCTGCATTCTCGGTACATATTTTTTTTGGCAGAAGAGCAAAGCATTGTAACATGCTGTACCTTTGGCTTGAGAAAGAGGTTTATAATGTAATGTCTTTAGTATTTATTTAAAGGAGTTGTACTGTGACAATCTTCTTTTCTATTAGCTTTGATTTTTAAAATGTTGATGCTCAATGAACTTTGGAAAAAGCATGTTCCAGAGTTCTGCATTTAGCCATTTTAGATTAAGATTTAAACTAGACACATAAGCCATGACCTCAAAATAATAATCAGAGTAAATGAAAAGCTTACATAAACATCTATGTTCTGTAGCTAGCACTACAGTAGATAGCTGCTGCAGATAACAGATACTCTATGGCAAAACTACTTTAAATTACTCAAAGGTTTAACTTCATATTTACTCAGATTAACTACAATATAAAGCTATAACTTTTGAATGACAAAAAAGGTGCAGGAATGGGCTTTATTTTAAAAAAATACCTCATATAGGAGATAAAAATGGAACAAGAAAAACATTACAAGGTTAAATCCTGATCTCACTTGTATTATTTTCCTTACATGAAAGATATGTTAATTTGTATCCAATGCCAGAATATCAGCAATATTTTAAGAAGCATATGGTTATCTGTATCAAGCAATATCTATGTAATGGCTTACAAAATTACATATTGACTGATGACTGTCTGGTACAGAATGAGGCAGCCGTGGATGACAATACAAACTGAAGCTTAATTGGAGTTGGAAGCATAAGATGCTCATTATGCGCACCAATCTCCAGACATAAAGCTTCTCTGAGGGTACCATATGTCTGATCTTCCATGTCCATTCATTATTCTTGCTTATTTAATCATAATTGATTTCATTATTCAAGTCTTAAGCAAGTTACAGGATATCAAGTCTAACTCTCTCCAGTGCTAATAACTCTACTTTGGCACACACATTCATTGGGAATCACAGATACAGTGAGAAGGGTTTTCCATATCTTATTTGTGAATCAGGAAGATCAGGAATTTTAGCCGAAGTCTCCCACATCCCCAATGAGTACCCTAACTTAGTATCATTCATAGTAGAGATGAAGTGGAGTTGTAGTCCCAACCATCATATTAGGACCTCACTCTACATTAATTTTAGGCAGTTCCTGGATTTATCAACCCTTGGACTGTCCATACATTAAGACCTAAAATTAATATTAAGCAAAATTTGAGCCACTTAAAGTTATGCCACTCCAATACACCCCCCTGCGCTCCCCCAAACCGCATGCCTACCTCTACCTCCTGCAGGGAGGAGCTCCCCTCCCCAGTTACCAGCTGTCCAGTCATGTGCCACCACACTCCATACCTCCACATGGGGCTCCCAGCTGGAGTGCCAAGAGCCCCATGGAGGTGAGGCACAGAGTTCACCGGAGATAAATTTTGCAAAATGATTCAATTATTCATGGTCATGCTTTTTATGTGCAAAATTGCGCAGGCACATAATTGCATGATTCTTTGGGATGTAATTAACATGTGGCCACTCCTCACAGAGAAGCCACCCAAGTTTCAGTCAGTTTCAGTCCTCCAGTATCCCAGGATGCAATTTCCACCACCCCCCCGCCATTCTGTGTGGACAAATTTTCCACCCCCTGAACTCTACTGCCCATTGAGTGGTTCTGGCACTAAGCTAACTCCCCCACTGGCCCCTACAAGTGTGATTTTCCCACCTCATGCAAACAGCCTGCAAAGCACGTCAGCTAGCCAGGTCTCAGGGTATGGATGGGTCCAGGAGTAGAGTGGAACAAGGTAGAGGGCTGGATTGAGTCCCCATGAGCTAGGGCTTCCTTCCTGTTGCAGGGGCAGTAGCTCCCCTAAGAGCTCCCCTAAAAGTGCCTTCCTTCACTGCTCCCACCTTGCACCCACCCTGGGAAGCAGAACCAGCACTCCCCGTATCCCAGTCCCAAATCCCAATTTATTAAAACATGAGACCTTCTTTAATACACTTCTTCTGTATTGCTTTTTAAATTCTTTTTCAGTTTTTGTTTTATTTTATCTTCAGTGCATCTCTTCCCTCCCTGCCTCACCTGGTGACTCCAACTGTCCCAGGGATGTCCAACCCTGCCTGCCTTCAAGGTTAGATGCTATTACAGGCAGGCAACAGCCAACGGGATACAGCAGCCACACAGCTCCCTGCAGGGTGCAGAGCTGCACTCCTGCACAACATTTGCATCAAGCCTCATTTCAATTATGCATCTTCCATCAAATTCATGGTTACTTTTTTTTGACAGCTCCTTTTTATGCTTTATGGAGATGCACTTTTAGCATTTCTTTAATAGGCTGTCCATATATTTATGGCAAGTTGGCACCCCTGTTTTCATGACAAGTTTTGAAATAGCATTGGTTCCTTCTGATGTAGAACAGAGACTTGGATTTTTCTGATAAACTTCTTTTACTAATCAGCTCTATTATCACAATCCTGCATGCAGCTTTCAAAATCATAACCCTATTTACCTGCTTGAACCCACATAACAACTGGCAGTATATAGAATATAAAACATTCCCCATAATCATTTAATCTGTAATTTTGCTGACACAAAATTTTGAGGCAAGGTCAGAGCTGTAAGAACTGTAAGTGCTAAGTGTTAATAGAGTGGGTAATACATTTGTGAATGGATACCAAACAAAGCAGGCAGCTAAGCTAAGCATTTTAACACCTATTATGACAACAGGGTTGAACCTTGCACTTTAGCACCAAAAAATAACAGAACTCAGCCACTTGATTTGAAAAAGAAGGGGTAAAAATAGAAGCATGTCTAACACACTAAATACAGAAAGTGATTGGACTATAGAAATGGTATTGTATGATTTTCAGTATTTATCATCTCTGAATAATTGGATTTGTTCTAACTTTTGTAGAGAATACGTTCAATTTTTTTCTCCGAACTTTATTTCTGTAAATCACAGAGAGGCAGGGTGGCTATTGTGGGTGGCCAATTTCTTATCCAAAGTACTTATTTTCTACATTGACCTACTGACTTCTGAGCTCTAGGATATAGCACTTTTGTCATCAGTAAGTACTTAGTTAAAATTAAACTCAAGATGTGGGGATTTAATCCCTTGCAAGTCCAAATTTAAAAAAAAAAATATGATCTCCTTTCAGCTCTGGAGTCCATTGCAAGTACAAATGAAAGAATGTGTGTGGATGTCTAACTACTTAATTTGACTGCAGTAAACAGAGTCTGTCAATCCCAGATTGGTCTTGTCAGCCATCTTCAGATCCATGGATAAGACAGTCATGGAAGACAATCATCCAGGACTGTAAGGGATTGCCAAAGAAGATGACAATGACTTAATTTAAAATACAGGCTTATAATGAGCTCTGTAGTCAAAGATAGATTCAATAAAAGAGCAGGGCCTTAGAGGAACCTGTGAAAAACCTAGTCTTAGCTAAATAAGAATTTATAGGCTCAGTTTGGTTATATGTTGTACAGGATAAAGCGAAACATTTGGGGAACTGAACTGATAAAGTTCCTGTCCTAACTCTACTGTGTGTAACCGCACAAATGGAAAACATGTTTTTATTAAAAATAATAAGGAACTGAACCTGCAAAATAATTCGTGGCCAGATTTCCTTCTACTGTCTATGTTTTTTCAGTGGGAATTCTGCTTACAAAAAACTTAAAACTTGGCCTTACATCACTGATTTTAAGGCATTTTATAAAGAAATCTATATATTCTTTTTCCTTAAAGTTGGTGGAATAAATAATATTTTAAGACTATTGAGTTTTTCATGAACATCTCATAGAATGCTGTAAATTTAACATGTAAAACGCATGCTTTCTACTTTAAAGATTATTAGAAATTTTCTACCAGTTTTCCTCCAATGTTTTCTTGCACTAAAAAATTAAGGTTCTGAATTGTCTTTCTGAACCTTCCCAGCACTTCTCTATCCCATTTTTTTTTTAACTATGGCACTATTCCAAAACACATTGTCTCATACATCTTATTTAACCAGAAAAATCTTTAAACAGTATACTGCAGACCTACATCAGTCAGCGAACATGGAAACTTTTCTGTTATAAATAGGATTATAGGAACTGTAGAAAAGTAATTAAAGAGGTTTTCCAGACCTTTTAGAGATTTTGAATTTTAGATGAAAAGTATAAATATATCAAGATCATCCTATCCATCCTGTCTACGGAATCTATATTTAATATATTTGTCATTTTATATAAATAGTTTAATAAATTTAAAATATAGACACACTTGTATTTTAGAACGTCTTTTTTAGCATATTTCCATTGTTCATAAATAATTTCTATGTAGTTTTATACTATAGTATCTGACAGCGTGTCCTGACAAGTGCACATGTGCAGTTTGCGGTGCCTCAAACCACATGCAACACAAGTGCACCTGTTTGCTGCACGTTTTTCAAAAAAAGTGCTGCTAAAAAAAGTGGTATGGCACACATGACAGCAGCATGCACCACCAGAAACTGGAGCCTAGCTGGCCAGAGCCACATTCTGCCTGCCAGCCAGGCTCTGAGCAGCCAGGTCAGCACTGCTGCTGCCCTGGAAAGCCCCTAGGTACCGAAGTAAGATGCGTAAGTGCTGGCCTCAGCCTTTCCTAGCCTACCTGAATCACTTTGCCACACACTGGAGTGTGCATGCAGGGGTGTGCCTAAGGACAAATAGCAGACACACAAATATGTGCAGCTGCTGTTTGTCCCATGGGAAATGCACACCCCTGCACATGCACATTGATTCAGATGTGACCTGAGGGTTTATTCCTGTTACAAATTGAAACAACTTGGGATCATGTGAGAAATTATCGGCTGAGTGAAAATTAAATGAATAGGGCTGTCCAGGCAACAAAGATGACATTTCATGAAAAATTCTGAAGTTAGATATTTGTTTTTGTTTCACACTGGAACAAAAATGAGATTACTCAAACTTTTTCATGAAAAACACACTGGAGAGATTCCAGAATAGCTGGAATAGTAATTAGATTCCAGAATAGCTGGTATAGTAATTAGTTCCTATTCTCCAGGCTACTCTGGAGTGGATGTTCTTCATCCTGGACCTGAAAACAATGAGTTTCATTAAAACTGATATACTCCTACATAAACACTGGTTTTGATTAATTGGCATTTTCTGTCTAAAAATCACTTAAACTTTTTAAGCACTAAACTCTAAGCCATCTATCCACCAGACTTTTTGCCAGCCTGGCTCACTTGAGCATAGTGTCCTCTGACCTGGCTCTGTTTACCACACATGGAGAGACTAGTTTGGTTCCACAATATGTATTAAATTAAAGCAACTTTAAATCTTCTTTGCAGCACTTCATCAACTCTTATTTTCATCACTGGTTTGACCCATGGTTTTTGCCTTTAAGATCACATGACAAAGCAGACAGGCCACTGGAACATACAACATTATGTAAAGAAGTGGAAGGAAAGGATAAGGCTTTACAAAGAACAACATTCCTGGACAACTCATTAGGAAAACAGGCAGGAAAACTGTTGTTCATTTTTTGTAGTTTTTATTTCAAGTTTCTTCGCTGGTGTTTGCAGAAAGGGAAAAAAAATGGTGGAGAAGGTATGTGAGAGTTTGAGCCAAAGAAGAGATTACAAGAGTGACATGCTTACATGTCAAGAAAAGA
Source organism: Gavialis gangeticus (assembly GCF_001723915.1). Taxonomy (NCBI): domain Eukaryota; kingdom Metazoa; phylum Chordata; order Crocodylia; family Gavialidae; genus Gavialis; species Gavialis gangeticus. The sequence continues at coordinate 64,348,917 of NW_017729031.1, forward strand.
AAAGAAGTTGCTTTTAAGGATCATGTCTGTGATTAATGTTCATTTCCACTTTGTTAGAGAATTATTCATAAATAATTTAAAAATAGTTAGGAAATTGCTCCGGGATCCAACAAGTCAACTGGTTGTTCAACATCCTTGTATTTTTTCTAAGCTGCAATGTAATTAAGGCAACATGATTTCCTTCACTGTCTCCCCATCCCCGCCACACACAAACACTACAGTGCCTGATCTGATCCCCCTCTTACTCAAATAAAGACCAAAATCCCCACATTATATAAACATGTATAATACTCAATCCATAACTGCCATTTCTCCATAGTGACAGACAAAACTGTCTTGTACTCTAGGGATCTAAACTAAACTTTATTTGCCTTAAGGTAAATTGTCCATAGATTCCAAAGTATTTTGAAAAATGCAATATTTACTCCTTAATAAGTACTGCAACCATCATTACCTTTACTGGGGTGGGTCAAATTAACCTTGTGTCCCAGGCCAGATTGAGACCAGGGGGCTCTTCACAGACCAGTTCCAGCTTGGAGCACAAGGCAATGATGGAAGCAATGGCCACTGAAGCAGCAGTGATGATGACCACTGAAGCAGCAATAGGTCAAGTGGGGTGGCAGCGATGACCACCACAACATCAGTGGGGTTAATAGCCACAGACCAGGCAGCCACATGCCATGGCAGAAGTAAAGCAAATGGTGGTGAGCCAAGCAGCTACAGGTGAGTGGCAACACAGCACTTGCTTGTCATCCTGCCACCTATTGTCATGTCCATCATGGTCCCAAGGCCCTGGATTCTGTGGCAGGTCAAACCCACTGAATTCCCTGGTCCACCAGTAGTCAGGGATACCATGAAATACATTGCGTTTGACACTCCTTACCTATATAATATATCAGGGTCATATCTGTTCCTTGTATAATTAAAATTTTCAAAGAATCATTTTTATTTTAAATTGCCTTGTTCTTTTTGCTTAAAAGCTGGATTTTAAGATGGTTTATGAAATGATTTTTTAAAATATAAAAGTATAATGACTTCTTGGCAAAAGTGAACACACTGCCTGAAGACAGAATGTAGATTTTTTTTCTTGTTCTGTTCAGTTATTTTTTGACAGCCTGATGGAGTACTTCAGCTTCGTTTCAGCATCTCCAATGAGATACAATCTAAAAAGTCTACAGATGTCAGAAAAAAACAGCATTAAACAACTTAAAGTATTTTAGCTGCTTTGGAATCAAAAGCCCCCTTCAACTTGGCCTATCAATTGACACAAATGTTTATCAATGGTGCAATGTAGACCATTTAGCTGAGGATATCTAGGGTGCCCATAGCTATAGAGAGCCAAACATAGTAAAATATTATTATGAAGGAATAATTTTCTTCTTTTTTTTTTATTATTTCCTTCCTTTATTTGTGCAGGTCTGTGAGAAGTTCTGGGCTCTGCATTTTAAGACAACTGGGGGGGAAGTTAAAGACATTAATTTAAAGGCATGATGGGGTCTGATGCACAATCCTGACAATCAAGCATCCTGCCATGCCATACATACATAGCAGGAAGCATAACTGTGCAATCAAGCATCAGATCCCATGACGTCAAATTGCCAGTCTGGGATATTCCGGAGATCATGGTCCCTGCACTGGAGAGTAGCAAACTTGGCTCTCTACACTCCTGTAGCTGGAACCCCCAATCAGTTAATGCAACATTCAGGTTGGGAGGGGCACTTGGAGACTTTGGCTCCCATGTGCTCCTCTGACTAGATGCCCTGATCAGTTGACTCCCAACTGGGTAAGCATATGGAGCTTCTGGAAACATGCAGAGCCTTTGGAAGCATATGGAGTGCACCATGCCTCCCTGGCTGGGAGCTCTGGTCAGCTTATTGTGGATCCCAGCCAGAAGAACACACCATGTGCTCCTGCAGCTGGGAGCCCCAATCAACTGATCAACACTCCCAGCCTTTGGTGTCTTGAAAGGCTCCAGTGTGCTCTGGCAGCTGGGAGCACTGGCAACACATTCAATTAAAGGTGCAAATGGAACTGGCCACAAAATTATTACATATCTTGTGTAATAACTTTGTGACTTATTTCTCATTTTATCACACCATTAACTGAATAAACGTGTGGCTACATCACTACTTAAGACATGATTAACCTGTGAATCATGTCTTAAGTGTAAGATCTGTTGGGGGCCAAAGGGAATGGGGAAAACTATGTGAGCACGTATCTCAGATCATTCTTTTCATTGTAACAGCTCCGTGATAGTTTTTGTATAGCAAGTTTAAACAAAAATGCTATTCTAAGTGACTGCAGTGTCAAAATAGGAAAAAACAATGTGCACAAACAGAGCTAGCCTTAGGGGCAGGTGACGTGGGTGCCATAGCCACGGGGGCACCACCATATACACACACATTCATGCATGCACACATGCACGCACACACACGTGTGAGCAGCCCATGCTCACAGCAGCACTCTTCCCCTGCCCCGCCCAACCTCACCCTGCCCTGGGTTTTAAAGAACCAAATTGAGGCTTCAGAAAACTGTGTGCAAGTTATGGTTTTTATCAATATTGAGAGGGGAAAAAAAATCAAAGATATGATAAAGAAAATTGTAAAAATAACTCTACATATAAAAACCAAGGGGCAATTTGCTGAGGACTACAGGAAACAATTGAGAACAGGCAAAAAGCTTTAAGAACTGGAGTCAGACTCATCTTGAGTAAATATAATAATGCAAAAAGAAAAGCCCAGAGACCGTTTAGACAATGCAAAAGGCAATACCAGTGAGGCTTGACAGAAAAGATTGCCTTTTGCATTCTCTAAACAGTTTCTTGGCTCCTTCTTTTCAAAAATAATATCAGAAGGATAGAAATGCTAATAATGTGACAGCATTTTACAAGGCTATCAGCTTACAGAAGAGAGAATATCAACCACTTGCAGATCTTTTTAAGGGAAAAGAATGCATTGCAAAGAATGCACATTATAAAAATACGGAGAAATATTTTAAAGGCAAATAACAAATAACTTCTGGACAATCCAGCTGCACAAGAATCACATTTTGAAGAGATTACATCTCCATGGCCACCCAAGGAGATATGGGAAAGACCTAAGCAAGCCCCTGAGCAAGACCTAAGAGATCTTTATATAAATTTATCAGAAACTAGAAAAGCATGCTGCTAATAGAAAAAAATCCAGGGCAGATCATGAGTGTAGCCAAGGACTGCCATTATCTATATAGTTATAGTATTATATAAAACTCAAGGGGAAGGAAAAAAATCTCACTATAATTTGGCAGATTTATTTAGTACGTGAATGAAAAGATTGTGTTATGATTACTCCTTCCTCTCCTTCTTTATGCTGTGATCCTTAAAAACTGCCAAAATATTGGGCGAGTTTGGAAATGTATGTTGCCTTTTTTAAAATAAAAATAACAGTTTATGAAAAAATGTTTTTTAGAACAATTTTCATTTTGCTGACATTTTCTGATGATCTGTCAGGAAAATTTAGAGAAAACATATTGTTTAGCTCAAGTTAACCAAAAACAAATGTGTGCATATCAAAATAAATCAAAACTGTTTCACTGGGGTAAGTCTCCACTTTGACTGGATCATGGGAGATATAGCCCAACTACAACATACAGCCCACACAAAAAAATTGGACAGGCCTCCAAACTACAAGTTCTACTTGTAACACAAGTGGACACAAGTTAGAGTTATATCACCCTGAAACCTTGTGGTTCAAGAATACTTCACAGTTTAAAAAAAAAAAAAAATTAAACAAGAGGTTTCAAAATTTCTAACCTGAAAATTTTCAGAACTTTCTGAAGTTCCTAAATCCTAAAACTTCTTATTTACAAAGATAAATATCTTTATAGAGTGGGATCACTCCCTAGCCCTTTTGCACCACATCAGAAGTACAAAATGGGCGTAGGAGTACCTTAAGTAGATATAGGAGAATGAGATTTGTTTTCAATATGTAATTAATTTTAAAATTTTACCTTCATTCTCCTGTGGTCATAAAGGGTAGACATGCAGATGTTACACTTAGATAGATCTATCTAGGGTTAGATCAATCTAAGTGCCAATCTGTACAGAAGTTCTGGAAAGTAAGATAGGGCAAAAAATGGCAGGCCTGATCTAACTTAGTTCTTCTGTGGAGGTGAACTAAATTAGATTGAGAACAGGTTAGCCTGATCTCCTGAATGTCTGCACACATTTGGAATGCAGCCCCAGGGCTGGGGAAGCTGAGCTGCTTGTCCCAGCCCCAGGACTGCATTCTTCCTGCCCTGCAAACCTAACTGGGCTATTTTTAGCACCCCCCCCCCCAT
>NW_017729031.1:64353268-64359504 GCF_001723915.1 Gavialis gangeticus
CCACCCTGCACCCATCAACCCCACCCCCGCCCAGCCTGCTTTGATGCATCTAATGAAGTGAGCTTGAGTTCAAAAAGGCTTATGCTCTCTCTGTATAGTATTTAGTTAGTCTGTAAGGTGCCTATCTATCCTGCTTTCCACCTGACTTCAGACTAACACAGCTAGCTACCTCTCTCTACAAATAATGCAGGTTTTGAGGTCACTTTACAAAGTTTTCTATATAGAAAAAACATTTGAATTATGCTTTCCTGTTCTGTTGTTTGTTGTTTTTGGTCAGCACCCAGGTGCATGGAAAGATTTTCAAAATAATATTTATCACTGAAGAAAATGCTGGAAAGCTGCAAACTGGCCGGCTTCATCAGGAAGAAGTAGATTTGCTTAATGTCATTCTGGCACACAAAACATAAATCTGCCCTCTGTGGGAAAAGCTATGTAGCCTAGTCTTTTAATGTTCCTTTCACAAGGTCTACATTTTCAGATTTGACAAAAGATTTTGGAGGGTCTGAAGCTTCACTCCTCCTGTGTGTATTCATCTCTGAATAATAGCTGGTATGCATTTGTCTTGAGTCCTGCAAACAAGTCAGAGTTTCAGCAGTGTATCATGCCTCAAGGTTCACCAAGTATAACTTCTGCATAGCTCAAACCAGACTGTATTACTAGTTCAGTCATGCAAACCTTATCCACAATAATGAACAGTTGCTCACATTAGTATCTCCACTGGCTTCAAGGGGTAAGTGTCTGTAGGCATGAGCAGGGATTGTACAACACTCCCCCCGCCCTGCTGCCAAAAAAAAGGAGTTCCATCTCTGATGTTATATTCTATAAATATAACAACACAGTTACATCCAGAAACAGAGTGTCACCTGGTATTAACTTCTCTGTGGGGGCATCTACATGATATGCTTACTGCAGAGTTGCCTAATTAACTCCACAGTAAAGTGTCACTGCCTACACATGGAGCTATTAGACTGGAGTAAAGTAATTAACTCTGCCATAGGTTAGTACTGCCCAACACTAGTACTATCTCATGGCAGAGTTATTTACTGTGCCACAACTCACATATAGATGGTGACAGGGCTGGCCGGGACATGAGAGTGCTCCAGTGCAGGGGCTGTCTGCTGGCACTACAGCGCACTTAGGTCTCAGCCAGCTCCTCTGCAGCATGCTGAGCCAGGTCAGAGCAGCCCCAGGTTGGCAGGATGACCCCATGGGCCCCCTGCCAGCTGGAGCTGCTCCACCCTGGCTCAATATGCTATGGTCCTGGATGCACATGTAAACACTGTGCCTGAGAGCAGTGAACTTCAGTGCAAACTGAGCCTGAGTTTATTGTGTCACACTAATTTCACATGCAAATGCACCTGATGAGTAGGTACTCAATTCACATATCACTCGAGTCTAATCCAGGATAAATGTGCCTAAACCTGAGAAATTCTTATTGCAGACAGATGTGCAGCTCCTCACTGTAATTTATGGTGCTTCACCAGGAGTCCCATGAGTTACAGCGATGCCCTTCTCCCGGGGGGGTTGGGGTATTGAGCTGCGATTTGGAGCCAGCTGCATGTCTGCAGCCTCTCTCCCCTAGTTCCCCCTTCTCTCCCCCTCCCCACCACCTGCTCCAGTGACATCTTCAGGATGGGAGGGGAGGAAAGGGGAGGGAAAGAAAGGGGAGGGAACTCGGGTGGGGGTTTGCCCGACCTGTGCTGGAGGGTGGGGTGGGTGGATTGCAGCTTCAATCGCCGATTTGATTCAGCCAAGATTCAGCCCAATTCGGTGGCCAAATCTCTGAATCTGAATCGAATCAGGAGACTGTTTAATCACTCTGAATAAAATTGGAACCCTCCGAATCAATTCGAAGAGATTCAGAAAGATTTGATGATTCAGACAGACGCAACTTTTTTTTTTCTACATATATCTCAAGGTACCAAGTGTGGCTTATGAATCCTGTGGCAGATGGAACATCCCACAGGAGCATAGGGCAGTCCCCAGTGTTCTTGGCAAAGGACTGGTGCCTCCTGGGTCTGAGGGGGGGCACCTGGGGTCCTCCCACAGCCAATCACTGAGCTGGGGCGGCACAGGAGGTGTCCCTTGCATGCTTGGCAGTGGACTGGAACTACTTCAGGTCCACTTCTGGGTTCGCCACCAAGCATGTTGGGGGAGGGCTGTGCTCCTGTGGGATGCTCCATCTGCCCCACCATCTCAGCATTCACGAGTTGTGCCTGGTACCTTGAGGTATGTAGAAAAAATATTTAAAAGCTATGTCTATGGCCAAATCGCTGATTCTTTGAATCAGCATTGAATCTTCAGATTCAGCCGAATTGAATTGGGACAGTGATCCAAATCAACAAATTGAATCATTGTCCCCAATTCAGGCCAAATCCAAATCCAAATTAAATTCAACCCATTTCACACATCCCTAATAAGCAATAATACATGCCTATATCCATATATATAGAAGACATATTGTAGAGAAAAACAAAATCTGTGTAAAGATTTTGTACCAACAGTCAAAAGAAAGAAGCCAGAAACTTACATGACCTCCTCCTGCTACTTCGGGTTAATTCTGACAAATCTCAGAATTCTACTAATATAGATATCTTAAGTGCAACTCGGCACTGCTACCAATGAATCCTTTTTCTACTGATTGAACTCAAATGCTAGAGAGAGACACAGAAGAAATGCATTTAAATATAAGCTACAAAACGTTACAAGAAAAGGTCATTCATTTCAAACTGCATGGTTGGTATAGACTTAGACAAGCTTTCAGGTGTCACGATATCCTCCTTGTCTATCTCAGCCACATAGTTGATCCAATAAAAGATATTACCCATAAAAATCCTCAACTCTCACATGTCGTGGAACATCATGGTTACAGCATCACTTCAGCATTACAAAAATGTTAAGCAAAAGAAAGATAGGGTTGAATTCTGATCTCGCTTAAATCCTACCATTGCTCAAAAGAGAAGTAGAAGCCTTTGTTTAACTGAATGCGCACTTTGTCACCATTTTTCACTGTGCTTCATCTATCCTTCCATCATAAAATTAATAGATATAAAAGATAGATAGTAGGATAATGTTGAACTGTCTTATATGTGTGAAATTTCATTTTACAAAGTTGAGGGATTTATTTAGTTAAAAACTATGACCAAGATGCAGGAGGCAGAATTTGCAAGAGACAGATGATGGTGACAGGATGACGGTGACAGTGATTTCACCACTGTACATCTCTCATAATTCAATAAACTTCCTTACAGAATGCAGGGAATATTTCTTTTTTCCCCACTCCGCATCATCCAATCATAACTTAGCCCATCTGCTCTGCCTAAATACCAGGGACCTGAATTAAACCCAACAGTCTGTTACCTAAGACTATGCCTGAATAAGAGTTTGTAATCACATCATTAAAAATGTAGAGTTCAGTCTGAGTCCGAAACCCTTACTCCCACTGCTTATAGAACTGAGCTATGCTCACAGAATTGAACAAATGATTTGCATATAGAAAAATGTTAACGTGTTTTAAGCTTTCATTCTAATACATTTAAATGAAAATAAAAATTCAAAATTAGGTTGAAAACTATGGGGGGGGGGAAAAAAAATCAAGGTTTTGTTTATTATTCAGAATAGTCAGAAATATCTCCAAATTATAGCAAAAATCAGTTAAACCTGACTCATAAATGCTCATAAATAGGGCTTTTTAGAGAAATGCTTTTTCAAAGTTTCTTATGAACAAACATAAGTTTTTAGTGAAGTTACTATGTGAAAAGTGCTGTTTTGTGGCAATCTCATGAAAATAAAACATTCAGCATCGTGAAACAGCTTGAAACAAAGCAAACATTTTCACAATAAAATGATAGCCCCTTTTGCACAGCTCAAGTTGTTCTCATCCTTCAGAACTACATAGACTAAACCAGAAACACCCACTTCTGACTAGCATACCGGCTGTTTAATGAAGCACTAAAATATTTTATCTTTATTCACATCTACTATTTTTTTTTATCCACGTCATTCCAACTGTGCCACCAGTATCTGAGAAAGGCCTGATATAGTGTCAGCAACATATAAAAAACAAAATCAAATGTAAAACCATGTCTCATCATCAATTCTCCTCAGAACATAACAAAAGAAATACCACTGCCTCAAGCTTAATATAAAAGACTTTTCTGACTCTGACCCAGACTGGCAGATTACACTGCATAATATTTATCCACATTGGTTTTATATTAAAACTTGACCAAAAATAATCATTTATACTAATATGTATAATAAATAGCTCTTTTCATTGTGTAATGAAGAAGGGTTGCGAGTGACTATGGCATCTAGACATAATACTATTTATCTAACTTTCCTTAATCCAATTCTTTTGCTCTGTTGGAAACCTTTCAAAAACAATTTAATTAATAGTATTTGAGTCAAAGTACATCTTGTTTGCGAATTAACCTGGGATCATGCCTATATAAAGCAAGGAGTGTACGAGTTTCTATCAGTATGACAATGAACACAACATGACATATATATGTATTGAAAAGTAACTCATTCTTAATGTTTCATGAAATTTTATTTATAAACGCACTATTTTTGCTGGTAAATAATCTTTATAATGGAATAAGAAGCTGGTAATGGAGGAAAAAATCAGAGTTTACAGTGGAAAATGTTTCTAGTTAATAAAATACAGTGCATTTTCATAGCACTTCTATCAAGTCACTTTATAAACAAGCTAATTCTTGTACACCAACTTAGTCCTGTTCTACGGATAGGGACATTGAGGAACATGAATGTCCTTATCTGGCCCAGGGTCATGGGAAACTGAACATAACTCTAAATTCAGTTTTCTACTTTCTACAATAGTTGCATGCTTCCTTTGTGACTGGGAGATGAAAAGCCCAAAGCTGTGGGTGCAAGACATTATGACGTCTTCTAGAAATTACCTGTTTTTTAAATGAAATCCCTAAAACTTTTCCTTACAAATTAAAAACTTCACTCTACCTATGTCTGAATCATAATTTGTAAATTGTCTTTTTGTCCTAAATGTTAGTACCTTCTGTTTAGGGATCCCTATTTAGTTTCACATGATCTTATGCTTCTATCAGCTAAATAGATTAGTTCTAGCAGCCACTGTGGCAGTTACCAAGCCTATTTAATTTTGCTGGACATTAGTAACTGCATTCAGAAGAGGTTACAGATGTAGAGTATACACACACACACACACACACACACTTTTTTCCCCCCAGATCCCTTCCTCTACCTCCCCAGATCCTTCTCACTAGCAGACCTAAAGGTTCTCTCATTCCTAGCCCTAAGAACTATTGGAGGCCTATTCTGGTACGTAACAGAACTGGGTTAATGCCCTGAATCTGCCTGAATCTGACTTCTACTGGCTGCTACATAGGAAAATACAATGCATAAAGCAGCCCTTGTACTAAGAAGAGCTTTTCTGGTGAACCTAAAAATGTTCAGAAAATGTACTTAAAAATGACCAAAAAAAGAGTAATTATATTTGAGGTAAAATTGCAATTACTAATTAAGCTCATCCAGAATTATTACAATGAAGCCATGAAACCAGAAATCATGTGGACTAGAGGTAGTAAATCATTAAATAGTAACTCAGACATTGGTGGGTCCTAGGTGGCAGCTTCATTTGAATTCAATTGTCCAGCAAAATTCAATACAAATACTAACTTTGTCTTGTTTCAGGCCACATCCAGACATTCAGTTTCTCCTGTAAGAGTCACTCCTCTTCCAGGACAAATCATGAGGGTACAGATGTTCAGGATTATTCTCCCAGAGCAAAAATGGCTGCTTTAGGAGAAAAATAACCTGGGAGCAACAAGGATTAAATCACTTGCAGAACAGTTTATCCGGGAAGATCAAAAGTCTGCACAATTTACCCTTCTGAATAAAGACAACACAGTCCCGCAGCATCCCAGGGTGCTTTGTCCTCCCCTCCTGCTCCACCTGCTCTCTCCCCCAACCCCAGAGACAGTGTTTCACTCTGGCTGGTCTCTCCTGCTCCAGCCAAGCAGGGAACAAAACACATCCCCTTTACACTCCTACACTGTGCTGCACAGCACACAAGCTGATGCTGAGCTGCCTGGGTCAGCCAATTAGGGCTGCCCTGTGCATTGCTGAAATCTGTCACCAGGTTTGGGTTGTTGTGGTGGTGGTGGTGGTGGTGTTTTTTGTTCCCTGACTGAATAATACAGGTAAGTGACCAGGACAGATGAAACAGTAACAATTATAAT
>NW_017729031.1:64359973-64366793 GCF_001723915.1 Gavialis gangeticus
AAACAATTCAAAGACCAATAAAGAATTATTCAATGCAGCAGAAATCTGAATATTATTTCTAGTAATGAATAAATTCAAGGATTTTTATAACAATTTGCATAAAATTGGCAAAAAGAAAAAGTAAAATTATCTTGTATTTTTCTGCTTTAGAATGACATGCACATATCAGTGATTCTGCTCATTCTTGTGCTATTACTGCTTCAAAATGCAGCAGTTTAAGAACTTTTAGCAACACAGTTATTGAACATGAAAAATAGCCAATTCTACACATGTATAAAGTCTTTCAAGTACAGACTCTATTTATGAGTGCTTGTACAGCACCCAGGGTAATCATGCCTTAATCATTACTACAACTTTCATAATTTAAGTATTAATAATAAGTTAGTAATAAGTTATTATTAATTAGTAATTTTAGAAATTCCACATGGATGAATGTGTGTGTATGCGTATATACATACATATATCATGTAGACTTTTTCATATCATTACAGGCAACCCCCGCTTAACACGGTTTAGCTTACCATGATTTCACTATAGAGCTCATTTAAGATACATACCTGGTTTCACTTAGCACTCAAAGCATTTTGTTATAATGCTCAGTGTGGGGCTGGGGAGGAGAAGGAGCAACAGCAGCAGCAATTTCAGAGGTGAGTGACAGCTGGCAGGGGCCCAGGGTGGGGCAGCAGGAGGGCAGAATTTGCTCTTGCATGGGGTGCTGGAGCCAGCAGGGAGAAGCAACAGTGGTAAGAAAGCAGGGCAGGGAAGGGGCGACATCACCATGGAGCCCAGACTGGTGCCCCGAGCCACCAGGGCCCAGGGTGGGGTGGCAGGAGCCCACAGCCAGCAGGCAGGTGGTGAGGAGTGGCGGTGGCAGCAAGAAGGGGCAAGTGGGCAGAGGGTGTGAGTGTGGGGTCCGGGCTGGAGGGGCAGCAGGAGTTGCAGCAAGTTGTGCAAAACCAATTATATTTATTTACATTAAATCCTATGGGGAACTGATTTTCACTTAACGCTGTTTCACTTAGCGCTCTGTTTTTCCGGAACCAATTAAGAGCACTAAGCGGAGGTTTCCTGTATACATAAATATGTATATCTATATCACTAGTGATGAGACCTGCTACATACTATAAATTGGTGCATCTACATGTGACTATGTCACCGTAGCAATGCGTTACAGTGATGTAGCATCCACGGGCAAAAACCATGACACTGCAGCTACATCACCATAGCAATGTGCTCCCTCACTATAGTGTGTTGCTATGGTGATGTAACAGCTAAAAATAACCATGTGCCATGCATATGGCAAAGTATGGGTTGTTACTGCGCCATCATTTAGTACTATGACAAGGAAGTACTAAATGATGGCGCAATACAAAAAGTACTGTAGGGGCATGTGTACATGCACCCTATATGTATGAATATATATACCTAATATGTTATAGTACTAGTGATATGAGACCTGCTATATCCTATTTCTAAAATTATTGAACTCAAAAGTGTGGAAGCAACCTAAAGGAAAGAGAAATTGATTGCAGCAGGAAAAGTCAGTAATAGCTGACAGTGATCATGATATTCATTATGCGTCAGCAAAATAAAGTTTCAACAGGTAATGTGTATACTTGATATTTTAAAAAGACCAAGTTCATGAAACCAAAAACAGTTATGAGTCATATCAGTTGGTAAAAAAGATAACTGGGAACTGAAGAACATTTTTCCAGATGTCCCAAAAGCAAATCTCACAACTAAGAAATTAAAAATAAGAAAGAAGTACATGTAACAAAAATGGGGTTAATAAAAATGATAAATTAGGGTGTGAACAAGTGCCCCAAACCTAAACAAAGAGAAGCAAAGGCTGCCAAAGTTAAGTACTTCTGGCCAGGGGAAGGGTTGGAGGGATTGAAGTGGGGCTGGCAAGTTCACAGTTTGGGGAGGGGTGGTATTCAGGGAGCTAAAAATTAGGACTGTGCGAAATTTCACCAGCTGTTTCATTTTGACACTGTTTTGAATAATTTCAAGGTCAAAACAGCAAAATCAGAATGAAACAGAGGCTGTCAAAATAGCCTCAAAACAAAATGAGGCTAGTCCAAATGTTTCTAAAGTCAAAACATTTCGACCATCTGCTGGGGATGGGAAGTCAGTCCAGCTGGGCTGACTTCCCATCCCCAGCACAAGATCTGGCAGGGGACGGGATCCCCCATTCCCAGCGCTAGATCATGCCAGAGGTGGGAGGCAACCCCGCGGGGATGGGGAAGCAGCTAGCACTGGGAATAGGGAAGCAGCTCAACTGGGCTGCCTTCCTCCCCCAGTGTGATATACTGCTGGGGATGGGAAGTCAGCCCAGCTGGGCTCATTTCTCATCCCAGCAAAACATTGAATCAGCATCAAAACAGCCTTTCTGTTTCAACAGAATGGAATGGAACAGCTGTTTCGAATCAAAATGAAATTCGAAATGGAATGCTGTTCCATCGAACTGTTAAAACTTAAGGTGAAACAGAACAGTGCCATTTTGCACAGCCCTACTAAAAATAGCCTGGTCAGGGTTGGCTGCAGGGAGGAGGAAGGGAGGCAGGCAGGAAGAGAAACAATATAGCCCCAGCATTAGGAGAGTAGCTGGGTTGTCCCAGCCCCTGGGTTGTGTTGTGAATACACGCAGGCATTCACTAGATCAGGTTAACCTTTCATAGATCACATTAGCCCTTTATCAATCTAAAGTTAGTTCACCTCCTGAGGCAAAGTAATTTAGATAGGGTGCACCATATTTCAGAGATTTAAGCCACATGAACGCCCGTACTACCAGACATTTAGATTGACCTAACCTTGTTTAGATTGATCTAATTATGACAATTACAAGATTAACATTAATTTTCTTCAGTCTTGCAAAATGATCATTACATTCAGCTAACTAGTGTACACTGTCAGAATGACACTAAGGACATATCTCCACTGCAGCAGATAATGCTAATCATTGTTGCTGTGAACAAGTGCCATCCATTCAGTCCTGCTCAATGAACACTGTATGTATAAAACAAAATGTCATACCACCATCACTTTCAGGCTCTCAGCCTTGAGTATGCCTATGAGAATTGTGCTGGTTCTCTTCTAATGGCAACAAGAGAGCACTTTTACAGTCTGTGCTAAGTGGGAGAGAGGGGACAGGGAGTGTTTTTTAGGGTAGTAGTTCCTACCACTATCGGACATCTACAGACAGTCCCAATGTCTTTATTCATTTCTCTTATGCTTTACTTTTTCAAGAAAATAATTTGTCTGTGCTAATAAGATGGCCAAAGATAAGTCCATAATTTTGTTTACAATGTACAGCAGTCAAGAGTATAGCAATATTGTATCACTTTTCTTCAATCCCAAGAAAATATGATTCAATGAGTTTTATGGGTTCTTAAAAGAATGTAAATTTTTCACATGGTTCTAGAAATAATTCATTGTTAAAACCTACCCATTTATTCTAGTACCTACCAACAGACAAACACCTCAGTCTCTCCCAGCACATGATCTCTCTCTCTTGTTTTGTCTGCTTCTCTAATTTTAGTCTCTGTCTTAAAGTGCAGACATATAGTTACCATTGCCAATGCCTCTGTTTTCTAATAAACAGTGCTGAGGCACTTTCAGTTTTCTGTTTATTTTTGAAGCTCATAAATAGGCTGACATTTTGAGCTACTTTCTAGATGTTCAGAAGTCTTTTCAATGCCAAGATTTGCTTCTATATTGTAAAAACCAAATATGTTAAGTACAAATAAAATTACTTTGAAAGCTGCTGGGAAGTGGGCCATATTGGATACAGTGCTACAAAACTTCTGGGAAAGGAAGAGCCTGTTTGCTGTCAGAGGACAAGTGGTGCTACATCACAGAGTGGATGAAAAATAGTTTCCAGGTACTTACCTATCATTATTTATTATACATTTCAGATTTGTTCTCAAAATTCAATGGTTTTTAAACTTTTACTTTGTTTTTGATGTTTCAGGTGTGAAGTACAGGAACCTGTTTGGGACAAAGGAACTAATGAAGAAACAGTCTGGTAATTGAATTGCCCATTTCCTTTGGACTGTGTATTCACAATTTATGCCAAGGCATTGCAACCTGATCTTATCTCACAGTATTTTGTAAAATTTTATGAACCTGAACCACAACAGTTAAATGTTTTCAGGTCAGTTAAGACTGACTGCTGAGCTAAGCATTTATCCGAGTTAAATTAGTGCTGCATATATGGAGAAATAAACTCTCACAACCTGTGACATTAGATATATAGTTTCCAAAAGACCTGGTGACGTAGCTTCCAGAAGAGCTTATAAAGTTGCCAAAGGAGGAAAAGAAGGTACTCTCATCCATAGGTGATCTTGTCCCCCTTCCTCCCAAACCCCAACTTCTTTTGTCATTGGTTCTCTACTGTATGAGATATGCACATACACTGTGAAGCTATTTTTAACACCCAGTTAGCCATTGGTACAATTGTGTTGCATTGTTAGTGTACATGGGTAGATCCAGAATTTTAAAAATAAGTCCATATTTACAAGGGGATAGTGAGATGCATCATCACATACAAAAACCATATTTTTATCTAGCTAAAAATAAACTAGAAGCTTTACTAATACACTGGGAGCCTAGGGCCATTCTATTTAGTTTAAGATTGAAGCAAAAACTAATATTGGAATGAATTAAAAACATTCTGGAGGGATGTGAAATAGGAGCTTCATTACCAGCAGAAGCTAACAGGCAACAGAGTTACAGAACAAAGGTTGTCTTGATTGGTGGAACATCAAGGCCATTAAAAAAAAAAAGAGCAGGCTGTTAACATTTGTGGAATTAAGAGTTTAGTAGGGATTCAGGATATTATAAAGAGCCATTAAGTCATTTTGACTCCCTCAGCAATGGGTGACCAGAATGATCCTGCCACTGCCAGGCAGTTGGTTTTAAACTTTGGTGCACCAGGAATCAAAGTGGGATGCAAGTGCACCAGTGCACAACCCCTGCCCCCCGGATACACCCCTGTTAGATTAATTGGACCAATTGACAAACAGTCACAAGACTAATTTAGGCTGTGATTCAGTGGGGTAATTAGCATATTGCTTTGAGCTTATGAGTAGCCTCATCTAACTCACTACTCACATGCTTAAACTGCATACATTTGAATGTCAGAAAGGATTGCCGTAATCATGTTGTATAACCTCTTGCATAACAAAGACTATAACTTGCATCCACTAAACCATGGCTGAAGCAGAACATTAAATCTGATCTTTACAGGTCTTTCTTCCTGAGCTGATCTTTATTTAATGAAAGAAATCTGGTCTTTATTTAATGACTTCCTTCCCAGCTATCCCCTGTGCCCAATGCCACTTCCCAGTCCCAGTTTGCCAAGCCCATATCGTTATTTATATATCTCCCAGAGGTAGGTTTCCCTCCACCATGTCTCTAAGTATACACATACTTAAGTACTTTATGAAATTAGAGCCTAAGAGTAAGTTAATTGCAACTGTACTCTAACAATACAATTTTATCTTGTTCTTATTTAAAAGATAGATAAAACAATGCACTACAAAGTGGAGTTCATGTGCCAATTAGTCACCTGATATATAGTAATTATCTGCTTTTTCAGAAGAATTTTCTTCCTGATTCTTAACCAGAAGTGCAAAGTCAATTCTAAGAAGCCATAGGAATGCCAACCTTATGGTCAAATCCCAACATGTACATGTGTGAATTAAACTATCATAATTGAAGGCAAAAGTTAATGACAGCTTCCACTATGAACCTAATTGTGACCTTAGTATTGACAAGATTTATGGCCTTATTGTGACCTTAGTGTTAACAAGGTTTTATTAAAACAGCCCTGCTACTAAGTTTACTGCAAACTCTTACTACTTTTTCGAACCTTCTTCATATGAAGTCATTCAGCATTGAATAAATGATTAATTGAATTTACACTTTCTCCAAAGAACAGTGTTTGAGTCTCAGATCACCAGCCAGCATCAAATCTGTCACTATATTTGGAAACACAAATGTTATGTGAACAAATAAAGGAGTCAGCCATTCAGTGATCTTAACTGTGTGCAGTAATGTTCCCCTTTTCATTAGCCTGTGCAAGTTGGAAGTGATCCTATCCGGCTTCGGATTGGGATGCCAGGGATTCAATCCATAGCTCCAGACCAGGTTTCTGCTTTGATCTAGCAGAAGTGGCTCCGAAGCTTCAGAGCCGCCTCAGCGATCCGGCCATAGGGTATCATGGGGAACCAATGAAATATCTATCACTTTGTTGTTTTCTGTCTGATTTGGATGACACATGAAGGGGTGGTAGCCTCTGCTGAGATCATGAAGTCTGCCAAGTTTCAAGAAGTTTGGTGCAAGGGTTTGGGGGTAACTGTACCCCACATTCTTGAAAGCAAAACTCATGTCACATGTATATGTTACAACACAGGGGGGGTCAAAACTGCAGGGGTGGTAGCTCCTAGTGATACCACAAAGCCAACCAAGTTTCAAGAAGATTGGTGCAGGGGTTTGGGGGGAACTGCACCTCAAGCTGCTGACAGGAAAAACTCGTGACATGGGTGCTTGTGCAACTGACAGTCTCTGTGTTGGGGCAGTTGATTGTCTGCATTGATTATTTTCTCTCTTTAGTCTCTGCTTTTGTAGGTGTTAATTGATGGTAATTAACTGGTTACATTAGCTAGGTACTGTGTATTGAGTTGGTTCCTGAGTTAATCATGATTGATTGGTAACTGGTAACACAGTAACTTAGCAGCCAGGCCTGCAGTAGTGTCTCCCACTCCCCAAGACAGACACAGTTGCACAAGCAACCATATCACGAGTTTTGTCTGTC
>NW_017729031.1:64371793-64377697 GCF_001723915.1 Gavialis gangeticus
CACAAGCACCCATGTCAAGAGTTTTGCCTGTCAGCAGCTAGGGGTGCAGGGCCCTGCACCTATCTCCTTGACAGCTGGCAGGCTTCGTGGCCACAGCAGGGGCTACCATCCCTGCAGCTTTCATCCTGCTGTGCCTTAACACACACAGTGTCACCCATGTCACAAGTTTTGCTTGTCCACAGCTTGAGGTGCAGTTTCCTCCAAATCCCTGCACTGATCTTCTTGAAACTTGGCAAGATTTGTAGCCTCAGCAAGAGCCACCACCCCTGAAGTTTTCACCCCCCTGTGATGTAATACATACACGTGACATGAGTTTTGCTTTCAGGAATTTGGGGTGCAGTTCCCCCAGAACCCCTGCACCAATCTTCTTGAAACTAGGAAGACTTTATACTCTCAGCAGAGGCTACAATTTCTGAAAATGTCATCCAAATCAGACAACAAACAACAAAGTTATAGATATTTCATTGTTTCCCCAGTATACCGTATGGCCGGATCTCTGAGGTGGCTCTGAAGCTTTTCCAAAGCACTTTGGAAGCTCTGAACCACTTTGGAAAGCCTAAAGAAGCCAGCACTTCAATCTGGACATGCTGCTTTGGATACCAAAGCATCCGAAGTTTCTCTGGATCTGAAGCTCTGTCCGAAGCCATGCAGAGCCCTACTTTTCATCACAAAGATCGTCACATCATAAATGTGCATCACAGAGCGCACACTTTTAATTGTTACTAAAAGTGTAGGTCTATTTACTTATTTCGTGTCTTACTGAAATCATGAAGTGCTCTTATGAGATGCTCATGTGTTATGATGTAACAGTTACAGGCTGTTATTAGACTAGCAGACTATATAAGAATACTTTATCTTCCATAAAGGGAAAAGGAGTTGCATCTTATGACAACAATATTAAGTACTTGAATATTAGAAATGTGAATGAAAAGTTATTTTTATGAACCATATTTATAAATATATATTTAAAAGCTACTTCCTATGAAGTTAATTCTTTAGTAAAGTATGTGTTTATGTATACTTTATTTTTCTATTTATTGATTTTCAATGTAATACTGTGCTCTGCAGAGAAAACTTAAGGGTAGATTAAGGGTTATTTTTGTTTCATTTTGTTGTATTTTAGTTCTTTAGATTCCAAGACATAGTTGCTGAAGGTTATTGAGATTTAGAAACATACAAAATAACAAAAATAGGGTAGGAAGGGACCTGAAGAGTTAATTTAGTCCAACCCCTGCTCATGGTAAAATTGTCCCAGTTTAAACCATTCCGATCAAACATCTGTCTAAGCTGATGTTAAAAACGTCCAAAGATGGTTATTCCACAGTCTCTTTAGGTAGTCTGTTCCAATGCTTAAATACTCTCATAGTTAAAAAGTTATTCTTAATGGCTTAATATTTATTTAATAGCTATGTTTTTAACTGACCCAATTTCCTGGGTAGCACAAGAAAAAAATTTGATGTTCATATCAAGATTGTACATCATAATGTAATGTGCCTTTCAAGATAGGTAATGTGCATCACCAAAACCATTGTAAAGTAAACATAAAGGGCAGTAGATAGTCTCTCTGTTAGCATTTTCCTTTTCTGATTAGGACAACTGATATATCAATATAGCTGCATTTTCTCCTAATATTAGTGTTATTTAGTAATATAGTGTAGCCCTATAGCAGCAACTGGTTTTTTTAGAAATACAAAGGTAGAATGGCAACATGTCATTTAAAGTATGTGTACCCATAGTGAAATTCAGGTTAAGAGTTAGAGTACTGTATCAATGCTATAATAGAATGTTTGAAGACAGTAAAAACCTGATCCAAAGTCCACTGAAGATAACTGAAAGGTTATCTCTTCTATGAAAGATAACTGAAGGTTATCTGTTCTATGATTACTGGGTCAGACCCCTATGACATTTTGTTTTGAAATTCAAGGGGAAATATAATATAGAGGTGTATTAAAATAAACATTTGTGTCCTCTGGGAAAGTGGTTAAACAAAGAAAATGTGAAAAGAGACTTATTCTCTTTAGGTGCATCTGCATGTGTGACTAATTAGCTCTGCAGTGAAGCATCACCGTCTGCACGTGTGCAAGTGTTAGGGTGCAGTAAACTAACTAACTCTGCCAACAGTACCGTTGGGGAAAATACTATCTTACGGTGGAGTACTTTACTGCACCAAAACGTGTAGATGCTGACCAGGCACATTAATTGCACCCAATCAGCGCAGTCAACCAGGGGCCTACACTGCCCCAGCTCAAATTGCTGCTGTCTTGGGTGCATACATAAATGCTGCTCCTGGAAGCAGTTGGCTCCGGCATAAACAGCTCCAGAGTTTATCGCATCATATCAGTTGCATGTATAGATGCACCCTATTTACTTTTAATGAGGTTATAATAGTCTCAGCTGTAAGAGTTTATATTAATATTTATTTGAGCTTCTAAATATATAGGAAAAAATGCCCATTTTATAACTGCATTAACTGCAATATACTCATACTGTAAAAGGTATGAATTTTGCCCAAACATTTTTAACTAATATATTCAAAAGTGATTTAATAATCTGTACTTCTCTGATCATGATCAATGAGTTTCAACCATCTTCAGAATCATTCCTAGTTTCAGAAGTTATATTAAATGAAAAAACCTTTGTGATTTATTATGTACAGTGGATACAGATTTGATCATTCAATGAACAGCATGCACACTATGTTTTTGGTACCTTCAAAACAGTCAAGTCACTAGAATATGAGCATGCTTAGAATTTCTCAAGAGCACACAGCATTTTACAAGACTATGCCCATTATTTGTATTTTAATTAAGGGCTACCAACTTAAAATTCACGTGAACTGTTTGTCTGGAGAACTGTGTAAATAACTAAAGTATCTTTGTCTTTATTTACCTATGAAAACTTGGCGAGACAATTTTTGATTTTCAGAGTTTTTGATTAACTGTGTTTTAATAATCCATCACGATGGATTTATTGTCATAGGAATGTCTACACCTGAGCAGGGACTAGCATGAAGAGTCTCTATGTTTGTTTGTTCATTTATTTATTTGATTCATATGCTGCCCTTCCCAACAAAGGATAAGGATTGTTTACAGTAAGAGAACAGAGCAACGTAAAAGTAGAAAATTAAAATAAAACAGAGACTTACTAAACAGCATCTTGGCCCAGTTTTGTTTTCTAAATACTTTAGGGTATTTCAGGGCTTCCAAAAGATGTCCAGGCTTGGGGTCTGGTGGGCCTCAAGGAGGAGGGAGCCGTAGACCTGAGGAACAACTGCCGATGTCACAGGGCGGGCCCTACGAGCGGCCGTGATCCAGCTAGCGCCTCCTGCCGTGACAAATTAGGAGATCCAACACCCTCTGATTCTCGCCCGCCATGTCTTTGCTGATATAAAATTTACTATGGGAGGCTGCCTTAGGTCTCCTAATACAAGGTGTTATGATTGTCCGGGCCCTTACTCTCTATGGGTGACCTGGTGCACCCCAGCCTTATGGGCTATGCGTGCCTCCTACCTCCCCTTCAGCACGTCCCAAGCCTCACACTTATTCCGGATGTTCTCATGTCTCCGATATACGCGCCCTCGCCGGGGCCTCTCCAATATACGCGCCCTTGCTGGGGCCTCTCCCCGCTCACCCTTACTCCGGGCTCTGTCTCACGCACCCAGCACTGTTGGGTTCTATCCCGCGCTTCTCAGCCTCCTGTGCTTGTACCCGCACGCTTACCCTTAGCACGCCTAATGTATTCGCCCCTCATCTGGGGCCCTGTTGCTCGCCACACAAGCCCTGTCTCACCCCTTTGGGGTTCGGCTAGTGTACTCACCCTCTTCGGGCTCCTGACCGCATGCTCTGGCCCGGCTTTGGGCCTCTACCTGCATGCTTGCCCTACTCCGGCCTCTCACACTCGCTCTCACCCCCCCTTATGGGGCTTCCCCCTAGACTTGCCTCGTCTGGGGCATCCTAATCGGCATTCCCACCCCCTTTCGGGGCTTATGCCTTGCCCTCTCTGGGGCTTCCTCAGTCAACTCACCCTTCTCTGGGGCTTGTCCCGCGCTTCTCACGCCCTCGCCCTTCTCTGGGGCCCTCACCCAGGCCTATGTCCGTGCTTCTCGCGCTCGCCCTTCTCTGGGGCCCTCGCCCGGGCCTATGTCCGCGCTTCTCGCGCTCGCCCTTCTCTGGGGCCCTCACCCGGGCCTATGTCCGCGCTTCTCGCGCTCGCCCTTCTCTGGGGCCCTCACCCGGGCCTATGTCCGCGCTTCTCACGCCGGGGCTCAGGTGGCCCATAGCCGTGCCTGGCCCCTTGACCCTTCTCAGGGTCCTTCGCCCTACTGGGCCGAATGCTGCCCTCACTGGCTGAGGTCTCAACCCCCCACCCACCGCGCCACACCGGCGCCAAACAGCCATGCCTCCCAGGCACTGCTCTGTGCCCGAACAGGGCACCCAGGAAACCTCCCCCAGACTACTGGGGATCTCCTGTGAGGCCTCCTCACACCCCTACAGCCTCACCCAGTCCTCCGGTGATATACCCAACTAACACAACAGAACCATGAGACAACCGGCTGTAACAGAACAATAAGCTTACCAGCTATAACATAAAGTCCAGGCCCCACCTGAACTTCCAGTAAGACCTCCTGGTCAGGGTTCTCTCCCCCCTTGCCATGATGCAGCTACTTGCTCTATCAGTCTGCCCAACTCAGCTCGGCTCCACTGCAGAGATCTTACTCCTCCGGCAGCCTGAAGGTAACTACTAACTAGGCTCTGGCCTGGGCTGCTTATAAAGGCCCGGCCCGGCCCCCTGGCGGTCAGCTGACTCAATCAGTCGCTTTAGCAACCCTCACCTGGGAGGCTCTGAAGCTTGGCAGCTAATCCCACACCACTATTACTAGTAGCAGCCACCCCAGTGTCCTGCTACAGCCGAGAATGACCTCCTATGCATTTTCAGCAAGCAGGCTTCAGGTACTGAAGATTCTTGAAGGAGATTGCCTTGACTAAGTGTAAAGATTGTGATGGGATGTAAGGTTGAAGGTGATAAGGTGATCCCTAAGGACACTTTTAAGGAAATGAGATTGGTCAAGCAAGACCTACCTGCAACAAACCCGTGCTGGGTATCTCTCAGGATATTGCCATTAGCTAGCCTGTATAGGATGGCCTCTTTGATAATCTTTTCTAAGACCTTCCCCAGGATAGAGGTCAGGCTGATGGGTTTGTAGTTTGCCGGATCTACTTTCCTCCCTTTTTTGAAGATAGGCACCACATTGACCTTCTTCCAATCATTGGGCACTTCACCAGAGCACCAGGAGTTCTCAAAGATCCATGCCAGGGGCTGAGCTATGATGCTTGCCAGCTCTTTGAGTACCCTTGGGTGTAAACTGTCAGGGCCAGCTGACTTGAAGATGAGATGTGGAGGCTGGCTGGAGTGCAGTAACTACCACACTCCAGAACACTTGATTAATTAATGTGCTATAATTGCTGTGCATCGGAGCAGCCTCACAGCATGTCTACAGGCACCTAAAGGTACCAAGTGCCCAGGCCATTTAGGGCCTTATAAGCAATTCAAGCCAGCATCTTGAATTATGTCCAGAAAGCTACTGGGAGAATACAAATTCCAAAGGACTGGAATTATGTGCTTCTAGTGATCCAACCCCATCGAAAAGCAGGCTGCTGTATTCTATATTAGTTGCACCAACTAGTCCTATAATCTCCCACATTCATCCTGGGAGCATTTAACTCCTAGAAATGGTGTAAAGAACACATATATTCATTTCTTAGCGAAAAAAGACCTTTTTATGATGTTGAAGAACTCTTACAAATATAAAGTAAATTTATAAATGTCAGATGTAGCATGTTCATTATGAATTCTGAATACAGTATAAAGTATGAGCTTTAAGATTTTAATAACTCAATTGACTGG
>NW_017729031.1:64382697-64383169 GCF_001723915.1 Gavialis gangeticus
TAAAGTATGAGCTTTAAGATTTTAATAACTCAATTGACTGGTGCTGGACCAAGGATAAACCCTACTGGCCCTTTCATAAAACCTCTAAGCTAGACACTGAACAAAAAAAAAAAAAATGCTGAATTTAGCATAGTTTTATTTAACTGTGAAGCCATCTAATAGAATTCTCTAGTTTCTGTTTTGAATTGTTGTATGAAATTCCCTGATATGAAATTGAATGCTAAATCTATGGCATACAAAATGCATTGTGTTTCCCTAATCCACTGAAGCATCAGTGCATGAAACCATTCATATTAATGTAAATGAGGCAAATGCTTAAAATGCAGCACACAGGAGATCCCAAATACACCAGACACAAATGTACTCCAACATTACTTTTCATGCCTCAAATTTTCTTCATCTAGTCCGACCCCCTGCCATGGCAGGAAAGAGTACTGGGGTCAAAGAACCCCAGCAAGGTGTTCGTCTAACC
>NW_017729031.1:64388169-64394766 GCF_001723915.1 Gavialis gangeticus
TCTCTTGAAAGTTGGTTCCAGATCCTAGCCACCCTGACCATGAAGTAGCGCCTCCTGATATCTAGCCTAAATCTACCCTCTGCCAGCTTGTAAAAGAGTACATCTTCAATCTTTTCTTATATTTTCAGTTAGATATGTTCATCAAATGCAAAGACAAGACCATAGTCTAGCATTATCCAATAATATTTTTATATTTTATTCTATACTAGTGAATTGCCCATCAAGAATGATGTGGGGAGGGGAAACAGGGACACAGTGCTGCCACCCACCACCCTGCACTGCCATCGCCTGCCAGGAGTGTGTGTGTGGGGGGGAGAAGCTTGCCCTGCCCCTTCCACCAGCACCCCACACTGCTGCCACCTCCAGGGCTGGAGGGAACAGTGGGGACAGAGAGGACAGAGCAGGGGGGTGAGGCCAGGGCTGCTAACCTTACCCCCTGCTCCATCCCCTCCATCCCTAATATCATGGTGGTGCTCCACCATCCTACTCCTTCCCCACTGTTCTTGCCATCTCCCTCCACCAGCACGCCATGCTGCCACTGTCACCAAGAAGCAGGGCCCGGGGGGGAGGGGGAAACGGGTGAGGCCAGCACTGCTCCATCCCCGCCAACATGGTGGCACTCTGTAGAGCACTCTGTGCAGAGCACTCTGATTGGTTGTTTCAGTAAGCGTTGTGATTGGCTGCCAAGATAACAAGTCAGCGTGCTCCAGGAGCATTACAGACAGACAGATGGACTGAGCCCTTTATATATATAGAATAACCATAACTGACTTATAGTAGTAATGCCCCCATCCTACTTGTAGTCTTTATTTCTTGAAGAGTGCCATGTATATATTACTGCCAATTTTGTCAAGTTGTCCTTATACCTACCTCTGGCCAATTTATCACATCCCTTATAGTAAGGTTGATAGTTCTTGGAACCTGACCAAACATCTGACTTAATATTAGGACTCAACAGTATTAGAAGGAGCACTGGGAAAATTTGGACTTGCTGTAGTGAAAAAGTTAAGAAGAGAACCGTTTGATGAGTAAGGAAGGGAGTTAAAAGCATGTGGGTATAAACATGAACCATTAAAATATTGAAAATACATTGCCAGAAAACCCTGAATTCCCCTATGTGACCACAAGGGCCATGCACAGGCATTCAGTTTCCTCCAGGAGACACCATTAGTTTACAGATGGCCAGGATTTTTCTCTGAGAAGAAAAATGGCCACTCTAGGAGTAAAATTACGTGGAAACAATCAGGATTAAATCATTCCCAGAAGAGTTTCTGTACAACACCCTTCTGAGAGAAGCCACAGCACAGTTCTTCAGCATTCCGGGGTGCTTCTGCCCTCCTCCCCCAGAAACTGGGTATTGCATAAGGAACAAAACATGAACCCTTCATAATTCCTTCAGGGATTATGCTTCAGGGAGACAGACTGACTTTGAGAAATCTATATCAGCCAATCAGGGCTGCCCTGTGCACTGCTGCCATCTGTCACAAGGCAGACTGAGCAAGTTGACAAAGTATGCTAAGATGCATGCACAGGGACCACCTGGCTACACAGCATCAACACTGCATACACTCTGCTGTTCAAGGATTCAGTATTCAAATGTCTGTTTAGGCATCTCTGGGTAAATTTTTCCACCAGGAGAACAAAAGCAGGAAATTTCTTGCACATCATGTGAACGTGTACACACAACCAATATTTCCACAGTACAGGAAGCCAAAATAGCAGAGTACTAGTGGAAAGAAGCACCATAGCTCCATAATAATGCAGATCTGTAAGAGGCACGGTTCAGTTCCTGTATTAGCCTCTACAACTTGGACAAGCACATACATGAAACTTGAGAAAAGAAGTATACAGCATATATACACTTTCTATAAGGGGAAAAAATAGGGACCCTAGCAATTATCAAGCAAACATTTTAATTCCTATCTCAAACAAAAAAGGACATCCATTAAGAAAAAAATGGAGATACTATGTCTGGAATAATGGAACAACTGACAATAAGATTTCTGATATTATAAAAACTAACTCTTGCCAAACAATTTTATTTTCCTTTTGATGGAGCTGTACAATTAGTAGATGAAGGGAAAAGGAACATAGTAGATGCCATACAACTGGAATATAGGAAAGCTTTGGATACTGTCCCAATAGGTCATACTTGAAAAATTGATTCACAATGCCTTGAATGTGAAGACAGATCTGTAGACTCAAAACTGCCTGAATATCAAAAACAGAGTAGCCTTTAAAATGAGGAAGAATATGTCTTCATCAGTATCTAAAGTCTGAATTTATTGTTTACATTTATGTTAATGATTCAAAAGATAGCAAATTAATGTAATATGCAATTTGCAAAGAGCTAAAAAAATACCAGTCAGTCAGATAAGATAATTAAATAGGTTCTAAAAAGCCATTAGAAACTAGGGTAGAAAATAAACAAAAAAGTATTAATCTCATAATGACATAGTTGATATTTGGGTGAAAATTATTTTATTTTTATATATTTATTGAGAAACAAAACTTGACAATAATAAATGGTAACAGAACAGAGACCAGATAAGACACAAACTGACTATATTTATAAAGCAAAAGGCCACAACAATTTGGGCCTGAATATACCATATCTGAACACATATCTGAACACAATAGAAAGCAGCATTGCATTTATTACAACTTTGGTGACACCAGACCTTAAATACTGTATTCAGTGCTTGTCACCAGATAACCACTCAGATATGAATATAGTACAGGTTGTTTGGAGAGAAGTAATAAGAAAATCCAGGACTTTTGAGGAAGGTTTCAAATAACAGGTAGGTACAAAATTGGTTCAGCTATAACTACAATCTAAACAAACCATATAAAAGTCTCTAAAAAATATGGTTATGAAAAAAAGGAAGATCATTATTCAATGTGATATGCTGACATTAATGAAATGACTTACTTAAAAATAGAAAAACTTGAGCTGGATATCAGGAAAAACTTCCTGGCAGCAAAATGCTTTAGGCTACAGAACAGTATCCCAAGGGAAAGGCTGGAATCTACATAGCTTAAAACTTTTAAAACTAGACTAGACAATAATACTCAAAATGGAGTTGGGGGAATACTCCTGCTTTGGCCAGGGAAAGAGCCATTTGACCTGACAGTGGTAGGTCATTTCCATGTCTAACATCTATAATTCTATGACAGGAATGCATAGCTCCCAGAATGTGAAGCATATATAAATTATCATGTTTCTGTGTTAGTGTGTACGAACCAACAAAAATGTGTCTCAATTTTCATAACTATTACTAAATAATAAAAGTGGTTCTAATGGAGAAAGGTGTAGTTAGTTCCAAAAAAAGATTTAGTCTTAAAAGGTCATATTCCACCTTGAGATTTGCTTGCAAATTGCAAAGAGCATGTGTCTATGAGATCAAGATTTAATCCAAAATGTTTAAGGTGCTATTGTTTGTTTGTACTTTAATGGAGACCTGACTACATGGCACTGTAGGAGAAATGAGTTGGTCTACATTTTGCTGAGTTGATGTACTAGCTAATGAGATAATGTTGCTGCCAAAGAATATACTTGTATGTTTTAAGAGTTTAAAGAGTAATTTGAAGAGTAATTGGCTTGACACCTACAGTTTGGGCATCAGTGTTTTTTTGCATTTAAAAACTAAACAGAATTATTCATAAAACTGATGGCAACATGTTTTTTCTCTTCTAAAATGTGACACTGTCTCTTTAAATATTCCCTTTAAGTGATGTGCCAGAGCCTTTAAAAAGCATTCCTTCTGCAAACATTATTTTCTTTACAAACAGAATATTTCAGTTTAGTGCCAAATTCTGCTCTGGTTACCACCCGTGCAAATCCCACTGACGTCAATAATCATGCACAGGTGTAAGCACAGACAAAATTTGGCCATTAGTATTTATTATACATAAATGTACTTGTAGTCTTAACTGCATTATCCCAATTCAAAATGTTTTAACAATTTACAAAGTTAACCAATTAATCCTTGTTGAACATACTTCAGTCCTGATTTGCTCTTTGAACTAAGTACAAGGAAATAACCTAATTTAAATGTTCTAAATAAGAACAAACTGCCTGGAACAAAGTTGGCTTTTACCCCGGGTATTTACGTCTCCTGGAAACATAAAGTTAATATAACTTATTAACTGATTTTTCTAAAGTGGAAAATGGTGTTTGTGAAATTAAATTGTGTAGCCTTGAAAAACCAATCAGAGTCGGCAAAATATTTTAACTGGAATTTAGTACCTAGTTTGAAAAAATAGTGTGCAAGGAGAACAAGGTACAAAATATATGCTGATATGACAAGGATATGAAAAGGATATTGAGTATTTAAAAGATGCTCTTGCTGCAGACAGTTAGAGTATAGTTTCATTGTAATAGCATTAAAATTATCCTAGTCAACTACTGAAGTTCAAAGGCAGTTTTACTGTGCCCTGGAAAAAGTAATGGTGAGAAAATGCTGCTAAATCCAAAGAAAGCATGATGCTTATTTGTGCAACAGAAGTTTTTGTGGTATTGTTGTTAAAGCTGCATCATATTTTTCACTCCTGTGTTTATATTTCTAATATACCATGCAAGACTTTATTTAAGAAAATAAATATGCACCATCAAAATCAAATAAGAGTATATTGCATGATGAGTGATTATTAACTGAAAAACATCAATGTTACTCAAGTTTTTCCCTAAATAGATACGTAATAATAATAAATGTTTGATGCAGCTTTAAGTGTAATAAACTATTCATGTCAATTGTAAGAGAGAAATTCATTTCTGTGCAAAGAGCAGCCTAAATTTAAACATTATTTTGTGGACTTAGGTGGAAATCATACAGTATATAGGACTTGTGCTGGCCCTCATTTTGCCTCAAATGTTAAATGAATCTTTATGAGACAAGTTTACAGAATGGACAGAAAACAGACTTTCATCTTAAATGATTTTTGTGATAGCCTTACACAGAGGCAGAATAACACACGGGCACATAGGGCCTGGGCCCTGGGTCCCCTGCCAATCACATACATGTGTGCAGCCACAAACATGCACATGGCCAGGAACACAATCAGGCAGCTTTGAGAGCAGCTCCCTGCAGGTAAGTCTATGAAGGGGAAGGAGTATGCGGGGGGCAGATTCCTCCATGGTGAGGGAGGAAGGGAGTGGGGCAGGGGGCGCTGCTCACCCAGGCTGGTGCATGGGATCTGAGGCTGGGGTGGGGAGTGGGACAGAGGCATGGATGGCTCATCGAGGGGACACAGGCAAGGAAGCCATGGCAGCAGCAGCACCAGGAGGGGAAGGGGCCCCTCTCCCACCAGCTCCTGGGACTTGGAACCCGGCTACAGGGAAAAGTGGCATGATACACTCACATTACATTCATGTTTACAATTGAGTATAGGGGATGTCACAGGGTCACTCAGGTGCCCTGTGCCTGAGAAGGAATAAGGGAAGCTCAGGTGCCGGTTGCTGGAGCAACCGCACGGGTCAGGTGACCAAAAAGGGGCAGGGCCTGGCCTTTATAAGCAGGTCAGGCTGCAGCCTAGCTGGCAGTTCCCTTCTGGCAGCCTGAGGAGCAGGAACCCTGCAACAGGGCAGAGCAGCTCGGAGCTGAGCGGCCTGTTCGCCTGAGCGGTTGCAACATGGTACGGGGCAAAGGGAACCTTGACCGGGAGGTTTGGCAAGAGAGCCAGGTGGGCCTAGACCACAAGTTATAGCCAGGAGGCTTATTTTCTGTTATAGCCGGTTGGCTCATGGCTTTACGTTTCTGGTTTGTGATTGTTACACCAGAGGACCGGGTGAGGCTGTAGGGATGCGAGGAGGCCTCACAGGAGCTCCCCAGTGGCCTGGGAGTTCCTGGTGCCTCTAGGGGCACAGTGAGCGGTGCCAGGGAGGCACAGCTCATGGGCGTTGGTGCGGCGCTGTATTTGGGGGGTGTTGACCCCAGCCCTGTGTGGGCAATAGTTGGAAAAGCCCAAGTAGGGCAGAAGACCCTAACGGTGGGTCAGGGGTCCAGGCACGGCTACGGCCACCTGAGCCCTGACCATAGAAAGCACGGAGGCAGACCCAGTGGGGTGCTGCCAAAGCACAGAGGCAGGCCCAGTGGAGTGCTGCCTGTATGGGTGAAGCCCCGACAGGGGTCAACTCTATTGAGACACCCCCAGGTGAGGGCATGTACTGGAAAGAAGCCCCAGGAGGGGGCACACATAAGATTGATAGAAACCCCAGTTGGGGTGTGGACTGGACAGAGTCCCAGAGGGCTCTACAGTGGTGGGCAACCCCGAAGGGTCACAGGGGCCAGGTAAGGCTCAGGCCGCCTGAGCCCAGCTGGAGAGAGTATTGTTAGTAAGCCCAAGAGGGCTAATGACTAGAGGGCGGACTGGATAGAGTCCCAGAGGACTCTACAGTGGTTGGGGGACCCCGAAGGGTCACAGGGGCCAGGTAAGGCTCAGGCCGCCTGAGTCCTACTGGAAAGAATATTGTTCGTAAGTCCAAGAGGGCTACTGACTAGAGGGGTGCCGGTTACGTGACAAGCCCAGAGGCACCAGAGAAGGGGCGCTGGTTGCATGACAAGCCCAAGGGCACCTGGCAGGGCGCAGAAAGGAAAA
>NW_017729031.1:64394777-64408385 GCF_001723915.1 Gavialis gangeticus
CCCTTCCGACCCTAGAATCTATGAAACTATGAAACTATGACTGACAGGCTCCTTGGATACCTTGACCTGGCTAGCTTCCTGACCTCACGTTCTGCCCGACCCTCTGGATCCCCAACTTGGTTCCCCAGACAGATATCCTGGATTATGACTTCCTGGTTTCTCTTTACCCTGAGGTAACTTCCAGACTTGGTCACCCATGGCCTAGCATGGCATTTCTTTCCCCCTGCCACTTATCTCCAGCTTCATCTCCAGCCCCTCCAGCCCTGACCTAGCGAGGCCCAAAGCTGCCAACACTACCCCACACTGATTTTCCCCCCTCCTGCTGCTGACTTTCCTGGAGGTGAAGCTAGAGCTGCCACAGAAGGTAAAGTGGTGAGAGGTGCAAGGAGTGGAGGTGGCAGGTACTTGGGGGAGCATATAGCAGGTGATCAGGCACAGATACAAAGTGGGGGTCAGGAAGGGAAAATGATGGTGGGGGTAAGAAGGCAGGCATCAAGAACAGGTGGGGGGAGCATTAAGAGGACAGGTGGGGGGCAGGTGGTTTGGGTCCAGGTAGCAGGGGAGGCAGGAAGCAGGAGGGCAGGCACAGGGAGAAGGGGCTGGGGGAGCAAGAGGCAGGGGTCTAGCCCCTCTCTGCCAGCTGCTGCTTTTGCTGCCACATCAGTGGTTGGGACGAATTAAAGAAAACTCAATAATTAGATTCTACACATGGAAAATTTTAAAAAATATATAATTTTCCATGTACAAAATCTAATTATTTGAGGATTGGATTCAGGTAAATGTGGTATATCAAGAAAATAGAGGCTTTCTCTTACCAAATTAAACAACTCAATTGTGTACAAGTAGCCAGTGCTCATTGTTTTCCACAACATAAAATATACTGGAAACTTATGTAACAAATATACAGCTTTCAACACGTTGGGAATTACTGCATATATGTAGAGTAAATGTCACATAGTTAAATTAAGTGTGTCAAACTTAAATAAACTGCCTTCTTACCAGACATTCACCCTTTTGCAAATTCACAGGACAGTTCAAGTTCACACACTGGGAAAGCTGTTTTATTGTTCCGGTTCATGACCCACCCACCCAGCATACCCCGCATCAAAGTAAAGACCTTTTTCCTGTTTCCAAAAACTTTTGGAGTATAAACTATATTCCCTGAGAAATCTTATACCCTTATTAGATGCCGGAAGTGCATTTTAGAAGCTTCTCTTCCAAATAAACTTTTATTTTGACGGTTAAGTAACATTTATACTCTCCTCCAGACAAATGGCCTGGGAAAAGTCCTGACTATTACTGACCCAAAATTTCCCCCATATTTAAAAGAAGATATAAATTTAAGAATTAAAAATACTAGGATGCAGACAGATATGCAGGCAGTGAAATTTTTTTCTCAACCTTCCCCATCTTTTTAATTAATAAAGCACCATTTGGGCTAGAAACCTATCTATTTGAAGTACAAAACCACAAATGACAAGAGGCCATTATGAGATGATGATGGACTCTAATAAGATATGCAGTCATCATGGGGAGATGGTGTTGGACCCCATATTCAGACAGGACATATTCTTGCAGGAAGAATGAGATAGATAACATAAATATCTATTTGTGGTCTTCTTTTCTTGAAGAAATAACAGGAAAATTCTCCATTAGTGGAAAATTAAGTAATGGTCTAAAATAAAACAACCAATTTAGCTAGCCAGCCAGCTTGCAGAGATCTTGAAAAGGCATATACTTGAGGTCAATTACACAGAACAAGGCATGAGAAAAACAGTTTCTTGTATATAGCTGAGATTCATGTGAATTCATATACATGATTGGGGGAAGGGACAGTCAGGGAACTTCCTAAGAAATTATTTCAGTGTTATTATTTGTTTTTTCTCTCTCTTTCTCTCACTCAAATCTACATTTGTAGGTAGGTAGCTTAACTAACTCCTGAAGAAGTAAAAAGAATTCAAATATAATATTCTGTTTTGGGGTTTGTTTTTCCCAGACTACTGAAGAAACCATTTCTGAATAAAAATGGGAAAAATGTAACAAATGGATTTCAAATACAAAAAGGAATTTGTAATAGAATGTTCTAAAAGATTACAACTTGTTAGACTAAAAGAGTGTAAAAACAAAGACGCTTTGAAATAAAATAGGGAAATGTGAAAAAGAATGATTAAGTTCAGTAGAATTAAATGGGAAATCATTAAAAAATATAATATAATTCATGAAAGGGGTAACAAAAATATTTTAATGTTACTTTTTACCCATAGAACTTCTCATATTTAGTATCATGGCTAAATGCTATTTTGTAGCCTTTTTATCAAAGGTGATTCAAACTTGCATGCACTCTTTAACCTCATGGTTATCTATGCATTCTAACCTGGGAAAGACTCAAAACTACTAACAAGCCCAGCATGGAAAATCATTCCTTGTATACTGGTTTCCATGTGACTGTTTTTCATCTGTGTATGCATCAGTGATCAGAGAGAACCATTATTTAGGTTTGTTTAAGGAGAGTTACACAGTACTCCATGCAGCCTGAGAACAAACTGTGTGACCTTCCTTTCTAAAGCAAGGTATCAGTTTCAAGCTAAAAATGCTGGTGAAAGGATGCCACTCAAAGGAAAGGTAAGCAATGGTAAGCCAGTAAATATTTATTCTGAAAGTCATACCATTTAAGATTTTTTAGTATATTTTTTGTGTCAGGAAGTGCTCAATAGCAAATGTCTCAGTTTAGATAGTGCAATGACTACAGATAAGTTGCCTTGTTCTAGGAGGGTCATCCAAACAGACAGTGTTAGGTTCTTAGGTTCCAAATACAGTCAATGGAAAAATTTTTAAGGACCTAAAGTATAATCCAACATCAGGCTCCTAAGCTATTTATGATGATGCCTAAAGGGAAGCTGCTACAGGTTATTTGGGGCCAAAGCTGCAGGTGACCTGTCCAACTTAAGACAGAAGTCTATTGATGACTGCCATGAATCCACTAACAGCCGTTTGGCAACTGCATGGTGAGAACAAAGAGGATTAGGCACCTCCAAATGGTGATTCAGAGGTGCTTAAACTTAATCATTAGGAAACGATAATTGCTTAACTCCTACTGCACTGGGCATCTGACTCTGACTGAACATTACAACCATTCAACTGAGATCCAGTGGGACTTCCTTCTAAGGATAGGTGCCTAAGTGGTAGGGATGGGACTGCCCCTCTCTCTAATGGTCTAGTGGTTAGATTACTCACCCAGGAAATGGGAGGCTTGTACAGAAACCCAAATGTAAATGCCTAATGAGTTTCTGGCCACTGGAACAGAATCATTTTGGATCAGTCTTTGCAACTTAGGTACATTATTTCCACTTAAGTCCCATTAAAGGTTAATCAGGATCTGACCCTCTTTGTTCATGCAAAGTAACTACTGAAAGTAATAAGATATAGAATTACCATTTGTTAGCTTTTTCCTGTATCGTTATTATCAATGGGATCCACATTGGAACCTTTAGCACAGGACAGGCATCAATGAGAACAAAGCTTAAACCTTCCATAAAGCTCTATCAATGGTCTATGACCCTAACCCAGAAAAATCACTTCTAGGAATAGACAAATAGTTCACTCTGCGTAAGTGTTCATTCATTGGCTTTCTGGGTATGTACTCCAACATGGGTGCTCAAGGATGAAATGTTAATGCTATTTCATAATTCGTTGTCCTATAAGCCAATTATAAAGCATGTCATAATAATAGTGTTTTGTCTTAGGCTAAGGCCAAGACTCCTAAACAATCCTTGAACAAACAATTCCTCCTCCTCAGACAATTCCTAATAACAACACAGTGAGGGGTTACCCTGAATAAACTGGTCTATGAAAATGTTTTATAAAACCAGCTGGCCTGTTGCTTCTGATTACTTTAGTGGGCAAGGAGGGCACTATTTAATTAACAAGAAGGAAAAATATTGTGATTTAAACAAACTCAGGGCTGATTGACAGTAGTTTTTGCTAGCCATTCTCTGTTGAACAGAAATGAGTTCCCAGAGCTTAGGTCTCAAATGCCTAAGTTCATTTCCATTTTCCATTAGCAGCTTTTTGTCATTTTAAAGTTCATTTGTCAGTTGGAAACTGTACTGAAGTTATTTTGTGAAGTAATTCTTTGTTGTTTTAACATGTCAAAATTGTAAATGAAAAATTAATAATCATATAATATGACAGATACCTTTTACACAGTTGAGAATAAGTTCCAAATAGTCAAGAAAAGTAACAGGGAAAAGGTTACAAAAGGCTTTTTCCCACGAGTTTTTTGTTCCCTGTATGTTATAAACCTTCACATTTGAGAAAAGTCATATGGTCACACCATCCCAAAATTACCCATGTAAGTGGGGATAGGGTTGTATGTGACTTTGCCAAGCAATGACAGTATTTATACACTCTCATTCCACTCATGATGGTACTCTATTCATATATTCATGCAGACTTCAGCAGCTTTCTCTGCTGTTATTTTGGGAGGAAGAGAAGAGAGAGCCTTACAGACTAGGACAACTGCAAATGTAATTAGAAAAAAAGTACTGTAGGCAAGATTAACTATTTCAGTTTGCTTGTTTATCTTATACATTCCTTGTGAATGAGCTGTGTCTTTTTTCTCCTTTAAGGTAGTAAATTCAAGATGCATTTATTATGCATTCCCCTTCTATTTTGACTGCAAGCGTTATAGGGCTTTCATTGATACAGTCATGACAGACTGTGGAAACATTCAATAGCATTGATTTATGTTTCACTTTCTTGTACTTCAACAATTTTCTTGCTAAAGAAGAAGAAAGATTTGTACTGCAGCTTGTTTAGCAGCTGGACTATTAGAGCCATAAATGCTCTTACTTGAAAGTATGAGGCAAAAGAAACAAGGCCAAGGTCTTAAAATTACTGCTGTTCCACTATTTGCTTACTCCAAAATATTGTACAGGTACTCCTCACTTACCATTGTCCTGGTTAATGTTGTTTCATTATTACGTTGCTGATCTATTAGAGAACATGCTCGTTTAAAGTCATGTAATGTTTGGTTATAATGTTGTTTGGTCGCTGCCTGCGAGTAGGTAACTACTATGACGTGATTGGATTCGCTTAACATCATTTCGCTTGAAGTTGCATTTTTCAAGAATGTCACTACAATGTTAAGCGGGAAGTAGCTGTACATGTAACTGTCACAAGAAAACTGCAGACATCGTGTAATTATGCTGACCTTAAAATAAAGACTTATTTGCCTTTACATTTGATGTAAGCATAAATACATCCCAGAATGTATACAAATATTTTTTCTAACAAAATAATTTCTAGCCAACTTTATACAGATTTTTTAGTTTAAATAGTTTTGATAGCACTGGATTCAGATTTGAAGGAATGGAAATCTCAAAACAAAACTTCTAACAAAACCAGTGAAGAGTATGGGGCGGCCATGTTAGAACCCTTGACCTAGGGAAGGCTTGCTCCATGCCTCCTGGCCGAGGATAGAGCATGCTTAGTTAGTTGCTCCATGAGTCTCATGCAAAGTCCAGTCAACACATAGATATTATGGGGGATGAAGCATGCTCCAAGCTGGTTAGTAACCTCAGCAAATTTAGCTTACAAGCGCGAACACATCTCCACTGACCCTATGCACACTGGAAGTTTTCAAAAGTTTGTCAACCAGATTTGGGTGACTTTCCATGAGCAAGACACATCTCTGAGAACTGTTCTGCCAAATTTCAGGGTTCTGCTCCAGAGCATGGAGGTATCAAAGAAAAGATCACCAGACAGTTGATTTAAACATGGAAAAAATACATATTTCCTCCTAATTTCATTCTTAAAAATGTCTGAACTGTTTTGGTTGAATACTTCAAAGGAAAAAAATAATCAGCCTGAGACAGCCACCTGGCCAGAAAAAAATCATTTTAAATTGGCAATATCAACTGAAATAGTATCTTTATAAGGAAAAGAGTTGGGTTACTTTAAAAGTAGGTGTTACTACCTGCTTTGGCAGTAATAAATCTATATATCACAAAGGTGACTTCAATTCTCTTGAATTCCAACTAAGATCACATTTTTACCACAGAGCTCTGTCTGCATTTAACAGGTCACTCTCCCCATTGCACAGCTGGTGGCTGCCACATGAGCAGAAAATATTATATTTGCATTGGATGGAGTACACTCAAGGTATTTGGGTTCTGTTACAGAAGCTGACTTGGAATCATTGCCTAAGCAGGCCCTGACCTCACATTCATGAACTGGTATCAACAGGATATGTCCTTGGTCAAACAAAGCCTTTTTGCTCTCCCTTTTAAAGCATCGTTTCCTCAAAAGTTCTTGTCCCGTGTTATTCCAGTCCATATTAACACTAACAAATAGTTTCTGGAAATGCTCTCCAGTCTGTGAAATTTTTATCATGAAATGTTTTGAATGGAAGACAAGGCACTCATCACTAATGCAAAATAAAGAGAACAGTTTGCACATCCCTTAAGTAAACTGAAGTTTCCTGACCACAGCAATCCTTCTTTATCACAGCCAGAAGTTATTACATTTTGCACAGTGCTTCAGGAACAGTGAAAATAAAGGAAAGTCTAAAATATCTACTGACTATTTAAATTTTCACAGGGAAGGGACAGAAACATTTTGATATAAAGCCACAAAATGTTAACTTTTTAAATTCTTACACTTATTCCATTAAAAGGTGCATTTCACTAGGCCAGCGGTTCTCAAACATGTCTATATTCTGGCCATGCTCTTCCCATCTACCTGTAAAAAAGGACAGGAGTTTCCACCTGTATCTGATTGCTACTATTTCAGAGTTTTCAAGTGAAAAGAGAGGTCCCTATCTCTATTCAAGTCATACTGTAAGTACTCCTTGATGTTGTTAAAAAATGGTGATAAAAGGTAAGCAACTACAGTAACTCCTTTCACTCAATCATAAACAATTTTAATGACCCATTTGCTAAATACACACTAAAGGTCTCTACAGTTGCCCACTATATTCTTCCTATTTCTTCATACCTATAGAAACAAAGTAGCATTCAGCTGGCCCTGAAGTGGACAAATGAGGTCTGTTTTGGAAAGTAGTATGGGAGCAAGTTCCAAAACGGAGGCACGCTCATGCACTCTCATGAAATTTACCCTTTCAGACCTCCCCACTTCGCTCATGAAAGCTAACTCAGGTGACCCTATGGACCTCTAGCAAGCAGAGAGGGGAAGTCATCAAAAAGCAGGTCTTTAGTCATTTACAGATATTATGTTAAAAGCAACCCATCAAAAATTCCACTTACTACTTATCAGTTTCCTACATGGATCAGGTCCTTCACTCCTCATGAACAGGATAATACTGCTGTAACAGAGTGCAACTTTGTATTGTTGTTTCTCAAAGCTTACAATTATCAAATATGCATTACTAACATTATGCCCAAGAAAATTCTTTCATCTGTCTCCTATTTGAGGCTTAAGACAATGGAAGATAGAAAAAAATATCTCTGAGGTACAGATGGTAGCTGTAACTTTCAAGTAATGATTTTTAGTGGTTATCAAAGATGCCTTACGGACTCCTTTAGGCTTCTTTGAAAATCCACTCTAACTGAACTCCATGCTTATGGGTATTGTAAGTTTTAAGGGTTCAGGTTTCAAATATAGCTCTAAATATATATATATATATATATATATATATATATATGACAAGACAAAAATTGTTTTTCTCTTGCTGTGAAAACAATTCCAAATTTCCTAACCTGACTTACCATTTTGTACCCACTGCATTTAGTCCTTCCTTACATTTTTTACCTTTTTTTCTCAGGGTGGGATACATTTATTTGTCTACTGCTAGTAATGAAAAGTACAGAACTATCAACAGACACTAAATGCCAATTTCCTTGTTGGTTGTGCACATGCACTTCCCACAGATATCATTAAATCATCCTATAATTGACAGGATACAAACATTTGTGTAGATTTCCCCTAAAATAAGGAACTTCTAAAAAGTGAAAGCCATAAGTTATGAAAACTTTATGAGTAGGTTTGTACACTATGAAGATTTGAATTTTATATATCATGCAAACCTTTTAAAAGAAAATTCTCATGTGCAAAATTCGTATAATTGAAACTGCAAAAAACACATGTCCAGAATTTTGAACTGTTTTCATTTTCATTGAAAGTATCAAAGAGATTTAAGGGGGAAAAAAAATCACGGAGTACCTAATCCTACAGTTGGAAGTGTGTGGATAGACTGCATGGAAATAAATAGTGGTCTTTAGAGATGTAGCATCCTGTATAGGTCCTAAGACAAAAACTCTTATTTTCTATAAAGCATTATACACAGCAAAACATTCTTTACCTTTGGTACTTAAAGATATGAAATACACTTATGTTCCTCTGCTTTGATATGGTACATAAATGATATTTCTTGATAGACCTTAGACCCATCTTTCATAGTGCCTAGGCCACAGTTCATGCCCGATTTTCTCTGAACACCGATCTAAACTACACTACTTACAGAAAAAGGCGTAACATAGATTGATTCTGCCTTGGGCTTTTTGAATGTCTGTAGATAGCCTATAACATTAAGAGATCAAAATATATTAATGTAAATAACAGCCATTGTGATGGTTACATCATCTCTTTGCTGCATGTAGCTCAAGTCCAGTAATTTCCAGGCTATTGTTAAAACTTAAGACCTGAGTCCATGGAGAAAGGTCATTCTCTTCACTCTGAACAGAAGTGAAAATGTGTTGTGTGCATCCCAAAAATTCCACAATGGTGTTTTATCATTACCTAGTCACCACTTATCATGATATTACCAAGATACTGATCTCCATTCTAGAAGAATCCCTGCCGATCCTGAATTTGTTCACAAAGTACTGAGGTTCCAGAATTACTTTTTTTCCAAGAAATTATATTAATTGACCTAATAGCTCTTTTCTACCTCTCAAGATACACTGAAGGCAGAACAGCCTGGGGTGACAGATTGTGTTTAACAAAATAACTGTGATTTTTTTCCTTAAATATTCAAACTAGTTGAATGTTTACTTGATGCTTTATACTAAAGATTCTTTTTTGAATGACTCTTTACACTGACTACACCAACTGCAAGCTCTCTCAAAAGCTTAAAGTTAAAAGATGTTTCAGGTTGTAACACATGATCAAATGCATCACTCAAATGATTAACTCAAGTTTGTTTCATTTATTATCACAACCTCTTATCTTCCTCCACTGTGCTGCAGTTTTACCTTTAACCATTTCTGCCTTTCTTGATTTTTTTGTTGATCTGGAGCCAAATTCTGTGTCAAATTTGCATAAACATTGTGTCAAAAACCTTGAAATCTTTAGTAAAGCAAAACTTATCTGATATGTCTAAAAATCTGGTCCAGTCTATAGAAGCTTTTTGACTCTTTTCAATCTTATAGGTGATAGAGGGATTAAAATCATTTGGTTCAAAATATTTCCACAGAATCCTAGGACAAAACTGGGGTAAAAATATGACAATATACCCTTCTTTCCCCTTGGAAATCACTTGTTGAAAATGGAGTAGCTTCAAAAGGGTATGCAAACATATTATTTAAAGCAGCATAAGCAGGTTCAATCATTTTGCAAATCATGAAGGGAAGATAAACTTAATGAGATATCGCATGGTCATATTATAATTACAAACCTCGGTGGAAGATTTTGTGGAATATCATATTATTTGTGTAAATGTCTTCTGTGTTTGGTAATATTCCTTAACCATTTGTCTGTGTAATTTACATTTTCAGGTTGTCAAAAGATTTGACTCTTGACATTGCAGCCTATAGCTGGCTGTGTCCAAACAGGCTGTGCTAGGTAAACTCCTACTCTATCAAGTGTTTGACCTTGGCCTTTTATAGATAGTGCAAAAACAAAACAAAAAACCCCAAGGTGCAAACACTATTCTAATAGGAAATTGCTTCCTGAGTATCTTAAAAGGTACAGCTGTGTCTGATGGGCATCATGGGACCCTTGGCAAAAGAGTACACTTTCCAGTAGCCTCTACTGTTAACACTTCTAAGTCTATAGTGTCAAGTCTTTTTTATAACGTTTTGTGCCATTGATTAAACCAATTTTCAGGTTTACATATCAGATTCATATTTCATTCATATTTCATTCA
Source organism: Gavialis gangeticus (assembly GCF_001723915.1). Classification (NCBI taxonomy): domain Eukaryota; kingdom Metazoa; phylum Chordata; order Crocodylia; family Gavialidae; genus Gavialis; species Gavialis gangeticus. The sequence continues at coordinate 64,404,883 of NW_017729031.1, forward strand.
ACTATTCAGATTCTGCAAAAGAACCAGAATCATTTCCACCTTAAGTGTGAGTCTACGGGGAGACAAACCGTTTAGTGACAAACCATTGAGGAACTCATACACAGATTAGATATCTTTGTTACCAGATTTCTTATATGCACTATGTGTAAGTATACCTTTCTTCTCCAATAATTTTGGCAATTAGGTCATCATTTATAGCAACATTGTATTCATTTTTGAGGCAAAGAACTGTAGAATTTGAATTGCAGCAAATAGCATCCTCTGAAAAATCACTGCCATAGATCCACTTGATTAAATTGCCTTCTTTTAAAATACAGTTTTCTGGTAAACTGATAAGATTAGAGTTCCTCATTTCAGAGCTATCATTCTCATGTTACAGTGAATTTTCAATATTTTAAAAAGTCTCCACAATCTCCATGTCATAAGACAGATGTCAATTATAGGTGTTCATGAGCTGGGAGAAACAACAGGCAAAATCTGCCTGAAATCTAAAGTTATGATGTTCCCTCTAAATAGAATTTCAGTGTTCACTGTTGCATAGGAGTTGGTCAATGCATTGTAATACCATACCAGGAGCCATTAGACCTTCATCCCAAAGGATGAGTTTATACTGACAAATAACATTCGCCTCTATACTTTGGACTTTGATACATGAAGTGAAAATACAGGGGGCATACAGAAGTGCAGCTCCCAGGTCAAACTCATGGAGATTCATAGAAATCGCCATGAGTTAAACCAATTCTCCCAATCCAACAGCTAATGTCTGTTGGATTGGGATGCTACAGGATCAAAGCAAATTCAGGGAGTGAGACTGTCTTCCCCTTGCATATCTTCCCCTGGCTCCACCACCACTCTCAGAGCTCTGTTGCTGTCTCTGGATGGGAGGGGGGAGAAAGCAAGGGGATCTCCTGATCCTCTGGGGTTTTCTCACCCCTCTGGAGTAGGTAGATTGGAGTAATGAGAGGCTCCAATCCACCTGTCTCCCCTACTCCAGTGAGGATGAAAAAATCCCAGAAGGGACCTCTCTCCTCTGCCTTCTCCTTCTACCATCCAGAGACAGCAGCTGAGTTGGGCTGCTCTTGCAACCTGAAAAGAAAAATTAATGAAGTCCGACTGCTCTGCTTAGGAGCAACTTCATTTGAACCCTCATATAATAAGGGCTAATTTGTTATGCAATCAGAGGGCTCTGCAGCCATGCCTTTCAGTTTGGGCATGGCTTTAGAGTGATTTCAAGGGGCTGCTCATGTCACAAATGTCATTTCTGCCTCCACCCACAGTTAATTCAATGGTAGCATAAGAGTGATGTTCATAGATGTTAGGGTCAGAAGGGACGTCAATAGATCATTGAGTCCAACCCCCTGCATAGACATGTTGTAACCACAACAGTCAGAAATTATGCAAGAGGCAAGGATTTCTTAGGGTGATATATTTTTTTTGGACCAACTACATAAAAGACACCAACCAAAGAAATCCTTGCCTCCAACTTAAGGCAAATACATTTCTTCATCTTGAAGAAGCATTACAGAAATCCTGCTCCGTGCAGCGATAATGCAAAACACCCACAGAGCAGATGGAATAGATATTTGTAAGTAAATAAAATGTAGTAACTTGAGCAGTTACTTACGGCTTAAATTACCATATTTACTTAATTCCAAGACAAGTTGTTAGACCTGGGGAAAGCAAAGCCCCATCATATAGCAGTTTAAAGTAAAAAATTCAATACCTGCAGTCAGAAGACACAACAGGAATCCACTTAATGAGGAAACCAGCATGGAGGCAAAGGTCAGTGTAGGATCTAGGGTGGTAAAGGATGCAGCAAGGAGGCATCCAGAAGCTTTGAACCTGGTATGGAGGCACAGTGTGGTATGGACCCGATGTGGAGGCAGAGGGAGGCACAGGATGTGGTGCAGAGGCACAGGGTGGTGCAGGACCTAGCATGGTGAGGCAGCTGTAGTGGTATACCCAGCAGGGAGGCATAGGATGGTATGGATCCAGCATAGAGACACAGGGTGGCACAGAACTTGGTACAGAGGCACAGGACCTGGTGCCATACCCAGGGCAGAGTCACAGGGTGACACAGGACCCAGAACACTGAGGAACCTGCTGCAGACACTCGGTGGCAGCAGACATGACATGGCAGCATGTGATGGCAGAGGACTCAGCATGGTGAGGAGGCACAAGGAAGAGCAGGACCTAGCATGAGGGCATGGGACAGCATGGACAGAAGGGCAAGACTACCAGACTATCAGACTACCTCCCCCATCCACATTTTACCTACCCACCTCTAACCCCCATGCAGCAATTAGGGGGGAGGGGTGAATGTAAGATTCCAATACATTAGATTCTATACATGGAAAATGAAAACAGATTTATTATCATTTATGTATAGAATCGATCTTTGGGGGATTAATCTTAAATTCAAAGTCATCTTAGATTCAAGTAAATATGGTATCAAAAAGCAAAGGACCTCACAAAAAGCAAAGAAGTTGCAATGAAATATGTTTAAAAGAAGTTTGTTTTAAGTAGCTAGCATTAGTGTATTAAGTGAAAATCAGGTGAAAATTAGGTGAAAATTATATTGCAATGAAATATTTTTTCAAAAAGTTTGTTTTAAGTAGCTAGCTTTAGTGTATTAGGTGAAAATCAGGTAGAGATGTACTTCACACAAAGTCTCACAGAGGATGTCTCCTAGCTAAAAAGGAGGCATACACCCAATGGAAGGGAGGGGTCATCACCAGGGAGGACTATACCTCAGTTGCTCAGGGCTGTAGGGGGGCGGTCAGGAAGGCCAAAGCAGAGATGGAACAGGGACTAGCTACCCAGATCAAGGACAACAAGAAGTCCTTTTTTAAATACATAGGAGGTAAAAAGAAGGTACTGGGTAATGTGGGGCCTCTGCAAGACATGCTAGGAAATCTGGTCATTGCACCAGACAAAGGTAACCTATTTAACAATTTCTTTGCCTCCATTTTCCTGAGCAGAGACTGGGTCACGCCCCCCCCCGGACTCGTGTAGATCCCAGGGGAAGCACACCCAGGCCTAGGGTCAGTGAGGATCTAGTAAGGGAACTTCTGGAGGGACTGGACATATTTAAATCAGCTGGTCCTGATGATCTCTACCCCAGAGTGCTGAGGGAATTAGCAGAGGTCATAGTGGGACCCCTGGCACGGCTTTATCAGCACTTATGGTGCTCTGGTGTAGTGCCAGAGGACTGGAAAAGGGCCAATGTGGTTCCCATTTTCAAAAAAGGGAGGAAAGAGGACCCAGGAAACTATAGGCCAGTTAGTCTAACCTTGATCCTGGGTAAGCTTTTTGGGAGAATTATCCTGGTGCATGTCCATGAGGGGCCAGCAGGGGAGATTATGCTTAGGGGCAACAAACACGGGTTCATGAGAGGCAGGTCCTATCAGACTAACCGAGTGGCCTTCTATGACCAGGTCACAAAATCCTTAGATGCAGGGGTAGCAGTGGACGTAGTCTTTCTGGACTTTAGGAAGGCCTTC
>NW_017729031.1:64413385-64429152 GCF_001723915.1 Gavialis gangeticus
AGGACTAAAGCCTAGTGCTGCCTGCCAGTTTGCTTAAGTTCGTTGATGGCCCACATTCATGTGCTGTATTGCATAATGTTTTTTTCTATGGCTATTTTTTAATTCACTCCTGACATTTTTTCAGGCTTTTTCATTATTTTTTAACTTTGTGCAAATCTATATCCTATATGCTTTAAAATTATATATAATGCATGGATCTACAATAAGCATAAGTACCTTAAAATGTTCTTAGGCCATCTGCTCCTTAGTAGTGATAGGAAACAGATTATCAATAGGTTTTGTAATTAATAACACACAGGATAAATAGTAGGTCAGACCAGTCTTAAAGACACATTTCACGCTCTCTATTTCCATATTAAAAAAAGACAATCCTAAGACTTTCTTTGCAGCTACAACAGAAACATTGTTAAATGAAAGTTTAAATTATTCAGAATAAAGTCCAGGAACCAGGCCTTAAGAAATGCCCCTAAAAGTTTACATGTAGCTTTAATTTTATCCAACATTGTACCTAGAGTCTCCTAACAGGCTCTACTACACAACTTATGGACTGAACACTGTGAGGTCTAAAAATACCAATTAAAATGTCAACTATTTATTGATAACCATTTGGTTAAAATATCCAGTGAGTTTGGATATCGGGAGGTTAGGGATACAAATATATTTTTAGTTCATGATTTACAATCTGCAGCTTTCAATAAAAGCTTTGATAAATCACTAGAAGACTGGATCATAGCCTGTGATATTAGAGGACAGGAGGAGAAAGAATAGAGAACTCTTATATGTGCTAGATAAATTCAAGTTATGGAGGTTCTGCCATAGGTTACTCAAACATTTATAGAAGGCTATTCTGCATCTTGCTTGTGAAGGGTCATATCTCTGCAAGGCTCCGAACCCAGAGCTATTTTTTTGACTCCCAACAAATGACAATATATTTTCAAGGCACTTAAAAATATTACATTTCAGAGGCAAGTGGGGAACTTTGCTTATAGCAGATACGACTAAAATCCTTTGCTTCAAGATTCAGAGGCTGAGGGACCTGAATCTCTTCAGTCTCCGCAAGAGGAGACTGAGGGGGGATCTTGTGGCTGCCTACAACCTTATCAGGGGCCACCAGCAGGGACTCGGGGAAAGTCTGTTCACCAGGGCCCCCCTTGGAGTCACCAGGAACAATGGCCACAAGCTGAGAGAGGATAGGTTTAGGTTAGATATTAGGAAGAACTACTTCACTGTAAGGGTGGCCAGAGCCTGGAATAGGCTTCCCAGAGAGGTGGTGCTCTCACCTTCCCTGGAGATCTTTAAGAGGAGACTGGATAGGCACCTGGATGGGGTCTTATGACCCCTCCCACCCCCAGTGCTCATTTCTGCCCACGGCAGGGGGTCGGACTCGATGATCTGTCTAGGTCCCTTCCGACTCATTGATTCTATGATTCTATGATAATTGACACAATGCATGATGACTTCTCCTGCTTATTTACTGTCAACAACATTAAAATAATAAAAGCAAATCTCTATGCCAACCAGAGTAAGTTCATAGACACATTTCAATTTAAGACACATTTGACCAACAATTCAGACTTTCAAGAGGATGAAATCTATTCAAGCTGTTTACAGATACAACAAAGGCAACAGTTCAGATGCCATAGAACTGACTGTATCATTGTGCAATGTTCCAACTCTACTTTAATGAAGGAAACACTGAATTTATATAAATGCTGACAATGATAAAGCTGCTTGTCAGGCAAGTCTCTGTGGTAGCATACTCTTGTATGTCATTTGTAACAGGATTTTTTTATGAGTAAGTCAAAATGTACAGTTGCCTAAAAGCTGCATTCCATAATGCTATAAGGAACAAGCCTAGATTTACAGATAAAGTCATTTCATTATCAGATCAGTTCTATCTGTCTTCCATGATGGTGAATGCCTGCAGTCATATACTGCATTTGGCCATTTCAAAGATAAGACATTAATGCATCCCAAAACCGCATTTTACTTTCATACAGCTGCACCTCACTGCAGCCTCATATCAAATCTGTGGTCTACCAAAACTGCCACATCCTTTTCCATAGAGCTTCCATCCAGCCAGTTATCACATATTTTAGATTTTTTTTGATTACTCCTCCTGTGGTGTAGCACCTTGGATCTACCTGCAGCAAACTTCATCCTGTTAGCTCTAACCCAGCTTTTCAGTCTGTAGAGCTGCTTCTCCTCTCTTCCTCTAACATGTTCATAATCTTTCCCAGTTTCATGTTGTCTGCCAACTTGCTCAAGAAGTTTTCTCTGTCAGCATCCAAATCATTAATAAACACATCAAACAACACCAGGCCCAGGGCAGACTGCTATGGAACTCCATTTGAAATCTCCTGCCATTCTGAAGTGAACTCTTTAATAATTATCCTTTGCTTATGACTATTGAGCTTGTTATCTGTGCACCTTGTAGTAATTTTATCTACCCACATTTCTCCAATTTGTTTATGAGAAGTTCATGTGGGACCTTTTCAAAAGCCTTGCTGAAGTCCAAATACACTATATCCACAACATTCCCTTCCTCCATCCAAGTAGTTAGTCTGTCAAGGAAGGGGATCAAGTTTGTTTGACACAATTTGTTTTTCATAAATCCATGCTGGCTGCTTGTGATCAAGCTTTTCCTCCTCCAGATATTTCCTCCTTAGGACATGCTCCAGTAACTTCCCAGGTAGTGAGATAAGGCTAACCAGTCTGTAGTTCCCTGGATCCTCCTTTTGGCCTTTTTTTTTTTTTTTTCAAAGAGGGGCACTATGCTGGCCCTTTTCGTGACCTGTCTCTGATGATTTAATAAGCATCATTGCCAAGAACTAGATCTCCTCTGCCACTTCTTTCAGGACCCTGAGACGAAGCTCATCTGGCCTTGCTGGCTTGAATTCATTCAGGCCCAACAAAAACTCTCTAACCATCTCTTTTGTTATCTCCTCCCTCAGCTTGCTGCCTTCCTTATTCAGATACTCCTTATTTATTAGGTGTCTGGCTGTACCTTAATTTTTCTGTGAAGACTGGGGCAAAGTAGCTGTTGATTAGCTCTGCCTTCTTTGCATCTTTGGTCAGGAATTCCGCCTAGCTTGTTAACAGAGGACCCATGACTTCTTTATCTTTGCCTTCCCGATATTCTCCTTGTGAGTTCTTAATATTTCCTGGTATGCTGCCTCGGTGATCTGCCTATTCTTTCATTGCCTGTATGCTTTCCTTCTGCATTTGAGGCATCCTAAAATCTCCTTGTGCAGCCACATCAGTCTCTTGCCATTCTTTTTGTGCTTCCTCTGTATCAGGACAGTTTCTTGTTGGGCTTCTAATACTATGCCTCTTAGAAGCTCTCAGGCCTCCTGGGTACCTTTATCGTTCAGTCTATCCTCCCATGACACCATGCCTATTAACTCCTCCAGTCAGATGAAATCTATCTTTTTGAAATCCAGCATCCTAATTTTTCTAACCTCATGCTTTCCCTGTCCCAGGATCTGGAATTCTACTGTATCATGATCACTTCTTCCCAAGTTACCCATTACCTTCACATCCTCTCATCCTTCCCTGTTGGTCAGGACAAGATCCAAGATTGATGATTCCCTGGTTGTATCCTCCACTTTCTGGAACAAAAAGTTGTCCTCCACACAAGTTAAGAACCGGCGTGATATTTTCTGTTTGACTACATTGTTCTTCCAGCAGATGTATGGAAAATTGAAGTCTCCCATCCATACCATCTGATAGCTTTTGGATAGACTTCTCACCTACTTAAAGAGTACCTTTATTCACCTCCTCTTCCTGATTAGGTGGCCTATAAGAAATCCCCACCCATTATACTGGTACTGAATCCTTCAACTTTCACCTTCCCCAAATGAACTCTGCTTCGCTGTTGTCTTCCTTCTGAACCAGGGAACAAGTGTATGTGTCTTTAGACATGTAAGGAAACACCACTACCTTTTCTCCCAACCCTGTCCTTCTGAAACAGAGAGCAGCCCTCGATGTTGACATTCCAATCATAAGAGCTATCCCACCAGGTCTCAGTGATGCTAATCTGATCATAGTTCTTTTCACAGGCTGTATCTTTTAGCTCATCTTGTTTATTCCCCATAATCCTCACATTTGTATACAAACATCAGAGGTATTTTGCATTTTGACTACCTCAGTTCCCTTTTGCACCACTTATTGGAGTCCTGTAGTTCTCTGGCCCTTTCCCAGAGGTGAGTTGTTTCTTTGAGTCCTTTCCCCCTCTGGACTGTGTGTTCTGTTGCTGGATTGTTTTGATCACCACCTTTCATGGAATCTCATTTAAAACCCTCCTTACTAGGTTGGCGAGATTATGCCCAAATACTGGGGTAGTTTGACCCCAGTGCTCTTCCTGCCATGGCAGGGGGTCGGACTAGATGATCTGCTCAGGTCCCTTCCAACCCTAGAAACTATGAAACTATAAATATGCTGTTCCCCATTCTCACGGGATAGATCCCATCTCTGTCCCCCACAGAAGGAAGCCACCCACCACCACCACCACACTTCTATTCCTTCTTGGTACAGTGGTCCTGGCACCCCTGTCCACAGGAAACTACACTGTTTTCTAGGCTGCTGCCTCCTCTGCTTCAAGCCTGCTCTACCTTTTCCTCAGCAGTTCTACCACGGAGTGCTTAAAAGCAGTTGCTGACTTCAATCTGCTCTTCTTCAATTAATGGGGGTGGGGAACTCCTTCTTTGAGTAGTCACATGCTACCACTTCTCCTTATTGCCTTTTGGCCTCTCTAATATCAGCCTCTCATAGCTCTTGTCCAAGTCATCTTCCTGGTCCTGGGTGCAATGCAGCATGGATACCCATGCTTCCAGTCTATTGATCTTCTCCTCCAAGGCAGACATCATCTTATACTTGGTGCAGATGAAGTGCTCCTGACCCTCTGGGAGGAACATGAATGTGACACATCCCAAGCAGACTCAATAGCTGACTCAAATAGCTGCCCCCCCCTCTCTTTTTTGCCCTCTGTTTGCTGCTCCCATAGCTCACTGGTGGTGCCTTATTTTAAAGTTGCCTAACTTATCTCCACCCCTCAATTACCTAAACTAGTCCCATCCAGAGCAAGTCCTGGCATTTGGTACTCTAGAGGGGGAAGAAAAGAAAAGAGGAAAAAGAGAAGAGAGAGAAAGAGAAGGAGAGAAAAAAAGCACACACACACACCATAGGGTAAAAGTTAATTTAAAAAAACCCCAAAAAACAAACACACATCAGGCACTATACAAACAACTCCATCACCAATAAGACACCCTAAGTCACTAGCACAGAAAAAAGACTCTTCAAGCCAGTCCCACACCTGACTGCTTATCCCACAGCAAATGCTGTCTGCTTACTGCTCAACTTACTGCCCTCAACTTTATGAATCTCACATTACCATCTAATTAAAATCCTAAACAGTCATGGCCCTATATTTCCTGGATGGTTGCCAGTGTGGTCTCTCAGTATTGCAAAACATATGGCACTGAAATATTACTGAATGAAATCACAAGATTCCTTCAAGAAAAGGAAAGCCTTAGACTCTCACACAATGCAAATTGGTAAATCAGTGTTAAGAAAGGAAAAAGGATCATCATCACCATCAATGTTATTGCTTTCACTAGAGGTACCTCACCAAACAGAATCAAGTCATGAAATGGAGATGAGAAGGAGAAAGAAAAAGAAAAGAAAGCAGGATCTCCCTTTAAGAAAGCTTTCATCAGGACTATTAATCTTTTATTACTTAGGACCATCTGTTTGCTGTGCCCAAGGACAAAGCAACTTAAAATTTAAGCTATGGGGCTATGGGTTTCTAATGGAAGAAGAAAAATCCTCACACAGTAGTGAACTACACTCTACCTTTGGTTCTCCACTCATTCTGTTCCTGTGCCAAGCATAGCTCAGCCAGAATAGAGAACTGGAGAGTGAAATGCAGCAATTATTAGTGTGTTTTTTTACCAAAAAGCTGGCAGCACATATGGAGACCAACTGCAGGAGCTTTAACCGCTGTGACTAGTTTAATGATATGCAGTAATGCCTACATAATGTTGTCACCACTGCTGCCCCATTGCCCTTTGCAGCGTCAATGGATCCTCCATCCTTCACAGTCCCAACATTGTTGATGCAAGGAAACACAGCCTGACCATGGGCAGTCTGGGTCAGCCAATCAGAGCTGCCCTATGTACTGCTGCTATCTTTCACCAGGCTGACTAAGGGAGTCTGAGGAGCACACTGAAATGTGTTCATAGCCCCTTTTTCCCCCACCCCCTCCCAGCTGCACAGTGTCAGTAGTGCAAGCTGTCTACTCTTCAAGGCCACAGCATTCATATGTCTGTACATGCAGCTGTAGGTAAGTTCTTTCTACCAGGAGAACAAATGTGGAAAAATTCTCCTAGATTACTTAAATGTGTATACACAGCCTAAATTAGTTAATTTCCCTGTTTTTGTTTCTGTTTTGACTGATGAACCAAAAAATCAACTATTTGCACAGCCCTACTTGAAGCTCATGATGCATAATGAGATGAACCTAAGTGTTTGGTATACCATGTGATAAAAGGTAATGTAATGCCTATATATGTAAGTGGTTGGATCTCAGGTAGAATCAGAGGTTATATTACTTCTGTGTTTGGCTCCAGTAAGATAATTACTTGAATACCACATTTATTGTAACACTGATTCAAGAAGGATGTAGAAAATTAGAAAAGATCAAGAAAGAACTGTGAAAATGATTAAATGATTGGGAAACTTATATTTATGGTAAGAGGCTCAAGGAGGTCACACTATTTACCAATAGAGAGAATTTTACAGATACTTAATAAAACATGGAAATCTACAAGACTGTGGTAGGGCATTTTTGGGTGCCTGCCAGTTTAAGGCTGGGAGCAGGCAGCCAGCAGGTGCAGAACAGCCCTGATGAAGCAGCCATTTTTGATCTAGGCCCACAGGGCAGAGGCAGAAGTCTGGTGCTGGCAGTCAGAGAAACATCACCTGGCTCAGCTGCTGCTGGGATCATCTTGAAGGTAAGGGCAGGAGCTATGGGGATGGCAGGAGGCTCCTGGTCCTGGGTGTGACTGAAAACTGTACCCTACTTAGGAAGGATGGCCTAGTGGAGGAGCCTATGGTGGGGGAGCTCCCCAGAAACATGAGGCCAGTTGCCTCCCCAGTGAAAGGTGGGGAGGGATGCCTAAAACCCCAGCCCCCACATCCTGGTGGGTCACCCAGACTTGGGGACAGGCATGGGGGCCAGGCATGTTTTCAGACACCTGAGGCCCACATGGGTGTAAGACCCTGGAGGCCCCAGTGAGGAGGCAGTAACATGGCTCACAGAGAGAGCAGGAGAGTGGCCCCAGAGCAGGGGCAGTAATGTACAGTGATCCCACACAGAGTGGGGGCCATCATTACGACCTGAAGGGCTCTGCATAAGCCAGGTATAGAGTAGGATTGAAGGCCAGTCTGAAGCACTGTACCAGGGATGTGTTGAATAGGGCTGAAGGACAGCCTGAAGGGCAGCACATAGGCCAAACCCCATGAGTATGTGAAAGTGCAAAGTCACCCGGTGAGGAGATAGGGGCAGAATTAACCCAGTGTTAGGCAGAAGGCTAATGCCACGTACAGTAGGGAAGGATGAGTGATCTGAAGGGCTGCATGTGCAGTGGCAGCACGAGAGTAGTTAAGCCTGATGGCCAAAGGGGGTCACTCAAGGGAGCACAGCAGATTGAGACTGGCTCAGTGAAGGGAAGAGTGCAAGAGGCCCTGTGAGAGAGGTCATAGTGGAAGAGGCCACAGTGAGAGGGAAGTGGTATAAATGTGGCCCTGAAAGAAGCAGTGTGTGAGACGCCCAACAGTGGACTGAGTTTGGCTTGGCCTAAAGCCAGGATACAATAATAAACTGGATGCCATCTGCGAGGCATGGGACATGGTGAGGGAAGGTTTGAGCTGTGTGTAAACCCCTAGGCATCAGGGTCTTATAAAATGCAGGAGACTGCCTATTTACCAGGTTAAGAAACAGCAAGTGATGGCAGGCGAGACTGGGCAAACTGCCTGACTTAGACAGGTGCCAATGTGAGAACCCAGCCCAAGCTTGACCCCTGTCACACAGGCAAAAACCATATAAGAATCAATGAGTAGAAGTAAAAGCTAGACAAAGTGAAAAGTCATTTTCCATCTAAACAAATTCTAACATCACTACATGATTGCCATAATCTGTTTGTATTTACAATATATCATTTGGAAGATTAAAGTGTTACCACACATAAATATAGATCATGTGCTATAAGTAATTTATGGATCTTACTCTTCAGTCTGTCTTCCAAGAGGGTAGTACTGATGAAAAATGCTACTTTCACTGGATATTAGAGAGGACAATGCTCAGCAAGAGAAGAATGAAGCAGAGCTCCACAACCATCTTAGTAATGAAAGAAAACTAAAGTAGTTGAGAGACGTTTATGGAGGGGATATAGAAAGAGGAGTTCTAGCCATCCAGTTAGAGGGTGTGATGTGGAGTTATCCTTGAAGTCTTATGTTGCAGAGCAGAATGGAGAGTGTTTGTTTTTTCCCTCGGTTTTGCAGGTTTCCACGTAGGGTTGGGAACGAGTGTTTTCCCCCTCCTGTTACAGGAATTGGGGAGGTGAGGAGGGAAATAGTAGTGGGTGGCATGCCCTTCTTCCTTAGATCTCTTGAGTGTATTTTAATAACCTTTGCAGCAGCAGGAGTCTCATCTCCCTGTTTTACCTGTGGTAGGCTAAAATGTGTTTATCATCTTTATCTTTGAGAAATATGTCTTGTAGTTGTGCAACAGGGGTGATTAGGAATAGGTTAGGCAAGGACTTTTATGGGATGGTTTGGATATGGATGTTCTTGCCTCAAACAGGAGATTAGACTAGCTGGCAACCAAAGCCCCTTTCCAGAACTATTCTTATTATGTTGCTATGATTCTACGCTGTCATAGCACTAAAAGATTCCAGCAAAGTTATTTGAAAGTTCCATTTTATTAAGATAAAGGAAATATTAACTTCAAAACTCAATCCAGTCTCAGTTTCAGTTCAGACATTTATTTGAACATTCAGCTACATGACATTAACAAAGATCCAAAATCATGTCTGCTTCTTGCAGTGAAAACTTTCTCTGTCATAATTCCTTGGGATTATAATCCTATGCAAGAAGGCCAATGTTTTTGGTGAAAGACAGGTTCATTTGACCCTCATAAATAATTGTTTTAAAAGGCCAACAATTTCAATTATATTTGTTTAACTGGTAGCAGATTTAAATTGAAAAAGTACTACAATGTTAATTTAAAATCAGTGTTAGGTAAACTCATTTACCTGATACAGACTGAACCCCTGAAATCTTTATTTATGTAAGTAACCTTTATTCTTTAGTTTAACTGACGTCAATGAAATGTTTTCATTGAAGTATAAACTACTCTTGGGAGCAAAGGTTTAGAGGATTTACATAACAGATAATTTCCTTTTAAGGATACTTTCCTATGGAAAAAAAAAGATGCATCTTGGACATAAATTTCATCCTTTTTGCCAAATATGTTTGCAAGATTAAACAAATGTATATTTGCCAGTTTAATAAGGAGGCCTCATGTGACAGATTCAAGCATCTGTGCTGCAGTTTAATAGAAGCACATTAATGGATCTGTTCAGCATCTAAACAATTCCTCAGTACATCAGTGTTAGTAGTTGCAGTTCATTTTTATTCTGTGAACATTCACTAGGAAATATTAATAAAGAAAGACTACTTGCATGATAAGAACGGTTTTGCATTAATTTTTTAGAAATAAAGATAACAATAATGTATTCCAGATGACTGGAAGTTTCCCTGCTCACAGGCATCAAACCATGTGCCCTGTATTCAAAGCAATCCATTCTCGAAAAGGTCTAAAGGATCATCCAGTCTGACACTTCTTATATAAGACAGCTACGTAACAACCTATGAAAAAGGTTGTTAGTTTTTCAAAGTCCACTTCTCTAAAGTCCAAAATCTTAGCTGTTAGACCTCTTTTTGTCCATCCTTCAGCTTAGATTTAATTGAGTCAGCTTATGATTGCTTGATTCATAATTATTTACCATAACCAGTATTTCTATAAGATACCTACTGCTTGATAAAACCAACTCTAAAACATAATTGCCTCTTAGTGGCTCAGTATTGTGTTAAAGAATACCTGGTAGCATTTGCTATGCAATGTATATGAGAGAAGTAAAGTCTCCCACAGTTACAGTTTCCTCTATGACTAAATTTTTCCATTAACTTACAGAAATCTCTATACATTTCTAAGTTGGACATTAAAAAAAAACCCAAAGCATAATACCTATGAGACCCCCCTCACTGTCTCTTTCGAATGTGAAATTCAGTTTGTGTATGCCATTGTATTTCATTTCATTACAATTGCTGGATGGCTTCATTAATATAGTGCTCTCCTACCAACTTTATCTATATTTCTATGTCTAAAAATATTCAATATCTGTATTCCAGTCATACTATCTCTCCATGTTTTTGCTTCTCCTATAATGTCCCATTTTACCTCCCACATCAGAAATCCTAATTCCTAGACTCCTTGCACTAAAGTACAAATATTTCAACCTGATCTTACCCAAGGGTCCAGTTGTAATACATGCAATCAATTTGTTCACTGAGATGCCTGAATTCCAGTTTTATTGATAATACTATCCATCTCCCTTCTATGCCTTGGTGAGCCTTTCAATAGCCACATCCCAGTTTCCCTCTTGTATGTTTATTCTTTGGTGATCTCCTGCTATTTAGATTCTATGGATTTCTACCAACCTTCTACTTTGCCTTCCTACTTTAAAGTATGATCAGTTGTGGTGATCTTGATCTCAGAAAATGAAAAGTAGAGGGTCAAACTACTGTTCTATAAACTTAACATAAAGTCTTAATGTTCACTAAAAATTGTCTAAACATCCCAGAGACTTGCAGGGGGTGGGGGGGCAAAACAGGGACCACCTAACCAGAAGGAAGAGGTGGAAGAGGCATTTTTTTCTATTTTTCTTGAGTAACTAGCAGAAGCATCCAAAGGACAGAACATGGCAGCAACTGGAATTATGAATAAATTGATATTTATGTATTTATTAATACATTTAATTATTAATAACTGTGCATTAATTGTTTAATTATTTATTATTTTATTATTTATTTATTATTTATTTATTTATTAATAAAGTATTAATAAATATCTGTTGGAAAGGTAATATGGAAGAATACAGGCTGTCCAGGCTGTCCAAGAAGTTCTTTAAATACAACATTTTGTTTCAGAAAGCAGAAGGAGATCACTGGAGAAGGGCAGCTATTTTATATTTGATTCTGATTAGTAGGGAGGAACTGGCTGAGAATCTGAAAGTGAACGGTTAATTTGAATGACTGTGATCTCAGTATAAAAAAGCATGTGATTCTAAGGAATGGAAGGAGTGAGAGCAGCAGAATAAAGCAAAGGACTTCAAAACCAGTGTTGAACAAGCTGAGATTAGGTAGGGTCTTTTAGGAAGATACATTGAGGGAGAAAGAGTGCTGGAAAGATGTCAATTACCTAAAGACACTCAAAGAAAGGCACAACGCCAACTATAATAAGAAACCAATATGGCTGCACTAGAAACAATTTAATGATCTAAATATTGAAAAGAAAGCATATAAAAAGTGAAGCAAGGACATACGGCTAAGAATTAATATAAAAGTTTGCAGCCAAAAAAGGCTAAAGCACAAAATTAATCACAACTAGCAAAAATGTTTCTATAAACACATTAGAAAGAGAAGACAAAGGAAAGTATGGGTCTAGTTAACAAGAAAGGAGAACAAGTAGTAGAAAAAATGGATGAAAAACATGCTGGTTTTTTCAGTCTTCATAAAAAGATATTTTTATTGAATAATAAATTATTAAAATCATGTAAAGTAAAACATATACGTCATGTGATTTTTGGTTATGCTTATTAGGGCTGTGCAAAGCTTTCGTCACTGATTCAATTCAGGGGAGATTCAGCCCAATTCATTGGCCTAATCTCCAAATCCAGATTAAATCAGGAGACCCCTTAATCTCTCCAAATCAAATCAAAACCCTCCAAATCGATTCAGAGAGATTCAGAAAGATTTGAAAATTCAAACATAGACACAACTTTAAATGTTTTTTCTACATACCTCAAGGTAGCAGGTGGCTCGTGAATGCTGAGATGGTGGGGTGGATGGAGCATCCCACAGGAGTGTGGCAGAGTCCCCAGCGCACTGAGCAGCAGACCCAGAAGTGGAACAAAAGCACTTCCGGTCCACTTAAGGGTCCACCGGGGAGCGTGCTGGGCCCCCCCCCGCATGCCTCCCCAGCTCAGCAACTGGTGTCTCCTGGGTCTGGGGAGGCACCTGGGATCCCCCCGTGGCTTATCACCAAGCCATGGGAACGTGGGGGGCCCCGTCTGAGCACTCAGTGGTGGACCAAGTACTTCCAGTCCACTTCCAAGTTCACCACAGAGCATGGGGGAGGCGGGCCCTCCATCCACCCCACCATCACAGCATTCACAAGCCATGCCTGGTACCTCGAGGTATGTAGAAAAAACATTTAAAGCTGTGTCTATGGCTGAATTGCTGATTCTCCAAATCAGCACTGAATCTTTAGATTCGGATTTGGCTGAATTGAATCAGGACAGTGATCCAAATCAATTAATTGAATTACTGTCCCCAATTTGGGCCAAATCCAAGTCGAATACATCCCATTTTGCACACCGCTAGTGCTTATGTAGATAAATTGTTGAAGTACTTATAGGTAAATCTTATAACTAAAGAAGCTAAAGAAGACTTGGATGTTGGAAAATCTTACTGATGTGAATACAACGTAAATACAATGAGATTTGCTTCTGTGAGATTTTCAACTTCTGTAAAACAAAGCTATAAACAGATTAACATTATTCAGACTAATAGATATGGATAGTTCCTGACATAAGGGGCTCTCAATTATTTCTAGAAATAACCTAAATAGCCATATATTGGTCGCAAATTGATTAAATCATTGTATACTACAAACAGTCCTGACTGGCTCAGAAGGGAGGTCTGTAAGTTGTAAAATGTGCTGTTTGTTAATATAAAGCTGGAGGGGAGCAACTAGAGCAATGCAAGATCCCTGAAGAAGAAAGACAATCCTAACTCTACTATTTTAACCTTATAACTTAAAGGTGAAAATGTATTGCTCTAAAAAGCTATTAATGCTGTTTTAACTAGCTTGTAAACTGAGTGCAGAATCCTTTCTCGGCCTAACATTGTAACCAGATGCCTAAAAAAAAAAATCAATTTTAATAAGGAGCACAAGCCAAAACAGAGAAGGAAAAATTTATGAAATATTTGGATGCCTTAGATGTAGGAAAGCCCTGATAAAATTCAAATCTAGAATGCTTAAGGAACTAGTTAAAGCAGTCTCTGAACAATTAGTTATTATCTTACAGAATGATTAGGGATGGGGATGTCCTACAACACTGTAGAAGGGCAAGCATTGTAATTCTCTTTAACAATGGTAAAGGAAGAGCTCAGAAAATTATAGCTCAGACAGTCAAACTTAGATTCCTGGAATGATAAAACAAACAATTAAAATAATCAGTTTATAAGCATCCAGAAAAGAATACGATAAATTACCTTCAAGCCAACATGAATGTGTCACAAGCAAATTATATCAAAGCTATCCATTCTTCTCCTTTGTTAGTGTGACTGGCCTAGTTAATTAGGCTCTAAATCATTAGGGGAACAGTCATATTAGTAGCCTAGACTGATTAACTCCTGTCATCTTCAAGGCTTCTAATAGCAGCCTTTTGAAAACTGTCCCTTCACTGTGTCTGACACAATTAAATCAGTACTTCTACTTAAAGGCAGTAAGAAATAGATGTAAAAAAGTGAAGCTTAAAGAAGTTATGCACTTAAAACCTTAAGAGAAAAATATAGAACATTGGACTGGCAGGGGTCCAACCTCCTGCTATTGCAGACACCAGGTAATATAATCCCATTCATAAATTTATCAAGCTCCTATGATCAGTTAGTTTATTTTTGTTTCACCCCCTACTCCCCCTGAAAGGCTGTTCCAAAATCTCATTGCTGTAATGGTTAGGATTCCTCTTCTAATTGCCTGCCTAAATTTATCCACAGTCAGTTAATACCCAAATTATTACTTTTCTTTAAAAGTTCCTCTTCCCACCCAGTGTTTTCCCTCAATATATTCATACAGAGGAAAACATCTCTCCTCTTAATTGTGTTTTGCCATGCTAAACAAGGAAGGTTCTTCTAGTTTCTTCTAAAATGGCTCTTCTTTCTGCTGATCATTTTCATGGTCCTTTTCTGCACCTGTTTCAGTATGAAATCATTTATCTTGAACAAGAGTGACCAGAAAAGTAACATGATATTCCAAATGAGGTCCCTCTTATGCCATGCACAATGGTACTAATTTGCCTACTTTTACTGAAAATACCTTTCCTCAGACATTTTAAGATTGCAATTGCCTTTTTCATAGTTGCATCACATTGGTGGTCTGTGACCAAATAAAACACCTGTCTCCAGCTCAGTTGTTTTGAACTGATAAGCTCCCAATTTATAGTAGAAAGTTTCTTATTAGCTCCCAAAGTCAACTATTTTTCCATTTCACACTATTGAATTTCATCCAATTTCTATTAGTCCAATCATCAAGGCCTTCTAGTTTTTTTTCTGCATGGTATCCTGTTTTTCCTGTGTGTTGACATTGCCTCTGAACTTTTTGTTAGTAGCAAATTTCTTTAGCATACTCCTATTATATGTGCCAAGATCATTAACAAAAACATTAAGCAAGATTACTCTCAAGATTGAACCTTGCAGAACTTCAGCGGTAATCTCTGTTCATCCAGATACTATCCCTTTCAAAACTACTTGCTGCAATCTCCCCTTAAACCAGCCCCTGCCTACCCTACAACTTCCCTACTAATTTCAACATACTCCATCTTAATTAATAGCATGGCACCATATGAAATGCTTCAATGAAATCTAAACAGAATATATCTAATATATTTTCTTAATCTAGAAAATCATTTATTTATCAAAGAAAGTTATCCAAGTCAGTCAATAAGCTCTACATTTTCTACCATACTACTAAGTTTATTACAAACTTTTACATAATACAATAATTTATAAATATCCATACTGTGGAAGGCACATACCGATATTCTCCAGTAGTTTACTCTATAATTAATACCATTTATACAAATATTTGATCAATTAATCATATTTTCATTATTTCCCCTTGTCTCATTCATTCATTCCAGCATTCCTCACTTCATGTAAGATGAAGTAACGGAAAATATTTCTTTTCCCATATTTTTTGGTATGCTTCTTGTTAAAAGTAATAAACTTATGTCTACACAGCACAATGCAAGAGACCTGAACAAGTTCAAAATGAGCAAGGTTGGGTATCGGAAGCACTAGAGCTGCATTAGTATGTATCTCCACTTAGACTAGTTTACCTCAAAAGCAGGATATGCAGGCCTGGTAAAACTACTATGTCTAGCAGGACACTAAAGTGCCTGTTACTTGAAGAGTAGGAATGGTCACCCAGGTGCTGGTTCCTGGGGCAACCAGGAGGAGCTAGGGGCTCACACCTGTTCAGTCAGCTGACTGGAAGGGGCAGGCCTGGCTCCTATATAACTCCCAGGCTGAGGCCAGGCAAGGAGGCCCCTGCCTGCAACAAAAGGAGAAGGAGCTCTGCCCTGAGTGAAAAAAGGGAGAAGTCTGAAGGTGGGTGCAGCTAGTGATACGGGAGAGACGGA
>NW_017729031.1:64434152-64440254 GCF_001723915.1 Gavialis gangeticus
GAGCTCTGCCCTGAGTGAAAAAAGGGAGAAGTCTGAAGGTGGGTGCAGCTAGTGATACGGGAGAGACGGAGCACTTGTGGGGTAGCTCAGAAGATGTTTTAGCCGTGAGGCCTGGATTTAATTTATAGTGCGGAGGCTTATGTTTTGTGTTTGTTGTTTAAACCAGAGGACCGGGAGAGGCTATAAGGCGATGGAGGAGGCCTCATAGGGGGCCCACGGTGGTGTGGGAACCCCAGCCCCAGAGAGAGGGGCATCAAGAAAGGTGCCAGAGAAGGCACAGCATTTGGAGTGCACAGACCCCAGCCTTAGAGCAAAGGGGCCAGGCATGGCTATGGCCACCTGAGCCCCAAGGCTGTGGTAACCCCAGAGTAAAGGGGGCAACATGGAAAAGGCTGTGGAAAGCCAGAGCGCCTGTGGGGCTCGATTCCAAGAAAAGACTGCGGAAGCCTTAGTGCCTGTGGGGGGCGACTGAGAGACAAGGGCTGTGGAGAGCCCAAGTTCCAGAGAGGGCACAGAGTGGGAGATAGACCAAACAACGTCTGGTCCATCAGCAAGGCTTGAGGCGTGGTACAGGGGTGGTTGGAGCCACGCATAGCCCATAAGGCTGGGGTGTTTGGAACCCCGTTGTATAAACAAGGATCGGGGTAGTAGGAACCATGACCAGGAAGACGAGAGGCAACCTCCCTTTTACTTTCATTGACATCAAAGACATGGCAGGCAAGAACGAGGGTGTGTTAACACAAACTTGGCACGGTAGGGCATGCTAGTGGAGAGCACGGCAACCCTAGGACATTTTTCCCCGCCTGATACACTATGCTAATACAGCTATACTTCCTCTGGTATCTAATACAAAGCACAGCATCATTGTACCTCGTAGACATACCCCATGTGCCTAGAATTTCAAAACCTTTTTATCACATTGTCCTAAAAATGCTGTATTCCACGTTCTCAGCCTCAGAGTACAGGAGGACTGACAGAAGACTAAATCAAATTATAATATCCCAATTGTACCTGTATTCCAAATGGACTGTATATAAGCAGTACTATTTCTTTAACTCTATTTTTAGATACTAGCAACTTATCTCAGAAAATTACAGGCCTATGCTGATTTCCAATCACAAGAAAAAAAGAACAGCATCTCCTTAACATGCGTTAATCGTACTACAAAAAAGGTCACCCCAGTGAGATCTGGTATTAAATGTCAGGCCTAGCATATGCAGTTGTCTATCACAATCAAATTATTTAAATTCACAGATCTCAGAAGAATTCTAAATTATACTCAAGAGCAGAACAAAGTAAATATTTTTGGATTGTGACAACTGTCCCAGAGCTTCCTGCAAGCAGTTTCCTGGTCTCTTTTGACTGCAGATTTTCTTGGTAACAGTCAGTATTTGTTAACAGGCACCATATCCATTTCAAAAGTTTAATAATATTTAACCTCTTCTTAAATGCACTTCTGTTTTCTATTTCTATCTTTACTTGCTTTAAAAAGTAAATTGAGTCTGGTCATCATTCTTAGGTCACTAGACAGTTGGTGTAATTTTTTCCATTATTAGCTTTTATAATGTACATAAAAGGAGAAATACTGTAGAATAAAAAATGTATGTTTGTGAGTATGAGCTGGTTTAATGGAAAATTAAACAACATTTCAGAAGAGAGCTCAAGATTTCCATAGCATTCAGTAATAAACAAAACATTGGCTTGGATTCTCTTTGTTATTCTCTTTTGGTTTGCAAAGTAGTTTAATGGCACTATTTGAGTTCTTTAAGATGCAACCAAAGATATTATATATACAGAGTACAGTGAAATAAGCATGCCCACTTTTTAAAGTTCCTAGAGTGGCACTAGCCTGAGATCAGGAGAGAGTCCCTGATCTTAGACTCACAGCACCCCAGGACCTCAAACCCAAGATCCAGCTGGACACTTGCTTTTTTAAAGGTCCCACAGCACTGCAGACCCAGCACCAGGGAGAGGCTCCCTGATCTCAGGCTTGAGATTTTAAAAGGCTCAGTGCAGTTCAGTGGCACTGCTGCCCATTGAACATGCTGGCTTCCCACAGGCTGGCACATCCAAAAGTTATATATGCACCTGGACTGCATGTACTACTCAAAATTACCATAATACAAACCAAACACAAGTATGTTCCACATTAAATGCAGACCATTGTTGTGGCTGGGTTGGCCTTTTATTTCTTTTTAAATATCTTGCACATCTAGCATGTTGCCAGTTTATTGTGTGATTAATGCATTAATTACACCATAAATGTAATATCTGCCAAGGACCCCAGTCCTAGCCTGATTGCATCTAATTGGTCACTGACAGATGTGCAATTCCCTGCTGTAACTCATGGCACTTCACAAAAAGTGTTATGAGTTAGAGTGACCCCCCCCAACTAACAAACATTCACTGTTTTGGTTGTGTAGTGGGAGGAGGGGTGCAACTGGGCTCCACTTTGGAGCCGATCCAACAGAAAGAGACTGCCTGTCTCTCCCTTAACCCTGTCCCGCCTCCCAGCTCCAATACTGTCGTCATTTCGGGGTGGGGGGGCAAGAAGAGGAGTGATAGAGGGCTCCAATACACTCACCCCACCCTCCAGCACATACTGGGCAAACCCCAGACAGAGCTGTCTCCCCTCCCTTCCCCCCTCCCATCCTAAAGACAACACTGGGGGTGGAGCTGGGTTGCAAAAGAAGTTAATGAAGGCTCTCCACCTTAAATGAGAGTTAATTTGTCCTGTGCCTGGGCACTGTTAAAGTGCTCTGCAGCCATCCACTTCTGTCAGGGTGTGGCTGTAGAGAGCTTTCAACAGGCCAATCACACGACAAACATAACTTCTGTCTGTACCCATTGCTTCATGTAGATAATTTGTAAATGTACTAAAGAGAACACCACACAGTGTCAAGGGGTCACAGTAGATCTGGTATGGGTCCACTGTGTGGCTACTCATATTCCAGATGAATTTAGAGGACAGTGGCAGGTCAGGAGGAGAGACGACGTCTCAGGGGGGAAAGAGGCAAAGAGGCCTGTGAAGCCAATGGTCACAAGACCCCTATGATTTAGGAGATATGAAATTTTGAATGTCATTTCTAAAACTATAAGAGAGGGTCTGTCTCTTCTACTGCAGCCTGACAGATACCCAGGAAGTGATTTGCATGGTACCAAGGCATTGCATAGAACAGCCTACAAGTAACATATACAGGCTCTGTTTCAAGCTCCAGTGCATAAGTTGTGCTTGGCCAGGGCCCAGGCTAAATAAGTAGGACCACAGCATGTATTTTTTTCTTTAAGAGTGTGGACAACACTAACTTTAGGCAGCCTGAAATGAACCCACTTCAAGTACACCCGAGGCTTTATAGGCAACCTCTACCCACAGAAGCAGTATAGTGAAAATGTAAGGAAAAAACACACCTCTTTCTTCTAACCCTAGGGCTACACATTCTGTGCTGCATTTCTATGAGGCACAGCATAGACTGTCACCCTCTCCTTTCCCTTTGTTAAAGCAGCCTTGATTATATAAACCAATATAATGTGAGGGCAGGGCAGGAATTGTTCCCTCCACTGTTCTCAAATGCAGCCCTCATATGGTTTGGAGCAGGAATGAAGAGCAGGGTTTGACAGTTTCCCTCATATATGGCCAGTTTATAAGTGCCATCTGGCATGTTATGCTATAGTGTTTTACTATCCTATTTGATACCTCATTTGATTTAAAACATGTTTTCCTCACAAAAATACCTGAAAAATACATTAATTCACTTTAAACTATAATGATTAAAGGATTGAATCCTAACATTTGGACAGCTGTTCAAATTTATCAGACTAGTTTTATAATAAAAAGGCAAATGCAAGAAATCCCCTCCCTTTCTTATCTTCTACTGTTCTTGCCTCTGCCTCCTTTCTATCCAAATATAGTACAAATATATTTGTATATTCTTTACCTGAAAAAGAGCACTCCTAAGTCTACTGTCTTGTCTTCCTCATTTTCTTGGTCTACAACATAATTAAATATGCCACCGACTTACACTGTCCAGACTTTCTCTCCTACCTATTGCCATGTTTTCCTTCAGATTGTCTTCCACCTTCTCCAAATCAAATTGCCTTTCCTAACTTTTTTAAGGCTTCCTCCTTGCTACACTCCACATAGCAGGCTGCTGTCTGAGTAGAAATGTCAGTACGGGGTGAGAAAAAGATGCCTGACCAATGGAGCTCTGCTAACAGAAACTCCTAGTATAGATGCCAAAACATGTTTTTACCACTGTGAATTCTTTCACACTTGCGAGACCTGGTTATAAACTGACACGGTGTTTTGTTAATAAGTGCTCTAGAATAAGGAACTAATTTCTGGCTCTGAGATCACTGACCCCAGCTTCCTCCATAACACCTCCTCTTTTAAAAAGGTTTCTCTTCCATCTTCTTTCTGGACCTTCCCCATCTCCCATCTCTGCAACCTGCTTGGCTATTTTAGTTTAATCTAATACTTGTGAGCTAGTAACTGCCAAATCAACCTCTCCTTTGCTAATCTCTATCACCCTCTCCAGCCATATATCTCCAACAAAACCAAATGTCTTTTTCTGGATGTCCAATGAACATTTCAACCCACATTTGAACCAAATAAAATTATTCATCTTTCATCTCACCAATATTAACTAGAGGGCCATGCCCTTCATTGTTTTTGTAAGCCAAGCTCATTGAACTCATGATAGCTCTTTGTATTGTTCCATGGAGCCTTCCCTCCTCCACAAGATCTCTGTGCCACCCTCCAAACAGCTAGATTTTAGGGTTATTTTGTAACATTTCTTCTCACTTTCTACATGACAGGGTCTCATTCTCATATTAATGTCAAGGGCTCCATGTCCTCTATTCTCCTTTTACGTCATACCAGAGACTCCCATTCCCACCATACTAAAAGGTATATATGAGTTTTCATACCTTTCTGCCCTCCCAAGCTACAGCCTTTATGCACAACCCCATATCAAGGTTCCAGGTACTCCCTATTATTTGGAATCTGATTACCTCCATTTCCTCTTCTCCCACAGTAGAATTCCCCATCATCCTGACCTCTAAAGTACCTTTTTGCACATAAATAGTAAGGTTGGGCAGATCACTAGTGTCCTTCCTTTCTTTCTCTTCCCCAATCTGTAATTCAGGGTTTGGGGAGGCAGGAAGCCTCCCTCTTCTTTCACGTCTATATGTGCAATTACAGTGCTCAAATAAACTGTGGAGCTTATTGCTCTGGAGTTTTTTGCTCCTGGGCGCACTGTTTGAATGTGTAGCCCAGGCTGCTCCCCCCAATTCAATGTGCTGCAAAGGGGCTGGCAGGGGCACAAGGATGCTTCAGTACAGGGCTATCTGGCAGGCAACCCCATCACTGAAGCACTTTCATGCTCCAGCCAGCCCGTCCAGTGTCTACATGTGCACTGCTGTGGAGATTTTCATTGTACTATCCTGCTGTGGAGTAAATTAATTTACTCCAGCCTAATAGGGGTCCATGTGTAGACACCGAAACATTTACTGTGCAGCTAATTAGTCAACTGAGCTGTAAGTGTCTCGTGTAGACGTGCGAGACAGAAGCATTTTACAGGCTAGTGAGTCATTCTAGGTATGCTATACAACCCCCTCATCCTGGGGCCATGCTCTTATCCACCCCTATTTCTAGGATATACAACAGTCCAAAATAGTATGTAAACAGTTAAGAATGCATAACTTCATAGAATCATAGAAGTAGGATCAGAAGGGACCTTGTAGATCTTCAAGTCTGACCCCCCACCTAGGCAGGAGAAAACTGGGCTCAAATGACTCCAGCCAGGTAGGCATCAAGCCTCTTCTTAAAGACCCCCAGGGTAGGAGCCAGCACCACTTCCATTGGAAGTTGGTTCCAGATCCTAGCTGCCCTAACTGTGAAGTAGTTCTTACGGATGTCTAATCTAAACCTACTCTCCAACAATTTATGGCTGTTATTCCTTGTTATGCCAGGGGGTGCTAGGTGAAACAAAGTCTCTCCCAAACCCTTCTGGTCCCCCCTAGTGAGTTTATAGATGGTCACCAGGTCCCCCCTCTGCCTTCTCTTGTGAAGGCTGAACAGGTTCAGGTCCTGCAGTCTCTCAT
>NW_017729031.1:64440497-64461689 GCF_001723915.1 Gavialis gangeticus
ATCATAAAAGGCAATCAGGTTGGTCTGACATGACCTGCCCCAAATGAAACCATGCTGGTTGCCCTTGAGCATCATCCCTGAAGCTGGCCCATCGCAGATGTGCTCCTTGATGATCTTCTCAAAGAATTTCCCTAGGATTGAGGTAAGACTGATGGGCCTATAGTTGCCCGGGTCCTCCCTCCTCCCTTTTTTAAAGATGGGGACCATGTTGGCTATCTTTCAATCGTCTGGCACCTGGCCCTAGCACCATGAGCACTCGTAAAGCCATGGCAAAAGCCCTGCAATAACCCCTGCTAGCTCCCTCAACACCCTGGGGTGGATAGCATCTGAACCTGCTGATTTGAACATGTCCAGCCCCTCCAGAAGCTCTCTAAACTGGTCTTCCCCAACCTGAGATCTGGAGACATTCCCCTCGAGTTTGTCTTGCATCACGGTGGGTAAATTCTGGTCCCTGCACAAGAAAACGGAGGTGAAGAATTGGTTAAAGAGGTCTGCTTTCTCCTCTGGTGCAACCACCAGATTGTCCAGAGAATCTGGCAGGGACCCCACATTTTCCGGTGCTTTCTTCATCCTCCCTATATATTTGAAAAAGTACTTTTTATTATCTTTGATCTTGGACGCTAGTCCTAGCTCTATGTCCCCCTTAGCTTTCCTGACAGCCCCCCTATGGGCCTGAGTAGAGGAGGTAGCATCCCCCTTCCACCAGTTGTACACCGCCTTTTTGGCAATCAGGCATTCCTGGACACCCTTGGTGAGCCAGGGGGGCTTTTGGGCACTCCTGCCCCCCTTGCTTCTTGTTGGGATGGTCACCCCTTGGGCCCTGAGTATCATCTCCTTAAGGAACAACCACTCATCTTGGGCACTGAGTTCCCCTGTTCTCGAATCCCAGTACCTCTCCCACTAATCTCTTCAACTCATTGAAGTTGGCCCTCTTGAAGTCTAGGGATACCTCCTTGCTGCAGGCCCTTGACACCCTGTGTTGGATGGTGATTTCCAGCAAGCAATGACTGCTATCACCCAGGTGGTCAAGAGTCTGGAGGCCCCTTACCAGGTCATCGCCTAAAATAATTAGCTAAATTATTTCTTTTCATCTGAGAGATATATCATTCAGGGTGTTAATATTTTATAATCCATTCGGGACAACAAGCAGACCTGAGATAGGGAGATGTAATGAAAAAGCTGTTAATCTTCTGACATCAACAAATTGTCTTTGATTTCTAGACAATTATGGACTTCCTAAAACTACTGGTTGTGCCAATCTGATGTCTGAGGCTGTGCACGTCTCCCATTTCCCATTTCTGGTTTTCTGCATTTTACCACAATCAATAGGGTTCTGCACTTTGATTTCTAAAGCAATGCCAGAATGTTTGGAACACCAGATGCAGTGTTAAAAAATTGTTACAATGTGTCAATACAGAAAAAAATGAGAAATGGCATCACATTTAGCATAGGTCCTCACTTCACTCAGTCAACAATTCCACCATTCTCCCTCGCTCTAAGGCTCACAACTTGAGCCACAGTGAGCTACAGAACAAGCAAACCACAAATAGAACAGATGTAGTAAATGAGCATTTTCATTTGTCAATAGTAAAACAGTTGAATATTTTGAGCTTCAAGGAAAAAGAGACATGTAAGGGTAATCTATAGCTGGTTTAAAAGGAAAGGGATTTATCTGCTAGAAATTAAATTTTAGTTACGTTTTTCTTTAGATGAAAAAAGAGAATTTGCCAGAAAATTAGAATTCACAAAATATGCCATCACTATATTATACAGTAGTTAAATAATACAAAACTACTGATATGTGTTGTTCTTATCTTATTCTGATAAATGCTTTTTAAAAGCTAAATGCTGCAGAAATAGTCACTTCAGTGTGCCTCATTATTAAAATAAACAACAGACACTGCAAGTGTAAAAATCTTGTCTGAATAGCTTCTGCCTGTGCAGGGCAGGTTCTGCACAGTAATGATCCTCTGACACCAACTGTACTTTTGCTCTTTTGGCAGCAGACCAAAGTAGCAAGCTTTGGGGACTTTGGGATAAGTCACATTTTCAGTAGAAAAGAAATTAGTTGCACAGAGACTCTGGATAGTTCCTACTCACATGAATTTGCTTACGCAGTGTATCATTTATAATGAACAGAAGCATATGCAAGGTTACAAGAAGGTAATCCTATCTGCAGAAATCACAAAAAGGACATTACTGGATCCATATTTATAGCTGGAAAATGCCTCCCTTAGTCCACTTCTAGCATACTGGCCCCCTATCATCTTATTAACAGAGCTCTCTGAAAAATTCTTCTGTCCAAAGTCATATACCAACCACAGAGAGCGCAATAGAGCTCCCACTTCCAGGAGTGGTCCTGCATGCTGTATTTGTCATAAAAATAACAAGAAATAGCTTTGAGTTGGTTTTTCTCTGAGTTTCCATCCAGAAAAAAAAAAAAGGCATCACAACCAGAGTACAGAGGGCAGTTAGGTGCCCACATTCTGGCGGAGCTAGGCATGTAAATCCTACTGGGACCTTTCATAATCTCCCCTTTAATGAGTACTGGACTCCTGCCAGCCTTTGCAGGGTCTTTACACAAGATTCTTTGAGGTAGATGGCATAACTCAGATGACATCATCTAGCTAAACTACATGGAAATAAATGCAGAGATGCATGCAATTGAACCAGTTAAATATCCTTCCATTTAACACTGGTGGTGGAGAGTTCCAATATCAGGCGTTTGTAAAAATGATTTACAACCTTTTTAAAGCCACCTTCCCTGTGAAATCTTTATGAGTTTGTATTGTTACTGTAACTAGTAGTCCATCTTTCTGTTGAAAAATAGTTTTACACCATTTGCTGCTACTCTAACACTTTTTGCCATACTTAAGAAACAGCTGATGAATCTTCGAACCCTGCAGCTGATGGATCATGTTGTTATCCATCTAGTCAATATCAGCCAATATTGCATTATATTCTGTTGCCTTAGAGAATCAAATATAGGGAAAGGGATTAGTAAGCATACTGGATTTGATATCAGGAAACATGGGTTCTTTTCCTACATCTTGCATAGACTTTTTCTGTGACATCGGACAAGCCACCAAGTCTCCTGGTGGGTACAGGTGGACATAACACTTACTAATTTAAATGTTGTTTAAACCACGCACGTCCAGATATACAAGCCAGTTTAGAACAGTTTAAACCTCCTGAACTGTTTCAAAAGTATAATTGGAAAATTGAGTATTATTTTGAACCAGTTCTCCACTGAACAAGTTCAGTGTTATGTGTGGACACCAAGCTTTCTGTGAGGAGTGCCTGGCTAGTCCTCCAGGCATCCCACACTGCACTGCTCTCCACCCCCTCCAACTCCTGCATGGCAAATGGCTGCTCTGGTATGCAGCTAGAACTCTACTGCCCCAAACCTCTATTGCCTGCATTTGAGAGCATTGTCCTGGGCTAGGGGCTCTGGGGGGCAGCTCTCTGCTACTTTTAAGAGCTGGTCAGTTTTCTTCTGTTGGTGGCAACTGACCACAATTCCATGCCCCCAGGCTTATTTGGGCTGGGAGGTGGCTGAGGCATCTGGGGGCCTGCCAAAGGACTTGGCTGCTACCAATGGAAGAAAATGGACTCTTCAAAAGGAGTAGAGAGCTCTTTTCTGAACCCCCAGTCCCCAGGCACACAAAAGCAGAAAGCCCCACCTCACCTGGCCACTCCCTCCACTCCTACCATTCACCCCAAATAAGCCTTGGATGTGCAGAGCCCTGGTCAACTGGCACCAACGGAAGGAAACTGGACAGGTCTAAAAGTGGCAGAGAGCTGCCTCTGAGACCCCATGCACAGAGAGGGAGGAGTCCTGGCAGGCCACCCCTCCACCCCCAAATCATCCTGGAATGCATCAAACCTTGGTCGGTTCCTGGGATCTGAAGAAAATTAATGAGTGGCCTGAAGGAAAGTGCTCTCTAAAAGCCACAAAAGCACTTACAGCTCCAGAGCATCAACCTCCTGGGAACCCAGAACTGGAGTCCAGGCAGCTCCCAGCTTACACACGCACCTAGACACTCCCAGTCAGGTACCATCACACAAATTTTAATAAAGTGCAGGAATGTTTCTTCATTGACTTAATTGTTAGTGAAAAAAGGAAGCAGAAAATTGCAATTGGGGTGGGTACTTACTACCACCCCCTGATGGTGGTTTGATGGCACTGCAGTGCCTAAAACATGACATGATTCTGCTTGGAACCCTTTGCAGTATACTTGTGGACACCTCTGACTAGAGACAATTGTAAACCAGTTTTTAATCAATGACACCCTTAAAATAATTCAGTGATATGTTTGCCCACACCATGTGTCTCATTTTCCCCATCTATTATTGGAATAGTGTCAGCTTCCATCATTGAGATGTGGGATAGCTGGGCAGAAAAGAGAATTTTGAAGCATCAGTGTTTTTAAGATTCAGGAATCCCTGGCAAAGTGCTATCAAATGCAATTTCTTATTTATTATCCATACTGCTTTGTTTGGGAAATCTCACAGGAACAGGGTTTTCTTGAAAGTATTGCAGTATTGTTTTCAGTCAAGGTGGATATAACAAAGAATTACAATGTCCTAAGATCTTGTGATCCTTCCAGTCTCAGATTTGGAAGTCCAGTTTTAGGAGGCGAAAAATCCTAAATGTACCCATTCAAATTTGTGGGAAATTATTACCTTCAAGCTCTGAATATCCTTAGTAATTAAAATGATAATTAAAATTAACTAATGAATACCTAAATTATGAGCTGTATTATTTAAATTACATTGTCATGTTTAACAGACCATTACTTTAATTTTAAGGGATTTCTAAGTCTCAAAATATTTAGCGATTTGCTTTGTAAAAGACTGAAAACTTTTGAACACTTTGTGAAGCATGAAAGAGTAGTCGTCTTATATAAGTACCTAAGAGAGTTAAATTTCTGATAACTTTCCAAAACTAGCTGGGCCATAAATATCACAAGCCTTTCTCTTAGGAATTTGGTATTTCCACTTCTGTCTGCAATAAGGAATTACACAGGTGTGTGACTGAAAATGAAATGTCTATTTACTGTTTATGTTCAGGCCTAAATAAACATAATCATAAGTAGCAACACTAATAATCACCATCAAGTTTTTACTGTATTATAATAATACAATAATAATTTACACAATTCTTACCTATTTTCCTCTTCAGAATATTATGTATAATTCTAAGGGATTAGTAAGTAAAGGTTGCCTGAGGCAAATATTCAGTTTGGTTCTTTTTTCTCCCCTGAACTGCTTTCTTCAGTTCTATCTAATGCTAATGTAATTGCAGATCCATTCTGAATATAACTTTGCAGTACTAACAAGAAAAAATAGAATTTCATATGTGCCTATAAAGATCATCATAGCATCAAAAAAGGAGTCTACATTTTGAATATTTATGTACATAGGGCTGGAAAAAATAAGTAGATAAAGCACTTATTTTTAAAGTACTAAAATACTATAAGTAAATAAATAAGATATTTATTTTGTAATTAATTAGTATATTATGTTAATAAAGGCATGTTGATACAATATGCAATGCATATTAATATATTAATAATCTATGAATAGTAACAACTAAGTAAAATACTCTAGCTAGAGCTTTAGGAAAGTTTTGGGGTTTTTTATGAATGTGGATGACATGTCAACATTCCATTTGCTTTCTCAGGTAAAATGTCTTTGAACAAAGAATTAGGCAACTTGACTTTATATTTTGTACCTAATACAAACCTATATTCTGTCCATTCAGAAAATGATACTGTGAAAATTACTGTGGTCTAAATCGCCACAGTTCTGCTGTCCATGTACTCAGTTTTAGAAGAGACTAGATCCCAAAATTTTTGAAGAAAACAATAAAAAGTAGTTACTTAATGTGTTATGATACCATCTGTGTTTACCACACATGATAGGATCTTTATAGTGTAAGGAGATTTTGTTCCTGTTTGAATTGCCTAAAATATTACACTGGTCTTGACCTTGGAAATGCTTCTTAAATATTTACTGTAGTTTAAATATAGTTGCAGTGCCAGAATAACTCCTTGCAACAGTATGAAATCTTAGGGTGCTTTCCATGTTAGGGTTTTCTAGTTCTTAGCTCAAGTTGCCAGCAAGAGCAGTTCACTGCTCTACATTCAGAAATTATTTGAGGAAATGGGTTTGTGTAGAAATGCTGAACCTTCTAGCACTCTATTGGTTTAAAATTTATTCCCAGAAGAGACACTTTAGAAATTCCATAGAGAGGCTGCTCTAAACTCTGCAGCACTGACTTACCTTCATCATCTTTGAGCTCTGGCAGCAATTAAAAACATCACAGCAGAGCTGTGGACATACCAGTGAGTACATACTCATTCACTCATGACTATAATGACTCCAAAAGAGAGCAAAAAATATGGCTAAAAACTGTCGGTTTGTTGGGGAATTACTATGATTCTTCAAAATAATTATAGATGTGTGAACAGAGATATATTCACCCAAAGCTATTTCTCGGAGTGAAAAGGTGTGAGTTTAAGTACATATTGCACATGTTTTAATCATCAGCCAAAAGCACTGTATATTAAAAATATTTGTCTCCACCACTAATAAAATTAAATGCAAAGTATACAGCTTAATTAATGATGACCATTGCATAGCAAGTCCACAAGATTCAGGACATTCAAGCTTTGAGCTGATACTCTTGCTGTTTAATATTTAGTGACTTAGAATATTATGATTGTCTTTCTATAACATAATTTTAATATTTTCTATATTCAGAAATAACAAGTGAAAGTCCTGGTATAAGTGCCTGTCAGAATTTGTCTTGAAGCACAGATAACAATCATTACACTACCCATGTAGTTTATGACATCAATAAGGACCTCCGATAAATTACAAGCCCTTAATACACACTGGGACCATCTATTACCTTATATTTATTTGTCTTGCCAACATTGTAGCTACAATACCTTTTTGATGCCAACATATCCTGCTATGAAAAATTACATATTTGTTTAGGGTGTCACTAGCTATAAACAAAAGCATAAACTATTGTAGGTTTATTTACTTTTACAGTCATTGAATCCTCTCTCATAGTGGTAGAAAAGTGTTCTTCCCATACAAGTTGACTACTGATGGTTCTAAACCCAGGCAGGTCAGAGAGAAATGGGGGGCTATGAGGAATAAAGTATGAAATTAGCCAGCTCTTTAAGTAAAAGAACTTTTAAAATTGATGTTAATTTTTTAAAATCAGAAAATAAATTCATATTGTGTAGATTAAAATATACATAAAAGCAATAAACAACAGCTTCACATACAGTCTAATGAGTTCTACTTCACTAAACATGATCAACTCCTGTCAGAGCATAATAATAATTCCTATGGGCAAGCTATAGCACAGTCACATGTAGCACTTGGCTGAAAATCCCTACAAGCAAGTTACTTCACTCTGAAAGGTGTATTGTTTCAAGCATTAAAATCCTGCTGCTCCGGCATAATCAGCTAAAACAACCAAGATCAATATTCTGAATTTAAAGGGTGTTATAATTCCATAATGTATTGAAAGACTGAACCACCTTAGGAAAAACAATTTCTCAAGTGCCTTTTTTTCTAAGAACAAAATGGAACACAAAACTGCAGAAAAAGTTGATGACATGTAAAAAACAAAAACTTCCAGAAAGTCTCAGTATTAGCGGAAGAAAACTATTGCGAGTTCTAGTAGCATATTAGATGCTTTTGTAACACAAAGTTAAACTTTAGACTCATTCTCTCATTCTGTTGAACTTTTTTTTTGGTTTGTTTTGCTTTGATATACAAAACTTAAGTTAATAAATAAGGATGTAAGAGGAAAGTCCAGAACATTTCAGTTCAAAGTAAGAATAGCATCACTTACCTAAAGATAGGTCTTTGGAGATGCTTTTTCTTGATTGTAACACAATCATCCATTTAAAGGGGGGAAAATGACTTCTTCCTGCAAATAACTCCAAAAAGCCCTGGGAGTAATCTGGAAACTTGTTCTTTGCTACTGTGCCGTAGAGAGCACACAGAATGATATTTTGGTGCTGGGGGAAGCTTCCCTCCCTCTCTCTGACAGTTGAACAAAAAAGGGCCATAGAGGCCACATACGACAGGCACGTCTGTGCAACTACCAAACCACACAGGCTGTACAAAAGCACTGGAGTCAAGTTGATCGAAGCAGGGAATTGTACTGGATTCCTTTCAACTGTACAAGGAAAATGTGAAACTTTGCCAAGTGTTACCCAGGTAAAAATGTGTTAGATTATTCCAGCCATGAGAACACTTCTTACACATGCTGGTCAAAGTCTTAAATGCAGAGTCACTCACTCTCTCTCTCTTTCTCTCTCTCTCTCTCTCTCTCTCTCTCTTTAAAAACACTGTTCTGAGGCTCAACTTTTTTTTCTTCAAAATAAAAGTTGTGCAGCTGTTTCAGCATTCCCATGTGAGTACCTTCAGAAAGTTTGTTCTGGTAAAAGAACTTTATACAAATTAATGAAGACAGATAGATCTGGTCTGTGAGGCTGGCTCTACTTCAAGAGATTGTAACTGTTTTACAATCTGGCTTTTATTCACTCTGCATGATGTGTGGATATAACTATGCAAATTAAAGCACTGCTCATAATTTTTGGCATTCATAACCTAATAACCTACAGTTGGCTGAAGCAGAATATGGTGTTTACAGCTGGTGGAACCATAACTACTCAAAACAGACCAGCCCTGTATGAGGTAAGAAAATAAAAGTGACTGAATTCACATGGCTCCATTAGTGCACTTCTATTGTTTACACCAAAAACTGCAATAGAGATTCAAGCTCGGGGAACATACAATGATGAAATCTGACTTTGAGATTACACCAAAATGGATCAGAAAGAACTCAGCTGAAGGTAATAGAGTTAAATTGGAGTAAGTGCTATTGTACAGAGATTATAGAGAAGATCATAAGCTTTTCTGAGGTGTGTAAAACTAGAGATTTATGATGTATGATTAGTTATGCAACACCACCAAAACCAAATTAAATCTGAGAGATGCTGTAAATAGAGCATAATCAAACATCAGGATAAGTCATGCTGAGATGCATCTCAGCTTGTAAAGAGTTTATGTTAAGAATGCATTGCTTGATACCAGTATCTATGATGGAGTTTACAAAAATTCCATAAAAAAACAGACATCATAGTCAGTGGGTTTTTATACTGTTCCTATTAAAGTGGTATCTGAGCAACTTAGTGGATCTCAGCTAGCTAGAAAGACAGACAAGTAATGTAGATGTATGCTACCTCAATAGACCATGAATTAAACTTTTATTTAATGTTTCCTTGAAAGATATCCCTTAGATCTATCATCTATCCCTCAATGAGGATCACTTCCTACACCAGTTCTTAAGGGGATACATTAAAAGAAAAAAATGACAGTCAAATGTTGATTTTTTTTCCACTGGTTTTCAATGATAATTGGACACCTAGCTACCATTAATGCCTTTTAAAAATCTATCCTAGAATTTAGGTTAGATATTAGAAAACACTTTCTCACTAGGAGGGTAGTAAAGCATTGGAACAGGTTACCCAGATAAGTTGTGAAGTCTCCGTCGTTGGAGGTTTTTAAGACCTGGCTAGACAAAGCTTTGGCTGGGATAATCTAGGTGGGGATGGTCCTGCTTTGAGCAGGGGGTTGGACTAGATGTGACCTCCTGAGGTCCCTTCCAACCCTAATTTCCTATGATTCTATGATATTTCTTATTTTACAGAAGAGAGAAGCAATCAATGCTGGATATGGTTTGGCCTGGAAACAATAAGCAACTGATTTACCTGCTATGACAAGTTCTTTTTTTTAAAATGGCTTGATTTAATTTAGGATGCTAATTTATCTTGTAAGGAGAAAAACAAGCACCTATTCAGATCCTGGTCAGTTACAGCCATCTAAATGTATAGCCAGAGGTCTCTAATTATTTTTCTCTCACTTAAGGTTTTCCTCATACTGCAGTTGAACCCACATACCAAGAGAACATTACCACATTTACTCAAATTGAAGACAAGCCCCCCCCCCCCACTATTTAACATGGAAAAAAGCCCCTTGTCTTTGGATTTGAGTACTAGGTGGTGGGAGAGGCAAGGTGCCTGCTGCATTTCTGGCACTGGCCCAGAGTTGGGACCACAGCTGCACCTGCAACCTGCCTCCCTCCCCCCACAGCCACCTCTGAAGCCCCATTACCAGGCCTCCCCATTACCTACCCCTGCCCCGCCCCCACACACACAGCCTGACCCATTGCCTAACCCAGGCACTGCTTTCCCTGCTGAAGTGGTTGGGGGATGAACTTAAGGCAACCCTTCAATAATTAGATTCTATAAATGGAAAATTATAATAAAGTTATCAGTGTTCCATGTATAGAATCTAATTACTGGGACAGCATCTTAGATTCAGATTCATTTTGGATTTGGGTAAATGTGGTATCTTTTATGTATCCCTATTTTGAAAAAAATACCTTGAGGATCTGTGTGTGGAGTTGCATAGTTTTTTATCGTTCCAGTGAGACAAGCTGCAGCTGGACATAAGGAATAGATCTTCTGGGTCATCCCAAATGATGAAATCTATGAGGCCAGTGGAAGGCCCCAGTAAGGAGTAGATCAGTGACTTTCAAACTTCCTAAAGTCACAGAACTCTTTCATGTCACTTCTGTCTGTTGTTGAACCCGTCTCTGGCTCCACAGGCTGCTTGAGCTAACACACAGCCAGGTGACCCAGCCTGGAAATGGAGCTGTTCTGCCATTACACCTAATCTTTTTGCAGAGCCTCTAATGACCCCAGGGTTTTGCAGAACACCATCTGAAAACCACTGAAGTAGATCAAATATGACTTTCCTTTTAGAGGCTCTACTCTCCCTTCCAGCAGTTGTATGACATTCATTGAATAAATCAGTTGAGAGAGCTGGGAAAATTCTGACAAAGAAAAGTATAATGGAAAATATAAACAAATGTTTCTAAAAACAATTTTGTTTTTTCTTGGTTTGTTTAAAATTGTTAAATGTTGTTCAGTTATAGTTGTGCCCCTCCCCACCTCTCCAAAACTATTAATAGGTGTTGTATCACTTAAAACATTATGCTAGTTTCTCCAGTGAGGGGCTTTTCACAAAGATTAGCTAGATTAACTAAAGCTCTCATTTATAAAGAAGACTTCCATGTTGTTCATATATCAGGGGTGCTCAACCCCCAAGCTGTGGCCCAAATTTGGTCTACAGAACCATGTGATCCAGCCCACAAGTCTCCCCATGGGTCTAGAAATTTGGCAGTGGGAAAGTGGTTGTAAGTAACACTACCACCACTCTGCCACCACCAAATTTCCAAGCCCCATTTGACCAGATCTGCTTCAGCCAGGGCTCCCCATGCAGAGGGGTCAGGCTCTATTTCCACATGGCTGGACAGAGTCATTGCCCAATCCAGACAAGTGGAAACGGCCTGGCTAGAGCCCAAGCCAGCTGAATGGAAATGGCCAGGGCTAATGCAGCCACATGGAAATCATCCAACCATGGCTAATGTAGATGTGGGGTGCCAGCTGGGGTCTAATGTAGCTGCACAAGATTGGGCTCCTGGCAGGCCCTTCCCATGTGGCTGAATCAGGCTGCAGATGGGTCAGGACCACACACTGGATTGGGCCCACAAGTGGGATCTGGCCCACAGATAGACCTGGGAACACTCATCCAGTCCACAGGCTGAAAATGTTGGGCACCACCGGTATATATGTTTTTCAACATGTTTTTAAGTCTTTGCATATAAATATCAAGTAGATAAACAAGGTAATTTAATTTTCTACCACAACAGGAATGCTTTTGTTTGAAGCAACTATTACAATGCCTCTCAAAAACTCTTTTACAGGTTATTCTTTCCCGACTTCCATTGCCTCAGATTAATCAAGCTGGTTGTAGTTAGAATGGTGAAAATACACTTATATGTGGATGCTTTAGGGATCCCTTATTGAATTCTCAACCCCTGAAAGAAATTCATGCAAACAACATCTCACTTCTTTATTCCCCAATTAATTTTCAATTATTGATGACACTGTGGATGAAAATAATGTTACCGTTTGCCATTCACAAAACCTGAGTTTCTCCAATAACAAGAACTAAACATCCAAGTACTTTTAAAATGTAATTCTATTTTTAATCCAAGTGACTGCATATGATCACACTCCAAATATTGTTCCTGCATTTGCCTTAATGCCACATAAATCTTATTTTATGTAGCTCTTTCCCAGGATTTTGTCCCCTTTTTTGTACATGTCCTGGAAATGTAGTTACAATACTTACCCTATTTTAATTTCTTCTCTTCAACATTTTAGTTGCTCATTTAATAAAAAAGAATTTGTATGCGTCTGAGAAGCTTACTGTCTTTCTGTTCCAGTCTTGAAGGGAAAGACACCCTACCCTCACTCAACTAAAGAGCCAGCTAATTTTCTTATTGCTTACTCTGCATTAGGGGACTACAAAACTGTAGTTTGTTCTGTGGTTTTCTTCAGGTTATTCAACTGGGAAGAAGAGGCCTACCCACCTCCCCAGAAATGACAGGGCATTTGGGTCAGTTATATGACCCATGTTATATCACTACCCAGCTCTTTCTACTGCCTTGGCTACTTTTCCAACAGTCTCTTCTTGGGGCATGGTCACAATGTTATGGGGAATTCATATTAGATAATCCTGATAGAATGGGAGTAATTTGCTTCTATAATCTCCAAACCATTTAGAAAGGAAAAATGCCCAAAAGAGCATTCATATTCTGAT
The DNA here is from genome assembly GCF_001723915.1 of Gavialis gangeticus. Classification (NCBI taxonomy): domain Eukaryota; kingdom Metazoa; phylum Chordata; order Crocodylia; family Gavialidae; genus Gavialis; species Gavialis gangeticus. Next base: position 64,453,269 of record NW_017729031.1, read on the forward strand.
TTTTCCTACCAAAAGGAAAAGAGTGTTCAAAATAAAAATCTAGATTTGGAAAAACTGCTGCAATCTGTCATGCCTCATGTCCCTATTTTTTTCTGTGGGCCAAGTTCCTAAGTGGGCTACATCGCCCATAATTCACCACATCTAGAGACTCCAAGAATGCAATATTGTATCTCATCAGTAGAGGGGACCATGGTGTATCACAGGAGATGTTGTATAGCCAGAGACCAACCAATCGAGGATAAAGAGGATGGGAGGTACCACAGGGGCATGCCTAAATTAAATTTTTCACTTTTCATCTAAAGCTTATAATTGAAAAGCTTTACTTTTATATTTCTTGCTGAAAAATCTAACCTTCCTAAAGAGGGAAAGAAAACCTCTAACCAATTCTGTCCATTAGGTTTAAAAACTTGGATGTAGGTACTTAACTCTAGGCATCTAAGTTTGACATTTGGGGTTTAAATCCATTAAATGTCATAGTTTATGTTTAACATCCATGGGATTACAGGCTTGAAAGGTTACCCTCTCTCTTGTTCACTCACTAAAAGAAATAGAAAAATATGAGAATTAAATTAAAAATATGTACTTATTCTCTAGAATACCTAAAATAATACTACATCTTATGTGTTTTATTAACAAAATATAATTTCACCTTTTGCTATAGTACTTTGACACTACTGATTCTATTTAGTAAATGTCTAAAGTAATTCAAGTATGTCATACAATCTTTAGTAAGCTAAAAATTCTTTTTAGACTAGAAAATCAATTATAACCTGGGCTTCTATTAATAACATATATGCATGGATATGCCATGTGCACAGGGCATAAAATTCACTTCACCTGTATAAAGCCTGAGGTTTTATTTTAATTTTCTGCAAGTGATAAATGGAGAAGGTGAGGAAGTGAAATTCATCTTCCCCAATTCACAGTCACAATATGGGTCTGTCTTGCTGGACTCCCCGTAAGCTTGAGTAGCAGTCATAGCCACTTCATGCCAGCTGTGGTGAGACCACTAGTTAAGATCCACAACTTCTCCTCTGACCTGCTTCAAAAATACCTGATGTACCTGTGCATTTATAAATTTTACCTATAGTGTGGTGCTCCAGGCTGTTCTTAAACAGTCCTTCTGCCTAAACCAGTGGTTCTCAACCTTTAGACTCAAGGTACCCTGTAGAAAATGGTAGCTCTCAGCTTCTGCTCTTTTTTAACTACAGAATTATAACGGAGAAATCCTGTTGACACTAGGAGTTTCCATCTGGTTTTATCTTGAGATTCGTGTTTGTACACCTAACAGTGCTAATATTGTGTGACATTCTGCAGCACCCTTGAAGGATCTCAAGGGTCCCAAAGGTGCCACAGCACCCTGATTGATAATTACTGGACTAGCCCATATGTGATCATGCAACTGGATGACAACTTGGAACAGTCTTAATGTAGGGCTTAAGTGATATAATGGACTTTGTGCTGGACCACTACACAAAGAATAAAAATTATAAGTGCAAAAATGCATCAAGTACAGCATGTTCTCAAAATATAGTACTTACCATCTCAAATTGAAGGTCAATAATATTTTACAAGATAAATTATAGTTACCCATATTTTCCAAAGGGCATACCCATATTCATCAACAAAATCCATCATGCTGTTTTTCCAACAAACAACCATGCTGTGTCTACATTGAACTGACTGCACTCTACATAGATAAATGTGTAGGACAATTTGAATGTATTTATTTGTGTTGATATCAGCAACTGGAAAAAAAATGCTCTGAAACTTAACCTAATGACTTCTCTGAGTTTGTAGAACGAGGCAGTACCAGAGATAACTGAGACTCATTCAGGCTCAGTATAGAAAAGTTGGCAAACTAATTCCTGGTTATACTGTAGTACATGTGGTAACGTTCTGTGCAAATGTAAATGTCTTTAAGACCTGATTTTCTTCTTCACCTTTCATAAATATGGGTACTTATAAATTAGTTTTAAATCTCACTCTCTTCCTTTTTCTGTTTCCAAATATATATACACACAAGAGTGCAGAGGCTGTCAAAATCATATAGAAAATTAATTTCCCTACTAAGACCATCCAGCTTATATGAGAGCACTGTGACTCCAGTTCATGGAGTTTCACAGTCCTTAATATTTGCTTTTTGTCTCAAATTTGTATTCCAAACAAATTCTTGAAGTTGTATCAGAAAAATCTGTGAAATTGGCTATCTGTAAATCTCCACAACCTCTCACTATGTGTGTTGCTGCCTTGTATGCATGGGTCTGGTATTCTGCAAGCCTGTCCCTTTCAGCCTGACCTTTTCAGAGCATACCTCCCAGGTTTCCTTGTGTTTTTCAAGGGTTCTTTGGGACACAGCCTGTCATTGTATGCTATATCCTTAAAGAAAAAGTTCCCATGAATATCTTTGGGCAAGAAGGGTAGACTGAGGTATGGAACATGACTCGATACCGAAAATTAGTAATGAAATCAATCTTTCTTAATACAACCTTTAGCAGACTACATAGGCAGTTAGATACTGGAGAAATTTTTATTTATTTGTAGTTCAGTCCTTTTTAGAAGTGGAATACATACCAATAAAGCCAATTTATGCCCTTACATCAGTGATTCTCAACTGGGGTACCACAGCTCTACCGTGTCTTGAGATCCTTCCAAGGATGCCATGGAATGCCAAGGAGTGTTAGCACTGGTAGGTTAGCAAACATGATTCACATGATAAACCCAGAGGGTGCCTGTACATAAGAATGGAGGCTGCTCCAATGCACTGCAATTACAGGCCATTGGAGCAGAATCAATTAATCGAGTCTGCTGGAATGTGGTAATTACCAAGCTCCAGTAGCCTCCCATGTCTCACATATCAGCAACCCCGTGCTTCAAAATGGTGATGGGGGAGGATGAACTAAAGCTTGTCAAGTTAGTCATTAGGACTTGGCCACTCAGTTAAATAGCTAACCAGTCAGATACAAACAAAGGGTCTGCAGACATGGTATGATCCACAGATTAAAATTCATTGTTTCCGTGGTATACCATGGGTCTTCAGCGCCCAGGGGCCAATACTTCCATTTGTGCCTCCCCCCCCCCTCAGTGGCTAATTGCCAAGTGTGGGGGGGGCACCCAATTGCCAAGCCCAGAAATGCTGGTCGTGAAACCAGAAGTGCCTCCAGGGGACTGAGTACCCCCCAGGGGGGCCAGCTAGCACCCCCCCAAACCGGAGCCCAGGGGCATGGCCCCTCCCTGCCCCCCCATTGGTATGCCACTGGCATTGTTCTTCTAATTCATTGTATACCTGTGTTTATTGGACCTGGTGATCATTACACTGTGGTTTTTATGAGTTCGCTGGAGAAGAATTGTTCTATTATTTTTCTGTAGTCAAAAAATGAGTGAAACTAAGAGCTGGCATTATCTGAGAAGTGCCTCGAGTGTAATGAGGGGTGCCTTAAATCTAACAAGGTTGAGAACCGCTGCCATAGATCATCAGCCAAAGCCAATTCTTAGGGTCAGCAACAGTAAGAATTTTCTCAGGTAAGCAAAGCAGACACAATGAATGCCACCAAATAACTACATAGCGTCAGAAAGCCTTTAAGTACAGAAACAGACTGAAAAAAGGGAGCTATGTGTCTATGAAACTTGATTGTGTCTAGCTGCACAGGAGAAACTAAGGAGAAACAAAATCAATCATCTTTGAGAATAGAAGTTCTAAGAGTATGCATTCTGAACAAAACTTCTAGCAGCTTCTTAAATCACAGATAAGGAGAAAGAATACAGTTAATTACTAATCTAAGTCAAAGAGAAAGAATGATGCATTTGAAAACCATAGATGATTATTTGTGGGAAACTTGAAGCCTCACACCCAACCCCCAAACCTGGAGGGCTGGGAGATTTTTGTCCCCCATCTCCTTATCCATCAAGCAGTCCAGCCAGGACTAGAACTCCCACCAACATAGCTCATTGGGTCACAGAAACTTGCAAGCAGCTCTGTCAGGCCAAAGTAATGGAATGGTACACATATAAAGCCCAAGCAGAAAAGGATGGTATATTCTCCCAGCGGTTTCTTGTCAACCTGTGTTGAGCACCTTGCAGGGTCACTCTAATCACAGTTTTGCTGAAAACGTATCTTTTGATGTCATACCTCTCCATAGACTGAGACCTAGTGGTGGTAGAGAAGCTTGTGTGTCCCAATGATCCTCAGAGCTATGTCCCCTAGAGTCTCACACTCCTAGCAGGGTCATCCATTGTGAACAGACTTGAGGGGAGGTTCCAGACAAACCATGACAAAGCCCCAAGACCTCAGTGGCAGATCAGGCAGAAGATGTCAGGATCTCAATAGCTGTAAAGATGGAAGAAGACTGTAACAAGATGGAGGTCTCCTGTCGTCCAGGGTTCTCCCTTACCACTGGTCCCAGATCTCCAGCTTGTCAGGATCATGTTATTGCTGTTTCCTCACAACAGCTTCTTCACTTTAAACAGTCACGCACAGGGTTCTACCACGGGAATCAATGTGCTCTCCAGTATCATCTTCCAGAAGCTCTGAAGTGATGGACCAGTGGCTACCACGACTGAGTAATCCCATTCAGGATTTAAGGATCCCCTCTGCTCACCCCAGAGGAGAAATCAGCTAGAAAAGGTGTCATAAATCTAAGCTGTCTTATCTTCTCCTGGCTGGATAATCATGTCCAGTGGGATCACTCTCTCTGGGGTTGAAAACGTCATAAGACAACAACGATTTTTGCAACACGGAATGTTTGCACCTTGATGGATAACCAAGACAACAAATGACAAAGAGAACTGCTATCATATCCAGAGAACTAGTTAGATACAACTTTGACACTGCAGCTCTGATGGAGACAAAATGATAAATTGAGGATCAGCTGAGGATAGTGGGTAGAAGCTAAATCTTTTTCTGGAAGAAGAAACCAGCCCAGGACAGAGGCATTCACAGTGTCTCCCTCTCCATCAAGAATCAGCTCATCAGTCAACTTATGGAGCTCCCATGAGTATTAATCAATGTCTTATTACCAGTACACCATCATCATCAGTGCATACACTCCAGTGCTTGATGGTGATGACAATGTCAAAGAACAGTTCTACCCCAACCTTGACCATGTTGTGAGTAATACTCACAGGGAGGACAAGTTCATTCTCTTGGGTGACTTTAGCACCAGAGTTAGACATGACCAATAACTCTGGAGTGGCACCATTGGGAAGGAAGGAGTAGGGAAAGCCAATGCCAATAAATGCATGGAGCAGTTTTGTGATCACAAACACCATCTTCAGACAGAATGAAAAATATAAGACCACCCCGCTCTAACCACTGGTATCTCCTCTACCCTATTATTGTTAGGGCTCATCTGACAAGTAGGGTCAAGCAAGGATATGTCATCACCCCTGCTCTGTTCTCCAACTTCTCTGGACTGAACATTGCGTGTGGATTCCTGACTGTCGACTCCCAAAACAAGTACTCTACTCCTGATTAGTAATGACCTGAGATCTCAAATGTTACAAGGATACACTGAAAGCATACCTCAACAAAAAACCAAAAACAAACAAACAAACAAACAAACAAAAAAACCTGATACCAACACCAAGAGTTGGGAGGAGCTGGCTGCCAACTGACTCCAATGGTGCCACAACCTCAACCAAGAAGCAGCCTATTTTGAAGTATGACATCTTGGCCTCAAAGCAGAGAAGGGCGTGCAGAAAAGGAGAGAAATCTCAGCCTGCAGCCTACTCTCCCCTGTGGAAAGACCTGCAACTTCTGTGGAAGCATCTGAGGCTTAAGGATTGGACTTTTAAATCACCACAAGACTTATCCATAAGCCATTATAGAGATCACCCTCATATTGAGGGATTTCTACTGACAACATCTTTTTTCCAAGAGATTACTTCCTGCCTGTCTTTATACTACTTGGAGTTTGAGTATTGCAAATTTCCTCACATCTCTGCAACCCACCTAACATCACCATTGCTGCATAACCCAGCCTTGTTCTGGTCTGACAAGTACAGAAACTGGGACAGGGCTGTAAGACGGTGGTTGGCAGCAAAAAGTTGAGCAAGTGGCTACAAAGCAGAGGTAGCTGCAATCTTATGACAACGAGGAGCAGGAACCTAAGTTTTAGAGTGGGCAAGATGCTGATACAAGTAAACATAGGTTCATGCAGCAGTCTCTTGTCCATCTGAATATATTTTTAAGAACATTTTCAGTACCTCATTTTTATGTATTCTATTCTTTTGATTTTTATTAAGATTTTATACTTGGCATCTTCAGTGAGGAGGAAAAAGAAAGGGAGGGGAGAGAAAGTAGGAAGGAGAGAGAAATTCCTTTGGGATTTGGGATGCTAAATTAGTTCTCGAATACACAAGTCAAAACTTGGCATTCCTTGGTTTTGAGCCAGTATAATGTTGTTATTGGCTGTGGTGGATGGAATTTCAGTCTTTATTGGAATAAATTTTAATTGTTTTGCCATGTGCTTTCTCAGTGCATACATAAAACTCTGCATGCTGAACAGTAGAACTTCTCAGTAAATACATTTTATTCTTTAAAGAGATTATAATGTATTCTGCCTTCAGTTCAGTTCTGGTTAAACTTCGAAATATAGTGATTAAAATGTAAATGACAGTAAAACTATACAATATAATTTTTGAAAGATAGCAGAAAGAATATGAGTTATTTTTCCTTATCTCTAAAGTTATCCAAAAAAGAAAATGGAAAGAACTGGGGCATATATCAAGAACTGCTGCTATGGCATTTGGGTCACGGGACAACTGCAGGAACATGTAAATAAGACTGACCAATGGAATCTCGCTACTGAATTGTATTTAAAGAGTCTTCTTTATGAGATTTCAAAAGATAGCAGACATGAAAAAAGCAACCCAGGATAGAGGGGGTGACAAAGCCCATATTAAAGGAGATGAATTCAGATTCAAGATTTCTGTGCCACCAGTGCTAAAGCAAATTACAGTTTGTAACAACATTTAGAAGATAAACTTATTTTATGACAATTTTCCCTTTATTACACAAGAGTTCTCTGTTGAAAGATCAGCCTAAAGATGACAATTTGCAGTCACTTCTGTCCAGGTAGTGCCTAAATTATTCAGCTCTTCTTTGTAGATTAAGTAGAAGCTTTACTCAGCCTAAACAACCATAAACTTCAGGTAAAGATCTTTAAACAATCGTTAGTTGTATATCTTAGTGATGGCATTGCAAAAAACCTGGAAGAACCACATGTTCATTTCAGTTACAGGCATATGAAAAAAAGTAAATTGTAGTAATGTCTGCCAGTTCCTCTTCAGAGAAATTGATTATATGATTCTATTTCTGCTTTATAATTTGAGAGTCTAGCGATCTTCTAGAACAAACAATCATGGCCTTAGTGTGGAAAAAAAATCTCCCCCCTACCTATTTAGTATTAACATCAGTTTTTCTGGATAAAATACAAAGATGTTAAAAAATGCTGGTATTAACCATAAGATTTCCAGCATTCTGTTTGGAAAACATGGAAAACATCTGCAAACATGCATCCATTTCCACATAACACAGATGATAATCTTTAGCATTGCTGCCATGATGACTTCTGGCTACCTATTTGTTCTCTGGGTATCTTGTAAATATTAATTAGGGGTGTGTGAAGCAGGCCATATTCAATTCGGATTCAGCCCGATTCGGGGGGCAGTGATGCAATTCGTTGATTTGGATCACTGTCCCAATTCAAAGACCATATGAGGAGAGGCTGAGGGACCTGGGACTCTTCAGTTTGCAGAAGAGAAGGCTCGGGGGACTTGGTGGCAGCCTACAACTTCATAAGAGGGGTACATCAGGACCTCAGAGAACATCTGCTCATCAGAGCTCCCCAAGGGATAACAAGGTCTAACAGCCATAAACTCCAGGAAGGCTGATTTAGACTGGATAAAAGAAGAAAGTTATTTATGGTGCATGTGTCAAGGATCTGAAACAAACTCCCCCGAGAAGTGCAAGCACCTACTCTGGACTCCTTCAAAAAACAGGTGGATTTATTTCTTGCTGGGGTCACTTGATCCCAGTTCGCTTCCCATGTATGGTGGGGAGGGCTGGACCCCATGATCTCATGAGGTCCCTTCCAGCCCCTAATGTCTATGAAATATATGATTTGGCTGAATCCAAATCTGAAGATTTGATGCTGATTCAGCGAATCAGTGATTCAGCCATAGACATAGCTTTAAATATTTTTTCTACATACTTCGAGGTACCAAGCACAGCTTATGAACACTGTGATGGTGGGGTAGATGGAGCGTCCCACAGGACAGTGGGGGTGGGGAGAGGAGAGCCTGTATGCTTGGCGGCGAACCTGAAAGTGGACTAGAAATATTTCTGGTTCACTTCCAGTTCCGCCTGACAGCATCCGGGGGACCCCCGCCCCCGCGCTCCCCCAGCTTGGCGATCAACTG
>NW_017729031.1:64466689-64467332 GCF_001723915.1 Gavialis gangeticus
GGGACCCCCGCCCCCGCGCTCCCCCAGCTTGGCGATCAACTGCAGGTGCCCCCACCAGACCCACAAGGCACCAGTTGCCGAGCCAGGAGGCAGTGGGGGGGGGAGGGGCTGCGCACTCCCTGGTGGACCTAGAAGTGGACCAGAACTGCTTCTGGTCCACTTCCGGGTCTGCCACCAAATACGCTGGGGACTCCTGCTTGTGCTCCTGTGGGATGCTACATCCACCCTGGCATCTCAGCATTCATAAGTCGCCTGGTACCTTGAGGTATGTAGAAGAAAACATATAAAGCTGTGTCTACATCCAAATCGTCGAATCTCTCCGAATCAAATAGGAGGGTTCCAATTCAATTCAGAGAGATTAAAGGGTCTCCTGACTCGATTCAGAGATTTGGCTGCCAAATCGGGCCGAATCTCCACTGAATCAAATCAGCAACTGAAGTTTTGCACAGCCCTAGTATTCATGAACTGACACAGTAACCAAAAAAAACCCCAAAAAGCCAATAGCAGAAACTCTGTATGTAAGCAAACCTTCCTATAGAACTCATTCTTTAGAACAGTACGATGAAGAACAAGTATCAAAGTACTGCTTGTCTGCTTCCAACATATATTTTAGAGTCAAGATTCTTCATTATATATCTTGAAA
>NW_017729031.1:64472332-64474224 GCF_001723915.1 Gavialis gangeticus
TTCATGAACTGACACAGTAACCAAAAAAAACCCCAAAAAGCCAATAGCAGAAACTCTGTATGTAAGCAAACCTTCCTATAGAACTCATTCTTTAGAACAGTACGATGAAGAACAAGTATCAAAGTACTGCTTGTCTGCTTCCAACATATATTTTAGAGTCAAGATTCTTCATTATATATCTTGAAATCCGTTATTCCTACTTTTTTAGTCTGAGAATGGTAAATTAGCACAAAAGGGCTGATCTTGCCCTAGCATATAGGAGATAGTAAGCACTGTATATCTAACTAAATCAATAAATCTATCATCATAACGTTTTGGTCACAATCTATTATCATAAGGTCTATTACACTTTTTTTAACATGCCCAGCCTTCTGCTTTCCTGTTCTAAAGGTATTATCAGCACATGCTACATACTCTACTGGTTTTTTAAATATTTTTTCTACTATCTACAGTCCTTGTAACATGAACATTGGTTTTCAAATGTAAGCACTGAACACATTTTAAACCTTTCAATCTAGATCTGAAATAATTTATATATATTACATATATTACAGTAACGAGTATCTCCTCCTCCTCATTTATATCTCCCTTTTAAATTCACTTTTTTCACACTTTTGAGAAATAAACTTAAAATAGTTGTGGGAAAGCCTATCAACTAACATCCCAAAGGAAGTATATTACCTTTTTCTAGCCATTACTTTTGTTACTAGCTGCCTGAGGAACACCTACCTATTCTACCACCTGCAGAATCAACTCTTTAGTCAGTAAGATTTTGGGGGGCAGGAACTGGATCTTTTTTTTATATGGAAAAAAATGCTTTGAATATCTTTAGCACTGAAGAAATAAGTCTTCAAAAGCCATCGCTGTACTACAACACACACAGAGGAGTAAATGTTTTTAATTTCAGGAGATCTAATTCTCATTTACACTGTTTCCTATGTATTCCTTCTGTAGTACACATTTAACTTTACTTCAAAGCCACTTCATAGTGCTAGAATGGGCTAGAATTGCCTTTTTATAACAAAGAATCAGGTTTAGCAATATCCAAACTCAAGAGATAAATTCTGGTTTTCATTTTTATAAAAACTCTAACAACTATGAAGGAAATGAAGGGACGTAATTTTCTCTCAATACTAGTTCTCACACATCACAGTACCCCTATTCTCAAAATGACTACATACAAAGTGGTAGCTGCTAACACTTTAAAGAGGCCTTCCTCTAATTCATCAGTTTGGTGATTCCTCTTTCCATAAACACATTATCTTCCAAATCCATCTTCCAATAAGATTACCACCATGTACCAAAACTTCTCTATCAGTTCTATAGTCTCCTCTGCAAGTTGAAATTTCTTTCCAGTCCCCTCCTGTTACACACAACATTCCTCTACTTAGAAGTTGTTCACAGTAATGACTGCTATTAGGTGGGTATTCTGTAAGCTCTGATGACAATGGTACTATCAGGAAACTCATTCTACTTTGGAGAAATGGGGTGGGATCAGGGCACCTCTACGGTCAACCAAGAAATCAATTAGAAATGGTTCCCCTTCCATTCTTAAACTGGGCATGTCCAGATGAGCGTGCACGTGCCTGCTGCCCTGCCTCAAACCCCTTTGAGGTGGGGTAACAGGCACATGTGGGAACTGAAAAATGTTCTCCACGCTGCAAGTTTGCAGTGTGAGGAGAAAATTAGACCCCTGGATATACAAAAAAATGCTCAGCAATAGAGCGGAGCAAGGCACAGTTCAAGGCCATGCCTGGAGCCAGTCCTCCAAAAGAGATGGTTTTGGCCAGAGCATCTTTTTGGTGTTCCTGCTGCCCCCAGCACTGTCCAAGGTAAGTTTAGGGGAGGGGGTTTCATGGGTGTCAGGGGGGTGAGGGGTGGCAGGGAGATGT
>NW_017729031.1:64474281-64475810 GCF_001723915.1 Gavialis gangeticus
GCTAGTCTGGCTTTGCACCAGAGCAGGTCACACGGCTCTGGGAGGCAAGCCGACCCGGGTCCTGCTGGCCCCAGTTGGCTCAAGTTCCCTGGCCCGGCCTGGCGAATGGAGACTGTGCAGAGCCAAGCCAGGTCCTGCTGGCCTTGGGGCTGCTTATGCTGCCCGGCTGCACAAGCAGCCCCAGGGCCAGCAGGACCTGACTCATCTCTGCATGGTCCCCGTGCACCAAGCTAGGTCCTGCAGTTATAGGAAGTGCCTGACTGGGTGGCAGGACCCAGCATGGCACATGGGAACCATATGCCACACCAGCTCCTGTCAGCATGGGTCAGGCCCCAGGGCTGGCTCCCGCCTCTGCCCCCTGTGCCTGCAGCAGGGTGAGGACCTGGCCCAGCCCCATGTGGCTTGCTAGTCTGGCTTTCCACCAAAGCAGGTCACAGGACTCTGGGAGGCGCAGCTCCTGTGTGTACCTCCCGGAGCCGTGCGACCCACTCTGGTGCAAGCCCAGACTAGCAAGCTGAAGGGATCTGGACCCAGCCCAGCTGGGCTGCAGAGGGGACCCAGGACCCTGCTGGGCCTGGCACACGGTCGCTGCGTGCTGCACCGGGTCCTGCTGCCATAAGGCCAGCCTGGCTGGGCAGCAAGAGCAGCCCCAGGGCCTGCAGAACCACAGGTGCTGGTCCCAGGCTTTAGTTCCCCCTGGCTGCAGATCTGGGAGGAGCCAGGCAGGGTTATTTTGTCCCAAGGGGCACAACTTGCTCCACACTAAAATGCATGTCCAAGCACATGCGCTGAGGCAAAAAGCCCCGGCTCAAATTTGCACTGCTTCTATTTAAGCTGCTGCAAGTGCACATGCTTGCATATGTGGACACGCCCTTTGGGTCTTTCCATCAGGTATAATGTAGGTCAGGTGGAAGACCAGGTATCTCAGCACCTACAGGTATGAGATGGTTTCTCTTCTCTAGTATGTTTTACGGTAAAGTACACAATAGGAGCACATGTACACATGATGGGGGTTTAGTCCTCAAGGTTAGTCCACTATATTATGGGAGTACATCAAAGGGGTGCAATCATTTTTTGTTTTTTTGGTCAGACCCAGAGCCTGCCTGGGGCCAGGGGGGAGAGCTGCTGGTTGGCCAAGTGGTCCCTGAGCTGCAGAAGTCCCTGGTCCTTCCCTCCACAGCAGCATCACCCTCCAAGAGCCACCCAGACAAGCTCCTAGTGGGCCGGGTGCTGCCCCAGCTCAAAGGCAGCAGCCAGCCTGATTCAACTGTTTCCCAAGTCTGCTCAGGGAGCAGCTCCCAGCAGACTCTCAGCAGGTGGGCTCGGGGAATAGCAGAAGAGCCACCCGTATGATCAGAGACTTGCATGGCAAGTCATACGAGGAAAGGTTGAGGGACCTGAGACTCTTCAGCCTGAAAAAGAGAAGGCTGAGAGGAGACTTGGTAGCAGCTTGTCACTATATTACGGGAGTACATCAAAGGCTTGGTGAACCCCTGTTTGCCAGGGCACCCTTGGGGAAAACCTGGAGT
>NW_017729031.1:64480810-64495843 GCF_001723915.1 Gavialis gangeticus
TCAGGGAGCAGCTCCCAGCAGACTCTCAGCAGGTGGGCTCGGGGAATAGCAGAAGAGCCACCCGTATGATCAGAGACTTGCATGGCAAGTCATACGAGGAAAGGTTGAGGGACCTGAGACTCTTCAGCCTGAAAAAGAGAAGGCTGAGAGGAGACTTGGTAGCAGCTTGTCACTATATTACGGGAGTACATCAAAGGCTTGGTGAACCCCTGTTTGCCAGGGCACCCTTGGGGAAAACCTGGAGTAATGGCCACAAACTTCTGGAAGACCATTTCAGGCTCAACACTAGGAAAAACTTCTTCACAGTTAGGGTGTCCAGACTGTGAAATAAGCTCCCTCCAGAAGTGATGCAGTCACCTACTTTGGATATCTTCAAGAGGAGACTGGATGGTCACTTTGCTGGGGTCATTTGACCCCAGTTGTCTTTCCTGCTTGGTGCAGGGGCTGGACCCAATGATCTTCTGAAGTCCCTTCCAGCCTTACAATCTATGAATCGGGTTGGGTACTGCCTCTAAGCTGGGGCAGTACCTGGCCCACTAGCAGCCCACCCAGGTGGCTCTGGGAGGTGCCACTGCCATGGAGGGAAGGACCAGGGCCTTCCACAGCTCAGGGGCTGCTAGGCCTGCCAGTAGGTCACCCCTGGCCTTGGGAGAGGTGGGAAGGTCTGCTAGAAAAAAAATTAGGCCCCTCACTGCTTCTGCCTTCAGGAAGAGTTTGCTAAAAGCAGAAGCAGTGAGGGTTCTGATCTTTTTTTTCCTACAGAGTCTGCCTGCCTCTCCTGTGCCCGGAGATGGAAAGGCAGGGAGCAAGCTGACAGCTGCAATGCATTGTTGCAAACTAAACTACATCCAGATGTGGTTTACAACAATGCAAACTCATCTAAACCCCCAAAACTGGTGCACATGTAATGTGTGACTGAGTTAAGCTACACAAATGACATTTTCATCCGGTGTACATCATGTCAACCATCAAGTACCCTAGCCATCCAGGATCCTTTCCATATCTTTAAATACCAAGTATGAGTGGCGATGGCAGACAGTCACCAGAAGGGTGCAGGGCTTCCATTCAATACACAAATAGCTTGGCTTGTCCTCTTCCCGGGGTAATGCTGATTTTGGATCAGAGAAGGATTACACAGAGCCCCGTGCCCTCCTAGAGATATAAAAGAAAAGCTTCTATGCTGGCATCAGCGGTGGAAGGTCAAGTGTGCATCAGCTGTTTGAGTGAGCAGCAACCAACTTAATCCCAAGCTCTAATAGGAATGATAATTTTATGGAGCTGATCAGGCCTCTTCGCCTTTTGGGAAAGCGGATCAAATGTTTGTATCTCCTCTTAGAACACAGCTAATTCCAGTTCATCATGAACAAGTGATGTAGCTAAAGGTTATCCTGAGGATTTGGTGAAAATGTGAAAGAATTCTTCAGAACATACCTCTAATGTAATGGCCTCACTTGACATATGTGTGTAGGGGAGAGAGAGGATCTCTGCAGAAACAGACCCAGTTGCTCAGTTCTCCTCAGTGCTAGGACAAAAAAGTTATGTTTTCCAGGGCAACAGACTTCAAAAGATACAGACTTCTTTGAAATAAAGACTGAGATTTCACCTTCATGGAAACCAAAGATAAGCACTTTTAAGAAGGGGAGTAACTCATCAGCATGTGTGTATTCATGACTTACTACTACCCAAGACAATTTCTCACATTCAGACAGTCTACACAAGGTCAATACTTCCCTCATCTAATCACTCATTTTTAAGAAAACCATTGCACCAAAAAAGCTCAGTGCTCACACCTTTCTGGCAAGATTCAAAAGTATCCTAAGGAAAATGAAAAAGAAACGACCGAAGAATGTAAAAAAGATACCAAAATATGCTATAGTTTATAAAGAATGAATGAACTATTATTTCCTACATATTCCTTGCCTGGATTTCTTGTTCATATATTTTTCCTTTTGGAAAAATCTTTCTTCATTCATACTTTCAAAATCACATATCAGAAATATCAATTTCAAAACTGGGTTTTAATCACATAGTGCAATCAAATTACTTGGCATGCACGCACTTCATAGATTTTGGAAGAGAGAGTGCTGTGCCAGCATCCCTGGATGAAACAGACTAATTTTTGCTTGCTATCTTCTCCTAGATAATAAAAAGTGTGTACAAATAATTGTTTCTCACTCAGTTCTATTTTTCAGATGAATTTAGAACCAAGAAGGTGCTAGACTGACAGCAGAGATGCCAAATTGAGTTATGTTGTGACAGCTTTGTAATGTGGGGTAGGGATCATAATTTATATAACTTTAGGCATCATAACTTATATTAAATGAGTTGGATTTGTTAGCTGTTGTACTCCCAATGACCTGGGGCAGGTGCAGACCATTAGCCTGGAGCTGAAAGGCCATGTTACCAAATCCAAGAGGTTCCCAGTTCCCCTTGTTAGGTACATTTAAAGTTCATGCACTTATTTTTCTTAAATTGTTTTAATAAAAACAAATGTTCAATAGCCATTGAGGTCTTTTATTCATTCATTATTTTGAGTGTGTGTAGATGAAATGGGGGCCCTAAATTAAAGCAGTGGGTTTTAAAAAACACCCCGCTTCAATTTAGGATTGATTAAACCCCCATGTCGTGCACACACCCCGATGACTTACCTGCCTGTCTGGTGGGGAGGGGAGGGTGAACTGCCAGCAGGTGGAGCGGTCCCTGGGTTGGGAGGGGAGAGGGGGCTGGTGCTTTCCTCCACAGCAGCTGTGGACCCCGCCCCCAGGCAGCACCCGCCCACAGGCACCCAGCTCAGGTGGTCACAGGGGGCACTGCAGCCGCGGAGGGAAGCCACAGGCCCAAACGCAGCTCAGACAGGCTGCAGGGGGGAGGAAAAAAAAAAAGATGAGGCTCACCAGTTATATTGAGTGGAGCTGCTTTCCTGGGCTTCTATCAGGCTGCCTGCAGGGCCTCTTGCAGAGCCATAGAGCTGCACGGAGCCCAATGCCTTGCTCTGTGGCTGTAGGGGCAGCAAACTAAAAGTCCTTGAAGGAGTTTTAGTTTTCTGAGCCTCAAGTCATTTAAGGTGCATTACACTGAAGAATTTCGTACAGCAGCTGGAATTAATGCACAATTCGCTGCCAAGACATGCAAACACCAACACTATTAAAGCGGTGCAAAAGCATTTAGCCCACTTTAAAGTGTTGGGCGCACACACCTCTCATTTCATCTACACGTGGCCTTTGGTATCAATTTCAATTTTGATAAAGTCATTTTAGATAAGAATGTTTGCTTTCTAGTTCCTATCCACACTTCATTTTGCTCTAGTGAATAGTTCTTTAAAATCCCCACTTTCATGTACAGCAAAATAAACCTACTAATAATGGTTTAAGAGCCACTTCTGTCTTTATATATGGGACATAATTTCTCAGTATTTTCTACATCCTACTACCATGTACAAGGTACTCACACTTCTTTTGTTATTCAAATCAACATCAAGCATACAATTTATGTTAATCTGCTACAATCCTCACAAGGCAAGCTAGAACTGAAATTAATTTTCATGTCCAAGATAATATATCTAGTTAAACAATTAATAACAAATACTTATGATATATGATAAACTGGTGCTTTTGGCTCAAGGCTGGTGTTTGTTCATTGGAGAATGTCAAACATTATGTGGCTCTTCTATTATGAAACAATTCCTATAAAAAACAAGATGTCTTTTTTAACTTTTGTAATGCAGGAGATATGCTCCCTATCAAATATGGTCATATCTAAACTGCTTTATGGCAACATAAAATTGAGAAATCAGAAGATTTTCACCAGCATCACTTAAAATACTAAAAATAATTTATTTCATCTGAGAAACTTTGCTCACATGAATGAGAACTCAAACAAGAATTATGTTCATGCAATAAGAGAAGAGGTACTGATTTAACTGTAAGTAACAGCATGGTTATCTAAGCAATACAGCTCAACTGAAATATTGAGCCCCTGAAACTTGCAGTAATCTGTTTACAATAAAAACACACAAGTAAAAAACCGCAAGCAACTGCCTGAAATAGGACACCCCAGCCACTTCCAAGCTGTACATGCTTCCCCGTGCAGCCTGGGGCTAGCTGAGAACCGTCCCAGACAGGGGCAGGTCCCAGCCAGCTCCAGGCTGAATGAGGAACTGTCCCTGTGCAAGGAGCTCCCAGCCCCTGCTCCACAATCACAATCGCAATCATGGAGTGGGGGCTGCAGAGCTTGTTTCCAGCCTGTTCCCAGCCCCAACTCTGTGATTGCAGAGCAGGGGCTAGGAATAAGCTTCCAGCTCCTGCTCCTTGGGCTTATCTGCCAGCCCAAGTTCTGCAGTCACGGGGCTCAGGCTGGGAGACTCTTACATCCCAGCCCAAGCCCCATGACCATGGGGCTCAGGCTGAGAGACAAGGGTCTCCCAGCCCCCGCTCCTCAATCATGATCTGGGAGGAGGAGGCTTGGAGCTCCCTGTTGCCAGGGCAGGGGGACATAATTCATGCTTGGGTTCCTGTGGCAGAGCCCACCCTGACAGCAGGCAGCTCCTGGGGGCAGGGAGCTATCTCTTGCTCCCTGGTGGATGGCTGACAGGGAGCAGATCTTGCTCCTGGTCAAGGGTCTAGATGAGTGCTGTGGCACTGTTACTAATGCCAAGTAAATTTGCTACTTGCATTTGCAAGGATCAAGTTTATTCAGTATTAGGGAAGTTTACTGCGAGGTACGCATGTGCATATGATATACAAGCTTACTTCACAGTAAACTATGCTAATGGGAAGTTAAGTGTCTTGTGCCCAAGGAATACCATCTATTTCCTATTTATTCTTAATAATTAATCAGAACATCAACTAGTGGGAATGTTCTCTTTTACAAACTAGAATAACATATAAAGGCTTAGGTGAGGAATGAGCTACTCCCTGCTCCTTTGTAGAAACCACTTTAATGAGTGTTAGAATTCAATGAATGGGTGTTTGAATCCAGAGCTTTAGTTCAGGTTTGTCTTTAGTGGAAATTTTATTTCTTCTTTGCAGTACTTACAGGAACTGGTTTCCATGAATGGAACTCTAGAATGAGCTGAAGTTGGGTGTCAAATACATGAAGTTACATGATTGGGAACAAGCTGAAGAATTTTTCCATGAGTGGAAAAAAGGCTTGAACATTTTGCTGCTGCATGCCATCCAGCATCTGTTAGCCTGAGGGCCAAAAGACAGGAATGTACCCAAATCAACGTGCATTTCTCGGCTTGCGCACATGAAACAATATGCCAGTGACAGGCTAGCTCAGGAAAATATTCTACAACAAAATAAAATAAACAATATTACTGGGGAAACTAAAATGTTCTGCAGTTAGATCAAATTAAGAGCTGGTTAAGATTAAATATGATTTATTCCTGTAATGATACTGTGTATATTTTTTTATCTTTCTACAAAGCTGTGCCTTGGAAATTACAATAGCATGGTCAGAGTAGCATTAGGTTAACATAGCTGTGACTGACCAGCTGCATGAAAAAAGAACTAATGCTTTACCACTTTTCTAGATGAAATAACTAAAGCCATCAAAATCTATTCAAAGCTTATTTTCTTTTAACTTTGTCATTTTGTCAAGATCGTTAGAAATGTCAATAGTACATGTGTCACAACATGCAAGGATCTAGCAAAGCTCTGATTTCATCCACAAAATAATGTATTTTGTATGAAGCCATACTTCCATGGCTTGTGCGAGTCATTCTATCTGAAGAATAATGCTACATCCCTGTACGCTGAATGCAGTTCTCTCCCTTCCAGTGCTAGATCTACTTAATAGACCACAGGCCTGCTGTCCATCCTTGTTTCCTTTGTCACACAGTGTGTTTTCAGGTGAATAGGGGGGAACTACCTTGGCCTTTTCCAGAAAGCAGAGACTAGAATTCTGCCTGACCCTGACTGTGGGACAGTACCATGCCAAGCCATGGGCAGCCAGGTCTGGGGGTCAGCTCAGGGTAGAGAAAAGCCAGGAAATCAGTATCCAACAGAACTGTCCAGGGAACCAAGTCAGGTATCCAGAGGGTTGCGCAGAATGCAAGGTCAGGAAGGCAGCCAGGTCAGGGATCTGGGAGGTCAGGCATCTGGAGGGTCAGGCAGAGAACCAGGGCAGGAAACTAGCTGGGTCAGCTATCCAAGAAATCCAACACAGTCAGAAGTAGTGCAAGAAAAGGGT
This sequence comes from Gavialis gangeticus, assembly GCF_001723915.1. NCBI lineage: Eukaryota > Metazoa > Chordata > Crocodylia > Gavialidae > Gavialis > Gavialis gangeticus. Next base: position 64,487,003 of record NW_017729031.1, read on the forward strand.
GCAGAAGCCTTGGTACAAGGTTGAGCTTTGGTGCCCACTTTCTTTTCCAGGTCAGGGTTTTATATGGGAAAGGGTGAGGGGTCAGCTGGCCCTAGCTTCCCACACGGGTTAGGCCCAGCTGGAGGGTTCTGGCCACCTGTGTCCATCTCAGTGCTCTGCTGAGGAGGTGGCGGACCAGGATGAACAGTTCACCCAGGTGGGTTCAAGGTCACAGCCTGAGAGAGAGAGAGAGAGAGAGAGAGAGAGGGAAAGGATAGGCAGATAAGCTCCTTCTGTTCATCTCATAAATGGTCCTCTGTGTATGTGCCAGATCAAACCTGAATCATTTTTTTAAATGAAAGTATGTTTTTTGTAGCAATCCATATTAAAGACTTTGAGAATACATTGCTTGTAAACAGATTGTAATAAATTATTCAGACTGAATAATTAAATAAGAGGAGCAAGGAGGAACAGGGAGAAATACAAAGCTCTAATTTCCCATCCCCTGCCACAATGACCTGAAGTTTAGTGCAGATATTTCTTTTATTTTAACATTTAATAAAGTTTCTCCTCTCTTCTACCCCCAAACGAATTGCATTTGAATTACCCTTAATAGGTATCTTAAGTGAAATTTGTAAATTGTTATAGCAACCTCTTTATAATACAAGGGTTTTTTTCTTATTTAATAATGCATATTGGCTTTGCTTTGGTATACTATGAATAACTGCTCTCAAATGCATGTAATGAAGAAAGAACTTAACAATTGCAAGCATTTAAATATCAGGTAAAAGGAAATAAGCATAATATCATTAATGACTACATGACAGGTACAAAATATAATTGCTCATTTACCAACTGCTCTAACAAAGCACTATTTATGAAGCTAGGCTTTTTACTGACTTGTAAGAATTCTGAATAAGCAAGTAGCCTGTGCCTCCACTGCTTCTGTCTATAAAATGTCATTTCACACTTGAAGCAATACAGTGGAATTTAATTATTCCTTTACCTAGATTGGTTATGTTAATTCTACTATATTTTGACACCCCTTCCCCCTCAGGAAACTACTCTTAGAATGAGACCCTATGAACCACTAAGAAACTCTAATCAGAGAGATATTCATGTAAGCATACGAGTGAAGGTGAAGAAAATGAGAGAGCGCCACAGAAAACAGAAATATGGCAACAGTCCATCTTTTTATGCTTTGAACAACTTTCTTTTTTCTTTATATCTAAGGTAAATTATGTTGCTTACATTAAAAAGGAAGAAGTTTAGCTTAACCTCATAGCATGCAGGCGAGGAAAAGGTTGTCTTGAAGAGGCACCAGGATAAGCTAGTTGGAGCCGGATGTTATGTTGTACAGGGGCTTGTGTTACAAAATGTTGATCTGTTGCAATTCAGGCAATGAATGAAACAGACTTGCATCAGGCTCTTTGTAATGTCTGAACAACCTATGCTACAAAGGGTAAAACTAAGAAAATACTTGAGTGGAGGAATGTGGCACTTAAAAGCCTCACAGTTCGTGGTCCTTGGAAGGTTTCTTTTATCCTAAAGCAGAAGCTAAAAGAGGAACTGGATAGGCTGATTGATCTAGGAATCAAAGAACAAGGAGAACTGACAAGAAATGTATGTTCACTGCTGGCAATAGGAAAATAAAAGACAGAATCCTTTATTTATATGTAAGCCCCAATAAAATAAATATATAAAACAAGAACATTTTCTGTTACCACCACCAGCATACCATTACCAACAAATATATTCTCTAGAGCATTCTACAAAGGTAAAGTAGAGAAAACCTGACAGGTCTCCAACAAAACATGGACTGTGATTGCTAAAGTTACTGCTGCACATGAAATCTTCTAGAAGGTAATTAAAGCTATTATGCACAAGATTGCTAGGGCAGCATAATCACAACCCCTGGTATTGGTTTAATGGGGAGGTCTCAGTAGCAGTTAAGATCATTGATTAAAGGTATTAGAATGGTGAATCCTGAGGTGTTATAGAAAAATATTAAAAAGGATACATAAAGGTCTTTCAGGAACTGACAATTCTAAAAGAAGGGTTGGAAGTGTCTTATGCTGACCTCAAATGAACAATAACATTGCAGAAACTGTTAAAGCTTTGTCACAAGCCAAAAATACAAACCAAATCAAGCCAAAGAGCCTCTGCTAATGTCATAAGAAAATTTAGCTTCCTGGAGCAACATAAGCATGGATTTGATTTTGCCAGCCAAAATAAACAATGTGCTTGACCCTTAGTACAGTATTCTTTTCACTTTCCTGAGATAGTCTTATTAAAAAATAGTACAAGTCAATAAGTGATAGTGCATGCCACATTTGTTTTCACTAGGCATGGAATATCTGACACAAGTGTGACAATGAGACACATTTTAGTGGGTTCAAGCATTATGCAATAGACACACAACTTCAAGTCCCCTTTTTCCCTAATCCAATGGGTTGATGAAAAACTGTCAAAATAACAAAGCAGCAATTGAAAAAGCACGCAGATCAGACTTAGATCCATATTTTGCACTTTTCAATTAAAGGATGGCACCAGTAAAACATGTGTTGTCACCTGCTGACAGTTTGTTCAACAGAAACTTGACAAGTATGACTATGTTAGAAACTGATGACAAGAGTCACTCAGACCTTGGAGAGCTACTGAGAGACAGACAAAATGAAATGAAAAAATCTGTATAGTTAGGTGTCCCAGAAGCTCCTAATACTTCATGAAACTGATGCTAGAAAAAAGGTCACAAACAGTATTGGTATCACAAAGGGTACACTTGGAGTCTTGGAGGTTTCCACCTACAATGAATGCAAACAGAAGAGGAATAGGCAACACCAACAAATCCTAGAAGAGAGGCTCTGGCGTGAGTTTCTCTGTCCAAGAAGAACAGACATTTTGTTCAGGAAGGTCTCAAATGGGCAACAGCTACAACAGGTTGACATGGATGTGACCAAGGACATGGAACTATCAAAGGTATTGGACTTACCACTGGCTACATCTCAGGGGAGAGCTGCAAGTTCATGCTTCAATGCAGAGCTACTCTATATGAAGTTAATATTGTAAGTTAATTGTTCTATCTGACTGGAAAAGGAAGATCCGGGCAACCGGTATCTTTAAGAAGTTCTGACATGAACTCAGTTGGAATTGACTGTCAAGTTGTACAAAGGCTGATCAGCTGAAATTCAAATAGTGAATGAAGCCAATCTGTCTAGTGCCTCGTTCCTGTGCATTTGGTGAACACCACAATAGGTATCAAACTAGAAACGTCCTTGAGGTATAGCAGCCTCATCCTCTCATTTCACCATAAGGAAATCTTCAAATGTACCTGACCACAATAGGAAAATAGCCTGCTATTGGCAACTTCTGTCAGTAATGGGTCCTCAAAGTATAAATAAACTGATACTGAATATGTGCTTGTTACTCATGTAGATGAGACAAAATAATTTCTACCTCCTTTATAGAAATCGTCTTTAAAATCATGTACTTCTCAAAAAGGAGGTACACTTAAGATACCATCACCATTCTGTGACAACACTTATATTTAATGACACCTGAAAAACAATTTGGATTTCTGCTTCTGTTACCCGTACCCTCGTACTGCAGTACTCTTCTCTCTCCTATTTTTTGATAGCATATTACAGATATTCTTTGTGTTTTGGATATCAGATCTGATAGTTCTGTGAGAGGGTTTGACATGGAAATTTGGGAGACTCCTTGTTAAATGACTGCCTAAGAATGCACTGGACAATTTTGGGTAGTCTTGGCTAACCAGACAAGTCATTTCATCTCTGTGTGCCTCTGTTTCCACAACAGTCAAAATAACGTGTCTTACCATTGCAAAATGCTTTGAGACATAAATATTAAAAGTGTCCTGTAAGAGCTAGGTATTGTTATATTTTACTACTTCTCCTATTCAAGCAGACCAGGCTCTCTTTTTTATTTCCATTACATTTTCAGTACTAGTTTATTTGCCAAAATCTATCCTGCTGCTGTAGCTGATGAGAGAAATTACCTTTTGCTTCTGCAATACCATTCTCCAAGTATACCTCTCTTATTTTCCTCTCAAGCAAAATTCACTTGCTTTATGTGGAAGTTTTCATTTAGTCTGAAAACTAAAAAATATGTCTGATTATATTTTAATAGCTACTTTCATAAGTATGGCTATGTCCTTCAGCATAACTTTTAAAGTGACAATAGGTAATAGACAGACCATTTCGTCCTCAAAATCTTTGCTCTGCTTTGAAACCACATTCCTTTTTTCAAATGCTACAGCAATATCTTTCTGGTACTCAGATCCAAGAACATCAGGAGTGATGCAGGTGGTTTGTCACATCATCACTCATACGCTTGACAGATTTTGAGTCTGCATAATATTTCTTGATAAATGTCTTTATGTGATCTATGCAAGCAAAAGAAAGATGAGGTTTTGCCAGCCAGCTGACAAACCTCAGCTCCAGGCCAGGCTTTTGTTCAGTCTGTCATACAAGATGAAATGAAACCTTCTACACAAACCTTAAAAGCAAGCTAAGAAGAAAAAGGAGGACCCTGCACTAGCAACAGACCACTGTACTTGACCCCGGTGGTTGTTAAGACAGGCATTCAGTGTATTTTGTTTCCCTGTCACCAGCAAAGATATTTAGATAGAAAAGTGCCCTTGGTTTGGTTGAGGTAGTGCTGCTTTTGGATCAGGTGATAGCACATGTTAGTAAATGACTGTAACATATAGGTGTGTTAGATTATCAGCAAGGCAGATTTGCATAGGCTGAGTTCACATATATTCTTGTTTTGTCCTATGCTTCACATAAAACCTGGGAGTGAAGATGTATGCTGACCTCACAGACTTACATTAAGATACTTTAAGAGCAAAAAATACAGAATTGTTTTCTCATATGCCTGCTTGCTTTCTTGTTTGCTCCCCTGCCCACAATTCCAAACTCCTGTCCCCCAACAAGGACTTAATCCACCACTAACTGGAACCAAATTCAAGGCCTCCTGTTGTTTCCAGTGAATTGGAATGAAGCCTAATAAGCTTAATAAGTGTTCATGGCACACATCTGCTTTGGCAACAAAACACAAAACACCCACATACCAGTCCACCTTGCCACCACCATCAACTGCAATTGCCAACCACCTGAGGCAGCACCCACTACTCTCACCCCTGTATATTTCTGATATGATACCTACAGTTAAAAAAAATTCATATATACATTTTCATTACTTTCTAACATGAGGGGAAGGGAAAAGGACAGGAAGGGATGATGCACACGGCTTGGTACTGGGATGCATCAAATGCTGTAATTCATTAGGAAAGGCATTACTGGGGTAGACTGGTATCTGACTCCCCCTGCAGGGAACTGCACACAGAACTTAATTCATTTGAAAGCCTGTGGCATGCAAACACAAACACGATGCACCAAAATAACCCAGTTTAAAATTTTTAAAGCTTGTTAAATTAACGAGGATTAAATGCCGTGGCATGTACAAGCCAGGGCTGTGTGAAGCTTCAATCCCTGATTTGATTCGGTGGAGATTTGTCCCAATTCAGTGGCCAAATCTCTGAATCTGAATCAAATCAAGAGACCTTTTCATTTCTCTTAATCGAATCAAAACCGTCTGAATCGATTCAGATAGATTCAGAAAGATTCAGTGATTTGGACATAGACACAGCTTTAAAAGTTTTTTCTACATACCTCAAGGTACCAGGCAGCTTGTGAATGCTGAGATGGTGGGGCACATGGAGCGTCCCACAGGAGCATGGGGGGTTCCCCAGCGTGCTCAGCAGCAGACCTGGAATTGGACCAAAAGCACTTCCAGTCCATTTCCAGGTCCACTGGGGAGTGCACTGGGAGCCCACCCGCAACTTGGCTACTGGTGCCTATTTAGTCTGAGGGGGCAGCCAGGGTCTCCCTGTGGCCGATCACTGAGCTGGGGGGGGGCCGCGGAGGGCCCCCCCACACACTCCCTGGAGTACCTGGAAGTGGACCAGAAGTACTTCCGGTCCACTTCTGGATCTACCACTGAGCACACAAGGGGCCCACTCATGCTCCTGTGGGATGTTCCATCTGCCCCACCATCGCAGCGTTCACAAGTTGTGCCTGGTACTTTGAGGTATGTAGAAAAAACATTTAAAGCTGTGTCTATGGCCAAATTGCTGATTCTCTGAATCAGCATCGAATCTTCAGATTCGGATTCAGCCAAATCAAATCACTATCCCCAATTCCAGCAGAATCCAAATCCGAATCAAATACACCCCTAGTACAAGCACCCTAAATGTGTGGCACAGTATTTGATGAATTGTACTGCAGTTTTGTTAAAAATTGCAACCCTTGATAGCAATGTATAGGTGCTTTATTTGTGATCTATTTCAGTGTGATTATATATATTTGCTTTAAAAAATTGGGTTAACTTTATCTTTCTGTATACAATGTGTGCAATTCAAAGCAGTAGTTTTTAAAACAAAGTTCTTACAGTATGTAAAAATCTTCTCCTAAAACTCAAAAAAACTAATTCAACCTTGGTTTGACACTACGAACTTCCAAGAGACTGCATCTATTTAACTAGGGGTAAAATCCTGACCCAATGAAGTCCATGGAAGTTTTGGTATTGTGTTGAGAGGAACCAAAAAAGCTTTCCAAACCTGAATCTGCAGCAGAAACTGAATTTTGGATTGTGGATCTGGACTGTTAGAAATATGCACAATCTGCTATCTGTTCCATGTTTCACCCTATGTCCTTTCTGCTCCATTTTTATAATCTTGCCTGAATGGGATCTAAGCCACAAAACTTAGAGAAGGGTAGAATCAGTTATTCAAGCATATAGTGTTGAAATGCATTAGATATTAAGCAAAACAAATTAGCCTCTGTAGTTAGCACAAAAACCTTCCAAGATAAACAGTGTTACAATAAAAGCGCATGTCAACAATCTCTTTTAGGCTGATGCAATAAAAATACCTTTTCTGTTCCAGCTTCCAAGAGATAGAAAATAAAAACTTTTTTACTGCATAACATTGAGTTTTGAGGAGAGAAACAGCACTGTAATTTCAAAACCCAACCTCATACAGGTTGCCATGTGAAGAGGTCAAGGACATAACTATTCTTTTATTCTGCAAAAACATGTAGGAGCTATTCAAAACATCTTCCCACTTATATACTTACTCTATTGCAAAATAGATGAGTTTTAGAAAGTCTATTTTCATCTGTATCACTTCTTACTAGCATGCCGTTTACAAAGAACAAATGCATATAAGGCTTTAAATTGAAAAGCACAGAACAGTCACTTATTTTCCCTGTGGAAAATACTGAAATGGTTAAACCTCAGAATCATCCTGGGAAATAGTGATTAAAAAACTCATCCTAAGGTTCCAACCTATATTGAAATATAGTACAAAGGAATTTATTAAACTAAAGTTGTGTTTTAAAGCTTCCTCTTCAGTCCTGGAGAGCTAAATTTGCCCATGTTTGCTCCCAATTCACCTCTGTCCACCTCCTGCATTGAAATGTCTCACGTTTGCCGGGGAGAGTAGAGGCACAGCAGAGCTCAGAGTTCTACTACGTTGCATCCTCCACTAACCTTATGTTGGGGCCAGGCAGCGTGGGATCACGTATCAGATCCGGCAGCATGGAGAACCTAGATATAATATTGCATACTAAAGTAACAGCACTGCCTCTTTGTAAACTGTTTAAAAGAACATGGAAAGTATAAGACTATGTAAACAATATTTTCCTAACACACGGTAGGGTAGTGAAGTATTTATTATATTTTTATTATTATCATTATTTTAATTAGGGTAAAATGCTGTACAAACACATGACAAAAAAAGGTGTTCTCTGTCCCCCAAAACTCACAGCATAAATAAGTTGACTATAATAAGTATAAATACATTTTATAAATTGAAGAAAGAAAACATTTATATTTCACCAGATGTGAATTTGGCCTGAAATATGAGTAATTACTTTTGTAAATGAATGTTTCCAGTAATTGCTTACTCAGACAGAAGTTGTGTGTTAAGTAACTTTTTACAAATCATAAAATTATAAGATGCTGCTTAAATTAGTACACCTGGTTTTTTTATTATCAATTACAAATTATTTATAGGAATGGCAAATTACTTGCTTAAAATACAGCAAAAAAATTGCAACTATCGAATATACTAATTGATTCTCCAAGGACAGAAGTCACTAGTCTGTGCAGTGAGTAACAAGCCTAACCAGTAGATGGAGACAAGAAATAAGTATTGTATTTACTCAAATCAAAGATAAAACTTTTTTCCCCCAGCAGCATGGGGGAAAAACAAAACTCATCTTGGATTCAAATACCAGCTCAAGGCAGGTAGCAGCTCAGCTTGAGCTTTGGACCTGGGCTTGGGGTTGAAACTAGAGCTAAGCTGTCACCTGCCCCAGGCCAGAATGGATCATTTGGTAGAGGAAGAGCATACAACCAGGGGGCATATGGCAGGGGCAGGGTGTGTGTGTGTGTGTGTAGAAGTAATGTGGAGGATAGCCGCAGGCATAGTGAGACACGATGCAGGGGAGCCCCTCACGCCCCCTGCAATGCTGGTTTCTCTGCCACGGTGGGGGGGTAGAGGGGGGAACAAATTTAAGATGACTGCCACTAATCAGATTTTATACACAGAAAATTATACCAAATTTATAATTTTCTATGCATAGAATCTTATTACCGGGGGAGTTGTCTTGCATTCAAAATCGTCTCGGATTTGGGTAAATATGATAACCTTGTAGCATCACCTGTCAAAACCATAGTTCAATGACTGAGCTAATGAACTTACTTCCTAGCTTCTAGCAGGGAACTGAAGTCCAACATATACATCTATGGAAATGCAACACTTCCCCCCCCCCC
>NW_017729031.1:64495910-64532730 GCF_001723915.1 Gavialis gangeticus
CCCCACCCCATAGGTCATTCTTGGAGGAACACTTCTGAGACATAGAACTCAATATTGTTTCTTGTTTAAAATGCACACCTGTGCTGCCTTATTTTTCTATGTATTTTTCTGCATTTACAGTAATATATGGCACATTTTTCAAGGGAACAGATAGATAATGAATGATGATTGCACTGATAATAATGCTTGTCAGGAAGTGATGAGTCATTCTGTTCAACCTTGCTGGGCTTATTTTTAAATTAGGAGTCTGGTGCCTTATCTTGTTTTGGGAAATGCCCTAACACAATGTTGCATATTTTATTAAACTAGGGGGTTAGAAAAAAATCACTGCTCAAAGTGGAAAGGCGGGCGGGGGGCAGAAAGAACAGCCAATGATAATATGAGTGCAAGGGGAAACCCTTCGAGATATAGCCTTAGACTCCACTTTATACTGTCAGCAAACTTAAATATTAAGCTTTCCAGCCTAGAAAATAGCACTGGCATCACACAAAAAGTGGAAAACAACTCCAGAAAAGAAGTTAAACAAGACACAGATGGGATGAACTGGAAAGAGTTCTAAAGAACCATACAACTGGGGAAAACAATTGTAAAAGCATTGTGAAGACTGAATGTATCAGAGAGGAAGAAAGCCTTATGAATGAAAAACCCTTTTATCTACACCAGCAGTTCCCAAACTTGGGGTCACAACAATAAAAAATGGGGTAATGAACTCCCAGGGAGGGAGGCATGGGGGGATAGATACCCCCCAGATTTGTGTGCAGGGCTGAAGCAGATGCAGGTTGCCCGCTGCAGGCTCAGGGCTCCCCGCTCTGCTGTCCTCCACCCAGGGTCTCCACAGCAGAGCAGGGCTGGAAGGCTCAGTGCTGCTGCCAGGAGCCCCATGCCGCCTACACTGCTGGGGCAAAGTGTTTCCTGCCTCCCTGGCAGCAGCAGGGGCACAACTCTGTGCTGTCACTGCCACCACTGCCAGGTGGGCAAAGGGCACCTCACTATGGCAGCCTGGCCAGAGTGGGGCTCCTGGCAGTAGCACTGAGCCTCCCACCCTCCTGTAACAGAGCCTACCCACTGGGCTATGAAGGTCCTGGGAAAGGTGCATCAGGGTGGGGAGCCTTGAGCCTGCAGTGGGCAGTCTGTATCCTCTCCCCTGCAGGGCTCTGCTCTGGCTATGCCACATGACAGGGAAGAGGTTGGGGACGGAGTCAGACTCTGGCCAGCTGGGACTCAGGCACTGCGGGGGAGGGGGACAACAAGGAGGCTGCAGGCCCTAGCCCTGGTCCCATAGCCCTGGCAGCTAGAGACCACCTCCGGGAGGGCCGGGGGGGGGCGGGGAAAACAGGCAGGAGGCTGCAGGTCATGAGGGGCACTAGCAGGGTCAGCAGGGTGGGGGTCTATGGGTACAGAGTGAGGGGCCATACTGAGGAAATGGGGTCATTGAGGGAATTGGAACATAAATGAGGTTGTGATGAAGAAAACTCTGTGAAGCACTGATTTATACCATTGACTTGGGTTGGGATTTTCAAAAGTATAAAAGCAATTTCCACTGAAAGACAATGGGAATTGAAAGCCTAATTATCAGAGGCACTTTTGAAAATCCTAAACTTGTTACTTAACTTCTACATAAAGATTTATTTAAAAATTTAGACAAACATCCCATCTTCAGTGCGGATTTTCCTTCATGGTATGTTGCTATGTTTTCCATACAATTAAACAACATAGAGATTTATAATGTACAATTAATATAATTTCATATAATACATTTTAAACAAAGTAACAATAACAATATCTAGAAGTCTTGACTTAAAGTACTTAAAATCTGATGAAGAATGTTTTAGTGATTTATCCCCTCATTGGCACAAGTGTGCAGGTACAAACAACTTTCTCCAACTCTTATAAGAATGCTTTTCCTCTTCAAGCCCTTTCCATGAAGGCTTTGAACTCTAATGATCACACAAGCACTGTACAGAGGTAGGAGAGCATTTGTTTTGAACATTTTATCTGTCATGTCTTGCAGCAGCCAGTGAAAGAGAAGCTCTATGAGAGGGTTCGAACCATCAGATACTGCTGTCTGAGTTTTCTATGGTGTGATCTGTCACAGATCAGAGATTTCTAGCATGGCCCCAACACAAAAAGATACTAAATCTTTCCAAGATTAACCCTGCAGGCTCTAAATAAAATGATTCTTTGAGGCTCATAGCTTGTCATATAAAATCCCCCAAACCTTTTATCACAATATAAATTCTAGTTCCACACATTTTGGAGTGACTCTCATTTTGCCCCTATGAATTATAATCTGAGAAAATACTATTACAGCAAAAGCTCTGTTATCCAGCACCCATAGGGAATGTGGGGGTGCCAGATAACCAGATATGCCAGTTACCTGAGAGGCCCGAACAGGTATCTGTGCCTGTTTGGGCCGCTGCCCCTCACTGGTGTTAGGGTACCAGGGGACAGGGAGGGGAGCCCCACACAGGCTGCTTTGCCCTAGGCCATGGGGGTTTGGCAAGACCAGAAGTGCCACAGTGGGTGCTTCCGGTTTCACTTTTGCCGCATCAACGGGCATGCCAGTTAATGGAGTATGCTGATTTCTAAGGTGCCGGATAACATGGCTTTTACTGTAATAGAAAATTCTAAAACCTCAGCCAGCAGGATGGTGTCTAAATATTAAGCAGGCCTTAATTAATCTATAAGATATTAGAGCTTCCATTACCATTCTATTCATTTTTTTAAAAGTCTGCTTGAGACATTTGCTCTTGAATTATGGACATAAAGATTGTGTAGTTTAACAGGGCGACCATATGCCCCATCTTCCCTAGAGCAAGGAAGATTTTAAACACCTATCTGTATGTCCCATCAATTGGGTCACACAAACACTTTCCCCCCATTTTAAAAAACCTCAATTTTTGTACGAAGGGAGCTGTGTAACCCCCCCACCTGTTCTGCAGTTCTCCATACTGCCTCCCACCCACCTCCCAGCACCCCTCTCTCTCCAATGCTCTGTACCTCTCTCCACCCTCTGGCAGTCTCACCTGAGACCAGAACTCAGAGACAGCTAGGCATTAAGGCTGTGTGAAACAACACCATTTTGTTTGGACTTCCATTTCACCATTTTGCAGGGACAGTGTTTCTTTTCATCATTTTGTTTAATTTCAAAGCACTGTTCCATTTTGTTTCGTCAAAACTGTTTCGCTTTTTCAACACATTTCGACCATGGGCTATAATGGGGAATCATGAAAATGCCTGCACTGCTGGTTCAGGCAGGGGCCAGTGCCAGCACTCAAGTCTGCCTGGCGTAGCCCGTGCCAAGAGTTGGGAACAACCCAGTGCTGGTACTGGCCCCAGCTGGCTGCAGCAGCCTGCTGTCACCCCACATGCAGATCTGGGAGCCTGCACCCCCCCAGATGGTCTGCAGGGCTATGCCAGACCCCTCCTGGGGGGCACAGGCCCCTGGATATGCATGCAGGAAGACAGCAGGCTGCCGCTGCTGTCTGGGACCAGCACTAGGCATAGTCTGTGCCAAGCACCAAGAAGCCTGGTGCTGCCACTGGCCCTGCCCAGCAGTGGCAGCATGCTGTCATCCCGCACGCAGATCTGGGGGCCCACCCTGCAGCAAGCCCAGCTTTGAAACTCTAAACTTTTCAAAAGTTCCAAAATATTTTGAGTGCCCTTGTTTTGTTTTGAACCTGTTTCAAAGCCTTTTCTTTTGTTTCAATTCCGCTGTTTCAAGCTAAAAATGCATCGAAACAGCTTCAAAATGAAACACCTATCTACATTTTGCACAGCCCTACTGAGCATACCAGAGACTTGGAATGGGGAGAGGCTGCAGCATGTCCTGTTTTGAGACTTAGGAAACATGGTCGCCTTATTATTTAATTATCTCTTTTCTCTCCAGTGAAAGGTTTTTCCTAAGATTGCTCATTAACAATGTCTGTCCCAAATGTGAAGATGCTGGCCTGCTTTACCTCCCACAATGTTCACACCTCATTAGTATGAACATTATTCAGTTATTTATCTATTTAGTTTTCCAGAGTGCTTCAGCTATTGTGTTTGCTCCATTTCAAAGAATAAACTTTCTACCCTACAGCCTCACAAAAATACTTTGTTTAATTTAATCTAACTTTAGTAATTGCATTTTTCCGTGTTTTTGGACACTGAATCAGTTCTGGGAATGCACTCTAGGCTCCATTTAGAATCCTATAAAATCTCAAACATTTCCTGTTCTAAATGTCTCAATCCTTAGATTTACTCTACAAAACAACTTAGTAATTATATTCTTCTGATTTAAGATTTTTCTGTAATTTCTCTCTTAAACAGTCAAGTGCTCTGGTTAAATTGCTACATTTTCCCTCAAAGAAAAAAATTCAAAGCAGTGAGGAAAATAATTATCATTTCTTAATAATATATTCAGTTGTATAGACAAACTAACAGATTCTGGCCCTGCCATCAAAAACTTGGGGTTTGAGAAAAGGTGGGAAAGTAGAAAATGAAAAAGCAAGCATTTGCAAGGATGTTGAAATTTATAGCCAATTCCTCTGCACAAGTTTCACACATACAAAAATCTGACACACATAAATTTACATGTAAAAAACTACCAGAGAAGAGCAAAGTTTTATGTTTAAGGAGACTAGGGTTGAAAAAAGGCAAATTAAGTTTTATGTAAATTTCCTGATGCACTACAGAGTCAACAGGCCTAGCTCTATATGAATACATGGTGGAAAAACTAAAATTGAGTTGAAAATATAGCATTAAAATAGAAGTACAAATAATAGCATATATACATGAATACAGAAATAATAAGACATCAACAGACTGGAAAATAAAAACATCTAGTAAATTAAACATTATATAAATATTAAATCATAAAAATTAGATGATATATTTGGTTCATTAGCAACATGTTAGGTGTAGCAACTGGATTTAATTAAAAATTAAGAAAAATACATTTACATTTAAAATGCTCAAAGCTGTTAACTGCAGTCCAGTAAAGTAAGCATACAATTCTCCCTGGGCATATAGTGTATTTAAGATTTTAAATTTTGTCTGCAACAGCCTTTCACATGCATAGCTTTTGCAGTGCTGCTTAAAGTGTTATATTTCACTTTGCCATGTGGTATGCTATGTTTTCTGTTTTTTCTGGGTTTTCTTGCTATCTATTTATGCAATACCACCAGGTGCAGAACTGCTTCATTTGTGTGGTCTGATATGCACAAAGTTTAAGGCAAATATAAATATATAAGCTTTATAAACCATGTTACAGGTATAAAACTAACTATATTCAGTCATCCAGATGTACTGTGCATAGACTGAGAAACTTCCCCTAACCATACCAAAGAGAAAAAAAAAACTTTCCCCAGTCTCAAATGTATGTCAAATACAGCTGGGTATGGGAAGTTTAATTTAAAAGTATTGTTCTAATTCATCAGACAAAGTAAAGTTTAGTTATATAAGAATGAAAAGGGAGATGATAACTGCGGATACATGAAGACAGCATGCTTATCATGGCATTCACGCCTACTTGAATGTTCACCTGGAAGAAAGTCATATTGACAGTTTAGCACTTAAAGCCATCACTATTCACACACACAAAATTAATAAAAAGCTAGAGTGTTATAAGTCCTAAGTCTATATTAATATGCAAGTGAGAGTAGAAAGCTGAAGACCCACTCTGGTCCAGTACAAAACCCTTCCCTTTTGAAATCTGTTTTTTCTTAACAAGGCAAGGTATTTTACATCAAGCAAAGACTGCATGAATCACAATTTAGGCCTTCCTCCCAGGTCTAGCTGCTTCCAAGTTTTCTTGCTGCAGTGCTTGTGCTTTCTAGACCTTCAATGTCTTGTAAGGTGCTCCAATCTCCCTCTAAGGTGAAGTCTTACCTGCAGTGACTTGCAGCTATCTAAGACCTACTAACTGGGTAAGGCATCTTTGCAGGGCTAGTTACAATCCGAGTCCAAAACCCTGAACAAATACTATGCAAAGCTAGTGTTAGTTATACTGTATAAATGTACCTAATGAGGTAGTAAAGAGAAAGGACAATCTTAAAATCAGGCCTTTGTTACTAGAGAAACTATTTGACTCAAGAAGAGTAAACACACCACATTTTCAAGTTCTGCAGCTTTTAAATCTTCCAGCATTCCTTTAACAGGACATTTGGGAACTAGCACCGAGGTGGCACACGTATGTGTGTGTGTCTACTGATAACATAACTTTAAGAGCTTTGAGAAAGTCTTCTGCTGCACCTTCAGTCCTGTGTGAGATCCTCAGAGAACTTTTCCAGTTACTTTATATAGCACTTTACTGAGTGCTCAATAAAATAGGAAAGTGTCATTTCAGCTTATTTTATTTTGAAAATGAGACTCATTGATCAGGTGAAGTGTTCCTCTTCACCTCTCCAAACCCATGAGCACAGGCAGCAATGATGCAGGATTCACATATACCGACAAATACCAGAAAAATAAGAATTAACCTTCTAAATCACTGAAATCAAAATCACTCACAATTAATACAATGATAGGCAAGTAGTATTAACCCAATTTTAGGAGAAGCAAGATGACCTCGATTAAATGGCAAAACGTAAATCCAAATGGGGACCAATTTGTATTTCACAAATCACGCTGAAGTCCTTTTATCTATTGTGACAAATCATCCTTACATCTCAACCGCAATCTATTCATTTATAATAACTTTAATATGTCTTAGCCTGTTGTTGTTTTATTAGATCTGTTTAAATCTACTATCTACTCAATACATTTCAATGCTTTACCTTACAAATCTATTTTCAAATACACCACCTTGATGATAACCCTGAAAACTGTTCTCTCATTTAAAGGCATGAGAATATTTGATCACTAGAGCTGTCATACTATGGATATAATGTCATCAGATAAAATTGTACTGAGGACCAGTCCCTGGCTGCATAAGCATGTCCTCCTACAATATTACATTGACAATGTAATTTAAAACACTCCTATTCCAGCTTTTACCACAGGACACTATTTAGGTATGGAAATTATAAACTCTGCTGGAATCAAGATTTGACCTGTGATTTTGTGGCGCTTGCCTTGCTCTGATGAGTTTCTATAATTGTGGAGAAGGTGGGAAGCACTTCATTAACTGTAAACTATTTTAAATCATGATTTTAAAAAAAAAATCAGCTGTTGATTCTGTTACTGACTCTTGGTTGGCTAATATTCCATGTTGTTTATCTGGTCATGCCAAACTAGTTCACTTTTAGCTGATATAAATATTAGACTACAATCTTACTTTACTTATATTTCATTTACTTTTTCTACACTTTAAAATTCACTTTTCTTCAGTGATTTGTTTCTATTTCTCCCCATAATGTCCTTACTTTTTCTCTCCAGACTAACACATAACCAAATATACATCAAGGAAGACAAGATGAAAGATACACTTTTCATGGGCTGAATCCCCCTCCCCACAAATACTTTGGATTATATCTTCTTCCTTCTAAAACCTTAAATTCAAAAGGTCCATCAATATTCTCATCCCTCCCACTCTGTTCTCCAGAGAAAAATGTTGATTGCAGCAAAATTATTTTTAACTGCCTCCATCAGCCACCCACAGAATTTCTCAAGGGGACAATTAACACATCTCCAATCTCAGTCTTCCCATGATCATTTTGGGGGTTGGATTATCTTGTTCACTTTTAGGCAATAACCCATCTATTCAACCTTGCAACTTGGTAATCAATTACCAAGCAGGCTAAACATACCCAATTCCTCCTTAAGGAATAATTCTTCAGCACTAAACTGGACAGTATGAACTTTGGAAATTCATTCCCCTGGACACTGTAATAACAAAACAAACCTACACTCCAACAACAATAACTTACAATTTCCTGCTCTTTTTATAAAAAATCTAGCCATGCAATGCACTAGCCAGCATAATCTGCTCCATCTCCAGCTTGCTTTCATTAGAATTTCATGTTTGTCCAAATTCTGCCAAATAACTCATATTAAAGTGAACTATTGTAAAGTATATCTCTTTCCTGAAATAGAAGCATCTGATCTACTTACAGAAAGCACAGCAAAAATGC
This sequence comes from Gavialis gangeticus, assembly GCF_001723915.1. NCBI lineage: Eukaryota > Metazoa > Chordata > Crocodylia > Gavialidae > Gavialis > Gavialis gangeticus. The sequence goes on from NW_017729031.1 coordinate 64,503,965, forward strand.
TCAAATATTACAGTGATGGACAACAGAAAAGTAGAAAATGCTGCCCTCTGTTACACCCAAGCAATCTATTTTCTTCAACAATGTTAGAAGGCATAATTGAGAGCTGAGTTTGGCCTTGCACTAACTTGTCATCTGGGCTAGGGCCAGACATTCAAAAAGCCTGAGGCTGAATTTATTCAATTTTTGCAAGTTAATCTAACCTGGCTAGGCTGAGCTGGTTTGCAGGTGCACAGACATTTCTTCTGGACTGAGAAAATGCAGACGCGTGCTTGCAGTGGCTCAGGCTAGAAGCCGGGTGGGGGGGAGCTAGAGCAGATCTCTCTTCCCTGCCACAGGGCTGAGCTGAGGTGGGGGGTGGCCAGGCCCTGGCAGGACGCTCTGATTAGGACCCCTCTCACTGCTCCTGACCAAGGAGGGAGCTGGCAAGGAGTTGATAGCATTTAGCACCCCATCAAAAAAAAAAGCCTCCCTCCTTAGTCCAAGCTCTTCTTAAACAACCTTTTTCCAAGGAAGGAATGGAAGGACATTACCTACCAACCTGTTGATTAGCTGCAGATAGCCCTAAGTGGACATTGTCCTGTCTGCCTTTGTCCTGTCTGCCTTACACAGACACCTCTCAGAATTAGCTAGCATACCATATGCTGGCTGTGGTCCATGTTGTGGGAAAGGGAAGAGGGGGAATCCCTGCTTGAGCAGGAAGTGGGAGTGGGGGGGCAAGGGGAAGTTAGACAGACCCTTCTGTGCCTGCAGTCTCTGCTGGAGTTCCAGCTTGGGACCAGAGGGGCAGGGTCAGCCCTGCTCTGGAGCAGACAACCCAGCGCAGGGCTGCAAAGCATCTGGGATGCTGGGGGACTCTAGTTTAAGTTAAACCAGGAAGGGTTCTGGGACAGACATTGCATAAATCAGTTTGACACAAATCAGTTATGTCTGACCAAATCAATTTCTGATCACTTAAACTGGTTTATGTGTAATGTCTGTCCCTAGCTTTGGAAGTTAGAGTTAAAGACTAAAAATGAAATTGTAGCTGACTGTTATTATTTATATGTATTGTGGTAACATGGAGAAGCCCAAGTCATGGATCAAGACCCCAGTGATCCAGGCAGCTTGCAACCACAGAAGAAATAGATGGCTCCTGTCCTAAGAACACATATAATTTAGGATTGCAGGCCACCTTATTCTGACACCTTGCTTTTTCTTCCTGCTAGTTGAATCTAGTTAAAATTACTGGAGTTGGAAAGCATGTTTCACCTTCTAAGTTTTGAGGGACAACAAGGCAACTTAAGAGATGGTAAGGGAGCAGATTACCCCAACTGGACTCTAACAAGCACTCTGAAGGAATTCTACATCTGTTCAGTGTCAGTGTTAGACTTTGGCTTGGAATATTAATGAGTATTAATAACAGCAGGAATTTTAATATTACAGCTCAGATATGTGCAATCCATCCTACACATCCTTTTAAATTTATATAGAACCTTTTAAAACTATTTCATAGATGATAGAATTCTAAGACTTGAATTTTAAATGCATAAATTCCTCTTGAGTACCCACATTTGCAAAGTTTATTGAGACAAAAGCATTCAACATAGTTTGATCTGCATCTCTTTTATTTTTGTGCATTTGATGTCTCCACTAATAGAATCATTATTCCCTTTTATTATTATGTAGATCAGAGTCAATCTAGAAAATTATCAAGACAAGCCCCCTATCAAAAACTTCTTTTTAGTTTACTGCCTAAGTTGGTGCTTGGATATAATGTGATGCACAATGCCTTATGAAATTATCATCGATATATATATGCTAGTAGATTATACACATACTATGTTGTTAGATTTTTATAAACTTTGTACTATTTCATTTCGCTCCCCTTTTGTTTGATTTACTAGACTTAGTTTGTTATATCCTGTCACTTGAAGCCTGTTTCATAAAAACATTTTCAACATTTTCTGTAACTTCTTTAGGACAAGAACCTACTTTTTAAAAACTTTTTTCCTATAAAACACTTGGCAGATAAATAAGTAATTGCAATAATATATAAAATTCAGGAATTTAAAAACTGAAGTCACTTCTGAAAGTGATTCATGTTATGTGTGGTTGCATACATTCAAGTATCATCCATCCAGTTAAACTCCATCCATGGTATCCCTAAAATCTTGGTGAACTTGAAAACTGTGTAGTTCTGGTCTCTGTATCTTAAAAAGCACATAGTAGTATTAGAAAAGGTATGGAAAAAGGCAAAGGTAATGAAGGGAATGGGCAATTGCTGTAGCAGAAGTGATTGAAAAGTTTAGGACACTTTAGTCTGGAAAGGAGAAAGATGAGGGGGAAAATGATAGAGGTTTATAAAACGATGAAGAACCTGCATAAAGTAACTAGGGAACTGTTATTCGTTAAGTCCTAGAATACAAGAAATAGGGGATTCCGGAATGGATTCAGAGAGGGTGAGGGGTGCAGTCACACTTCCTTTTGGACCAAGCTGTGGGAGAAATAGCCAGAGACTTTTTAAAGTCCTAAAGTAAAAAAGAATCTCTTTCCTACCCTCCCCTCCTATTCACATCCTGCCCCTTCCCTTGCCCAGCTGACTTGGGCTACGTACAGACAGTCAAGAAGCCTGAAGCTAAATTGATTGAGTCTTTGCAGATTAGCCTAACTGCACAGATTAACATGAAACAGAAATGAACAGACATTTACTTTTGATTAAAGAAATGCAGCCACATGCCTGCAGAAGCCAGTGGGCACTAGAGCACAGCTCTCTGGATGTGTGTTCACTTCCTCCTCTTGCTACCCCCGAGGTCTCTAATTTGCAGTCCACAATTACAGCAGCAGGATTCTTCAGGGTTGCTCATCGCTTCATCTTCCTGCTTCCAGGTGCCCCTGGGTTTTGTAGTCCACAATTGCAGAAAGCAGTAAATTTGAGCAGGTCAAGGGGTGTTTAACACCCCTTTGTGGTCCCAGACCCCAGCTCGGGTTTGCCTTGGGGTGGGCAGTCCCCTCACTGTAGACTGGGCTGCATCCCCAGCCAGGCTTGCCCTCTGCCCCCACCACCTCTTTGTCAGCCAGCCCTCACTGCTCCAGTTAGGAAGCAGAGGGGCAGGACCAGCCCTGCTCTCTGGGCCAGACAGCACAGCCCAGCCCAGGGCTGGAAAGCGTGCTGGGATACTAGGGGACTGTGATTTAACTTGAATCAGGAAGGGGTCTGGGACAGAAGTTTCATAAACCAGTTTGACCCAAATCAGTTAAATCTGATACTACATTCAACCAGGTTTGTCTTAAACCAGTTTCAGCCATTTTGAAACTGGTTTATGTGCCCTGAACTTATGTTCTGTTACAGGTTTAAACTGTTTCTGGTCACTTAAACTGGTTTAAGTGTAACTTCTATCCCTAGCTTTGGGTGTAGGGGAGCTCCAGGGCTTCTTCTGAATTGGTCCAGGGCCACTAGCAGCAGCAGGTGAATTCTTCCTTCTTGTCTGTTCTGACCAGGTATTCCCTTCTACCCACTCACTGAAATAAACAGGAAACAGGTTTAAACCATACAAGAGAAAGTACTTTTTAATATGGAGTTTATTTAATTTGTGGAACTTGTTGCTGCAGGATGTTAGAGAGACAAATTGGATAGGCAGGTTCAAAAAAGGAATTAAACAAATTTACAGAGGACAGCTCACTGAGAGCTATTAAATAGAACACCTAGGGATGTATTCTTTGGCTAAACATACCCCTGTACTCTTACTCTCCTTCTAAAGCATCTACTGCTTGCCACCCTCAGTGACAGGATGACAAGACGAGATGGACCACTGATTTGACCCAATAAGATTCATAGATTGTAAGGGGTTAGAAGGAACCTCACAAAAAATCATTGGGTCCAGCCCCCCTGCACTAGGCAGGAAAGACAACTGGAGTCAGGTGACCCCAGCGAGGCAGCTGTCCAGTCTCCTCTTGAAGATTTCCAGGATAGGTGATTGCACCACCTCAGAAGTGAGTTTAGTCCACAATCTGGACACCCTAACTGTGAAGAAGTTTTTCCTAGTGTTAAGCCTGAAACAGTCTTCCAAGAGTTTGTGACCATTAGTCCTGGTTTTCCTCAAGGATGCCCTAGTGAACAGTTGTTCACTGAGCCCTTGATGCATTCACCTCATATAGTGGTAAGCTGCTACCAAGTCCCCTCTCAGCCTTCTCTTTTTTAGGCTGAAGAGGCTCAAGTCCCTCAGCCTTTCCTTGTATGGCTTGTCTTGCAAGTCTCTGATCATACGGGTGACTCTTCTCTGGACTTTCTCAAGCTTTTCCACATCCCTGTTGAAGTGCGGCACCCAAAACTGTACACAGTACTCCAGCTGTAGTCTCAATGCTGAGTAAAGCAAAAGAATCATTTCTTTGGCTTTGCTCAAGATGCATTGGTTGGTGCATGCCAGAGTATTGTTTGCCCTGCTGGCTTGCACTGATGACTCATGAATCACACTGATGGCTCATGTTCATACTATCGTCTGTTATTACCCCTAGGTCCCTTTCAGGTGTGGTGCTAGTCAGTTTGGCACCACCAAGCCTGTATGTATGTTGGGGATTGTTCATTTCCAAATGGAGCACTTTACACTTCTCACTGTTGGACTTCATCTAGTTTCAATCTGCCCAACTTGCCAACCTGTCTAGGTCCACCTGTATCTGCAGCCTATTTTCAAGCGTGACTACACTCGTCCATAACTTGGTGTCATCCACAAACTTGGCCAGTGAACTCTTCACCCCCACATGCAACTCATTGATTTAAAATGTTGAAAAGTACTGGATCAAGCACAGACCCCAGAGGGATGTCACTGGCCACTTCTTATCAGGATGACACAGATCCATGCATTAGAACTCTCTGGGTCCTACAGCACAGCCAGCTTCCTACCCACCTAACTGTTGTGCTTGTAATCCTCCAATTTTCCCATGAAAACATCATGGGATACCAGATCAAAGGCCTTTTGGAAGTCTAGGTATACAATGTCGACCTCCTCTCTCTTATCCAGGTGGCTAGTTACCTGGTCGTAGAGGGAGATTAGGTTGGTAAGACAAGACCTGCCCACAACAAAGCCATGCTGGCAGCCTTCTTCTCTTCTTCATTCTTTAGGAGAAGAGACTAACTGTAGTAGTCATCAATCTCCTGCTCGTGGGCCCTGATGGCATGAAGTCTTCCTACCTGGGCCTGAAGCTCAGTCACCTGGGACTCCAGAGACCTCACTAAGAGCATACACCTCAGGTGGGGTGACCTTGCTCCCATTCCCAGGTGCTGGCAGCCATGCCAGGCAGCCCCTACAGCCCAGTGCCAGGGGCTCTGTCTGGGTGAAGGCTGGAACCAAGGGGTCCATCTGGGTGGGGGCCTCAGGAACTTCTCATGTTCAAAGAGCAAGGAATTTCTCATGTTCAAAAACGCTCTAAAATATGGGAAGATGAGTGTTATAATTTTCTTTTTAGAGAGGGAGGCAGAGAGAAATTAAATGAGTGACTCAAAGGTCACACATTTAATGCAAGCAGAATGCATTTAAATACATTTCAATCTTGTGCAACCACCATATTACATGCTATAATACCAAGTTGCCATTTTTGTGTGCTCAGTCATCCAAACTACATATTACCTACTCACTTGGAGCTCGATTTGGCCACAGAACATAAAAGCACAATTGGATACAGGAGACCCTTGCCATTTGTGGGGGATCCATTCTGGAGATCCCCGCAAATGGCAAAATCCATGAATAGTGATGGGGCTCCCTGTCAGACCTCACAGCCCCCCCCTGCTCCCCCCCCCCCACAACAAGCTGGAAGCATGGGACTGCCCCGCAGTGCCTGGGGACCAACCGTGGCTGCTTCTGAGGGAGAAGATGCCACCTCCATTCCCATCCCCAGCACTTGCTCTCTACCTGCCTGGCTCTGCCCTCCCCCTCTGCCCGCCCAGCTGTGTTCTCTGCTCAGCTCTCCCTGACTCTGCCCTCCCTTGCCCTTCATAGCACTCCATGCCTGATTACGCAGAGGCAGGAGCTCAGTGCAACACCAGAGGGAGCCACGGTGGTGCTCGTCCCAACCTACCCCATTGGTGCAGTGCACTGTGAATATTCAAATCCACGAATAGCGGATTCACAAATAGCAAGGGTTTCCTGTATTTTAGATAAAGGTTAGGCAATCTATGGTCTGTGGGCCAGATCCAGCCCATAAAAAGATTTTACCCAGTCTTGCAAGCACATGCTATTTTTATATTGTGCCATTTGCTTGAGAATGCACTATCTAGTGGCCTCCTCTGTCAACTGCCACCTTCTGAGGACCAAGCTCCATTAAAGTCAAGTGCCAATGAAAGGATGCCCACCCTTCTTTTAGATAGAATAGTCTTTCACAATCTGATCAGAAATTTTGTGACTAAACAGTTTTTATGGACAATACCAGTTCACTGAAACTGAAATGTTTCATAAAAACATTTTCAACATTTTCCCTCCTCTTTCACGTGGAAGGCTGCCACAGTCCATTCTTCCTGAGCAGCACTACCAGGTAGGCTGCCTCAAAACTGAGGATACTTGGGCTTTCAAGATCCATGGTCTAGTACACAGCCATCACTGCCCCAGAATCTACAGTTCAGAGGCAACTGTGCCACAAGTACCACCTCTAAGTCTTGCCCTACCCTCCTGCCTCTAAAAAACAAACAAACCTGGAAGCCTAGCAACCCTGCTAGCCGCAGCTAAGTCAGGAGACAGAACTTGAAATCTGTGGCTCAAGTTTCTTTGGCCCTGGTCACATTTATTTACCCACAAATGCCATGATGTTCTAGTACTGACTCAGCTATATAGGTCATTCATATTTCTTCTGTCCCCTTCCCTGACAGTCAGCTGTTTAGAGAAACAACCTTGCCAACATAACACAGTGACATGACAAAAGACATGTAAATCAATGCAAACTCTGAAAAATAAGCACTCATTCCAGGTCAGATACTTGCTGCCTCTCTCTTTTTAGACAATAGGCATTTATTTAATAGAGAAACACTAAAGTGTTTATGGTGTTTGAGCAGGCAGAATTATTTTAAATATTTTAGAAATTGCTTGATTTTCCACAATGTAAGTAACACAGCAATGGTGTTACTTGGAACAAAAGCTCACATTCAAGAGAAATAACAGGACAATGATCAGTTTAGTTCCCCCTAACCTAATAACAAATGCTACTGCCATTCTAGTAAGGCCAGGACAGCTATCACTAGTTAGCATTTTTAATGAAGGCCCTCTCTGCAAAAACAAAGCATGTTATTTGGTACCTCAGAGACAGTAATACAAATTGATAACTAACTGCTTGAGAAAAAATATACAGAGGGAGACTACTGTATATTTGGCTTATATTCAGTGAGAAGTACCTTAGCTACCAAGGAACTCTTCAGTTAATATATTCTCAAATCCTATTTCTAAGGCAGCAATAAGCAACCATTTAATCTAGCAGGATGGACCTACCCAGTTTGGGTCAGAGGCAGGTGGGTGGGCAGTGCTTCAGCACCCATCTGCCACTGCCACTTTTCCCAGCAAAGGCATAGGAAAATTGTTTATAACCAATGTGTCTCCCCATGGTATCAGGCGAAAGCTGCTGCCCATACGCTGGGTCAAACAGCTCCATGGACCTGGCTTGTAGGTTGCTGACCCCTGCTATAAGGGATGGTAAAAAGTAATATTTGGTATCATTAATTGTGGTTGACTTAAGCCAGTCACTTTGGTGACCTATACACATGTTCATAGGTGGGGGGTGTTAAATTAAAAAAACACAGTGTCATATGTATAAAGCCCCCATGCATTTAAAAATGGTCATAGGATGCTTTTATTTATACCTCATTGAATGAAGTTTAGTTAAAGCGCCCCATGGCCATTTTTAAATGCACAGAGATTTTATATGTATGATGCTGCAGCAATGCTGCAAAGTTCTAATTAGAACATGGAGCAGACTCAATTAATCAAGTCTGCTCCATTGTATTCTAAGTAGAATGCCAATAAACAAGTGTATAAGCAACCTTTAGTGCTATATCATGTCAAGAACTCATTTCCCAAACTGGACTGACTAAATATATAGTGGGTGTAACAAAGCCAGTACAGGAAAAAAAAAGAGGTAAAAAACTCAAAAGACTTAAGTTCTATTACAGTACATTTCTAAGGTTCCTTTTCTTTGCATGTGTGTCATTGGTTTTTTTTATGTTAAAATGAATTGAATGACAAAGTTACAAACAAAAACATAGTTCACAATCTTTAAATAAAATAACTGCATACTTGGAAGCAAAAGAGAAAACATGCTGTTTCTCTGCTGCTGTCTTTTTGTGACTCATATTCTGGGAGTGGTACCAGAATGCCATGTTGTCCTACTTGTATGGAAAAGTCTATTCTTAATTAAGGTAACATGGTGCTAAACAAATACAAAGCACTGGTTTCAACTGCATGGTGGAGAGGAGTGGGTACAGGGAGAATGTAATGTTTCTTTTCTAAATGATAGGGGGTTGGTAATGTTCTTGTGCTATTTCTGAACACTATTTCTATTTGTTCATTAGGGTTTTTCTATGTGGGAAGGAGTTTTTTTGTTGTAATCCAAGTTGGGATTTTAAATCAATAGGTATAACTCTAGAATAAAAGTGTCTCTATTTTGGTTTAGCTCATGTTCCCTGGGAAGGGTTTAAGGTGAAGAGGGGTGGGGAAAGGCCTATCTTATACTGGTATCAGACTAGTGGTTTTCAACCTGTGGTCCGCAGACCCCTGGGGGTCAACAGACTATGTCAAAGGGGCCTGCAAATAATTAATATGATCAATCAAAAGTACGTGAACTCCCACACTTACAAGTCAAAGGAGTCCACACCTCCATTCTAAATTCCTAAAGAGGTCCGCACCTCCGTTCAAAATTTTTTAGGGGTCCACATATGAAAAAAGATTGAAAACCACTGTATTAGTGTTACAATTACATAGGGAGCTACAGTAAAACCTTCCCCTGCAAACAAGAACTTGGTTTATTTTTTCCTTTCCAACTTGTTTCCAAAGACAAAGTAACAAAGTTGGCTATTATCTAATAAATAATAGTTGGACTTTTCTAAAGAATGAAAACATTAAAAAAATATAACTGTGTTCCTATATTCTATGCTTATTCATTTAGCTAACTAACTTTATGTAAGGATACTATAGTGAGTAATACCTAATATTTTAAACATGTGTAACCACAACTTCATTCCTTATTCATGATGGAATGGCAGTACCCAGGGCCAGAAAATTATGGCTGGGCTTTCCGTGCTAATTAAGGAGAGACGCATACAGAAACTAACACATTTGTGATGGAAGGAAAGAGATTTTTGTAGCAAGGGTACTGATACAGAAAAAGAGTGATTTTAAATGTGGAAGATTCTAGATGGAATCACAAAATGAAATAATTATGACCTCTATGTTTCTGACATTTCCCTCTGCTGCAATTCAGCAGAAAAAGATAAAGCTTTTCTCCCCATTTATTGACTACACACTTGTGGCAATGCAGAACTTGCACACCAAGGACAGAACTGAATCATTTAGCTGCACATATTAAAGGGAATACATTATTTAGAGCTTCAGAACTGTCATTGGGCACATTTTCCCACAGTTGTATGCTGCTTTTACATCCAGATGTAGATGTAAAAGTGAGTACAACACGGTCACATGGTGAATGTGTGTAAATAGGATTTGGTCTTCAATATGTAAGGATAAAAACCATTATATAGTACTCATATAATAACGGAAACTTTGAACTTCATGTCTGTTGTAAACATGCTGTCCCCAAATAAGTGCATCTTCACCAAAGCAATGACTTTTTATGTAATTAGAAGAACCTACCCAAGATGATTTAAGAGAGACATGATTGAAATAATTTCTTTAGAATATTTAGGTTTCTTTAGGTACCAATTCTACTTGCTCATGTTCAGGAAAGATCAATTCAAACTGGAGCAGGTGCAGAGAAGGGCTATCAGGATGGTCAGATGAGTGGAGAACAACTCTTCAGAACGGACTAATACAACTTGGCTTGCTCAGCCTAGCAAAATTAAACTAAAAGGACATATAATTTGCTTTCCTAGTGTTGGTTCTTTACAAATACATCAGAGGAGTAAACAACAAATTAAGCTGAAGTATGCAGGAATTAATGGGTACATTTAGGAAATAAATTTGAAATGTTCAAACCACAAGGGCAGGAATATGCTAATATGCTGAAGTAGCCTTACAACAGGAGCAGTGGCAAAAAATACATGACTAGTTCTAAAATGGAATTTACTCATTTGTAAAAGGTTTAGGTGATAGTGTTATCTATAAAAACAAGGAACTGCATAGAATCCGGGAGATCCATTCTAGTACTTTGGTTTTGTTGCTAGCTGTATTCAAAGGCTCAAATAAACAACCATGTAAGTTCAGGTACTAATAGCCTGGAGTTTTTTAATAAAACAGAATAAGATAACTAAGCATTACAACTACTGCAATGATGGTAGCAGAAGTGACCCAGGAGATAAAGCATCAGACTGGTTGTCAGGAAACTTCTTTTCTAATACTGACCTTTTGTGCAACTTTGCACGTTAGTTCATTTCTATGCATTACTTTCTCCATTAAATTTGGGTAATGGTGTTTCTTGCTTTTGTGAAGTGCTTAGAGATCTACAGGTAAAGGGAGTGACATCAACAAAAAGTAGCACTGTTATCATTTAAACTAATAACAATGGCAAACTGCAGTAGCATCATCATCCTATGAAAAGATGAATTCTCCTTAGCTCAACCGTTTGCAGGAACCAAACCTAAAAGTTATATCTCTGAAGTGGCAATAGTCCAGGATCAAATAGATAGAAACAAGATGCTTACTAGTACCAGTACTAGCCCCGACATTATTTCTACCTGCACCCAACTGAACTCAAAAAGGTAAAACATTAATTTCCTGCCCTTGATCAGAGGAAGTCAAAGAAATCACTTGGATTCTCCTCCTAACAGATGTTATTGATCAATATATGAATAGATCATCAGTTCCAAGATACATGCCTTGGAAAAATAGAAAGGTACTTAATATGACTTAGTGATCATAATATAGTTACTTGAATCCAAGATGACCCTCCCCACCTTCTGATTGGTGTGGGGTAAAAATGTTTTGTCTTGGATTCAAGTACAAGCCCACGGAGGAGAGAAGCAGGGAGCTCAGCTGTAGCTTTAGCTCCAGGCTCTGGGACTCAGCCAGAATTGAACCACCATCTGTCCCAGGCTGGAATAGGTTGTTTGGCAGAGGAGGGGCCAGATGGCTGGGGGAAGCATGAGGGGAACTGGGGAGGGGAGGGGCGGGGAGGCTGCAACTTGCACTCACACCCCTTGTCCCTCATGCCTATGACTCCTCCCCTCCACCCTCTGCTTCCCTCACCCTCTGCTACCTTATTTTCTGCTCCAGCTCCAGTTCTTCCAACCTCAATCCTGCCCAACCAGGAGCAGCCACTACTTCTCCCTGGCCAGGCTGGTCTGGGGCCAGACTGGGGCTGCATTGTTACTGACTGCCCTGGAAGAGCAGAGCTGCAGCAGGACATAAGGGGGTGGTGGGCAGGGAGTGGGGGTGGGGGATGGGAGTCATGAGGTGCAAGGGGTGGAGTCACAGGTAGCAGGGGCAAGCACAGGCATGGAAGGGCAGGTGGCCAGAGGCAGGCATGAGGGTGACAAGGGACAGTGAAGCAAGGGACAGGGGTCTGGCTGCTTATCTTCTGCTGCTATTTTTTCCACCACAGCAGTAGAGGGGGACAAATGCAAGATGACTTTCCTCTATTTAGATTCTATACATAGAAAATTATAACAAATTTTAACTTTCCATGAATAAAATCTAAGTTTGGGGCGGTCTCTTAAATTCAAAGTCATTTTGGATTCAGGTAAATACAGGAATGACCATTAAAATCAAAGAAAATGCCACTACATCTACACCATATTATGTTTGTTTATCATTACATACTAATTGTTTAAGAGCTGATTCTAATTGTCCTTTTATCATAATGTAACTCCATGGCCTTCTGTTGCACTCCTGTGGTGAGACCACAAATGAGCCATCAGAGCTTGTAAAAGTATCATGATTTCATTAAAATGTGGGCTTGAGGCAAAAAACTAGGCTGAAACTAGAGAATGGCCTTTCAAGCAATAAAATCTCTTAAATACATTTTTTTTCTAATAAAAAAACGAAAACCTAGCTCTTCAACCATATCAAGAGAAGAGTGGTTAAGAGGCACAGGTTAACTTAAGCAATTGAGAGAATGCAGTATTCTCAGTGGGAATCTATTAACATTCTCAAGTGGAGTATCATGAAATTGTACATTCATGAGCTTCTATACACTGAGAGACAGGGTCCCAGTACAGCAACAACAACAAAATAAAATAAAATCAGAGTGCCTTCACTGCAAGTAACCTAATGGATTAGATTAATGCATCTGACTAATCTATTGAGTAGGACACATAGCCAGGCAATGAAGTATTTTTGCCGAGATAAATAATTGCTTTATGCAGGCAGCTTCTTAAGGGAATCATCAAGTAATACTCAGAAGTGATGCATCATATGGCTGTTTCTGTACTGATGCCCATTTGTGAAGCTGGCATTGATCCCACACATGTGGTAGCCTGCCAATTTCAGCAGGGCATAAGTGCCAACTAAAGATGGATTTAATGTAGCCTGCACAATGTAGAAAATTACACTACTGTGCCAAGATGATCATCATGATGGCGAGCATTGTCAAATGATAGGAATGTGCCTCATTATAAGAAATCACATCTGTTGTCACTTGTGGGCATTATACCATGATTACATAGCTTTCTGCCGCATTGCTTTTTCTGGTCTGTATCTGTGCTGAAGTTCCAGTATAAGAACATGAAAAGTTGATTTTCATAATATAGTGTCTACATTTTCATGTTTTTGTTGAAAATGTCCCTTTCTAAAGCTGAATCCATAAAATACTGAAGCTTCATTCTGTTACTGTCAGTCAAGCAACCTATGTTATGATGTTAGTTCTGAAAGTAATGACATGTCCCCATGAGTAACAACATGGTTCAAGAACTTCTTGAGTCTTCATCTCTGAAGGAAAAAAGGGAAGATGTTTTTGTTATTCTGATTCAAAGGAAGATATCTGAGCTAAGATTATATGCCAAAGGTCTTTGCTGAGAGTTTCTGGAGATGCTACACGGTCATCACTTCATACATTTTGTTTTTTATTTGGAAAAAACTAATGGATTAGATTATCAGACAGAACCAGACTACAAAGTACACACCAAAAGATGAAAGCAGTCAGAGGGATGTTTACATTTTTCAACCTATGAGCTGCAGACTCTACATGTGTTCTATTCGTTTTACAATCTACTAAAGATGCCAACTACAGAAACCATGATGGTACATAACAAAAAACCCCAGGAAATGATATTTCTAATTGCAAATTATGGCAAAATATCAGAACGCACACAAGTTAAATACTTGTTTCCTATACCTTGCTCTTAATTTTATCAACGCAATAAATAATGAAAAGGAGAGGTTATATGTGTGTGCATGTGTGCACATATATGTATGTGTAAAGACTACTGGATGTATTTTTTTCTATGAACCACTCATTCTCCTAGCATTGTAAACTTGTATAATCCTGATACATTTCCTGAAAACTTCTCAGTGTTTTGTTGGTAAATGAGTAAACAATCTTATTCTATAGACTATATTCTACATGACGGACTCACTGACATAAAAGGAAATTGTATACAGGGTTAGCGGGTAAAGTATGACCTTGTGTTAGTCTTCTGTGTGTTGACATTGAAGCTGGACAAACTTGAGTATGGCATCGGGGAGATGGAATAAATAGGCAAATGTTAGTAACAGCACTTAGGGGGGAGGTGGAGTGTTCCTACCTGAGCCTAACAAATGATCTCTTCATTCTTCCAGAAAGAAGACACATAAAAATCCTAAGATATGTTTGTTGATGTCTAATTTAACCAGTCTATAACAGTACTGGTACCTGATGTTACCTGTCACAGAAGTCTCCAGGAATTTCCTGAAATTCATTTCCAGTAATTCCTAGTGAAAATTAATGCCGTTAGTGTGCTGTACATTAGGGTGTCATCATCTGTTCACTAGGAAATTAAATAATGCCAATTCTAGGATTCTCAAAACTGGGGAGCACTCTAAAATTCTAACTGAAATCAATGGGAGCAAAGCCTACTTTGCCAATTAGGTGTTTCATCTGCTTGTGTTGGAAAATACAGAGTATATCCAAATAAATCTACAATAAGAAGGGGAAAAAAACCTCATAAATATTAATGAGGCCTTTAATTAAAAATACTGTTAGTCAGAGGAAATAGCAATAAGGGAAGAAACTACTTGACACAAAGAGAAACATGCAAAATATAACATTGCAGGCAAAATTATATTTGGCATTGATTCTTCTATAAGCTCTGCAGACTGAAACAACAGAATGGCATCGCCTACTTTGAATTTTCACAGACTGTACAATATTTCAATACTGCATATGAACAAAAGACAAAAGTAAATACTGCCCTGTAGTTTGTTGCTTAATGTCTTCTGGCATACAGTGAACCATTCAAATGAAATTGCCTCCAAACACACTATTTATCAGAGAAATTCATACCAATTAAATGTCAACATAATATTTATAGAGGCTACTTGTTTTCTTGAGGGCGCCAAACGTCTGCAAAGAGGTTGGGTCAAACAAATGGCAGCCAGTGTCAAAACAATAGATAATGGAGAGTAAGAACTTCCATAGGCAAAAGTCCCTCTAACAGTCCCTGCCTGCTTAATATCATTGTACCAAAAAACATATGCATTATGCTTGGTTGGTGCCTACTGAGTTAGGTCTCAAACACTTGGATCTCACTTTGATAAGAAGGTTTCTACTGCTGAAACAATCATTCAAAATAGCAATAAAATGTGTTTAATGGGAAATATTCAAATAAGCATTATAGCTGATCACTTCTTAGGGACAGCACCAGCAAACTGCTATGAAAAGTTCAGTCAACTGATGAATTATTATAAACTTGTCACCATTGAACTATACAACAGGTACAATTAGATTAATAATAATATCTGAGCTATAGCTCTTTATCTGTCTACTTTTTTTACTTAGATTTGAAGCATACTGATTAATAATGTGTTGATGTCTTTTAAAGATTCTAGAAAGGAATAGGTTTTGAGAAGATGGAGATTGTATAGATCCAGCAGTCCTATAAGAAAATTTCCTTATAAAGAGATTCATTTTACTTCCAGTGTTTTCCAATTTCCATAAACAACATTTACAATGATATTGGCAAAGCTAGGAGGTCTGAAATCAAACATGCGTGCCTGAGTTTGCAAGTTCAGATGTACATTGGGTCATTTCTCTGCTGCTTCTGCCTGTTTTAGGATACTGTAAAATCTAGTATCCTTGCAACAGTCATGCTCTCATGAGAACTAAGAAAAAAACAATGGGCTGTGTGCCCACCTGGCCTCGAACACCAGGTCACATGCAGCTTTGGCCTGGATGTTCAATGGTGTTCGCCTCACCATCCTTGGTGGTCCGTCGAATAGGTATTTGCTTCCAGTGTGGTCGTCCCCAATCTCGTCTGCCACAACTTTGAATATTATTTCAGTGGAGGGTCCAACCACTGGAGGTCTCTTGATGGAGGAACATCTATCTGGCAGTCTTCTGCGAGGCTCCACCTCCCCTCTACATCGTCCTTATACCCAGCCTCAACAGGTCACAGCTGTCCTCCTGGCCAAGCTCCCGACCATTGAGCCCCGATTACTTTCGCCAGGGCGGTCCTCCCTGCCAACGTCAACAGCCTGCAGTACCCTACCCGGGTTAGGAGGCCGCCACCCTTTCCCTAAGGCTAACAACTGACCCTGAGGCTTAAGTAGCAATCAGGCTCCACAAGCTCTGACCCTCAACCCCTCCACCAGTGGGAAACACAAAATACAAAAGAAAAATCACTGCTGCACTCTGAGGGGCCCCAATGCCCCTTGACCAGGCTCCCTCTGCCTAGTCACTAACAACCCGCCCTTGACCCTATGGGTCTGTGTTAGGCCCTATATGTGACTGGGGTAACCAACAGACTCCACCACAATTCTTCTCCCTCACTGCCCAGCCTTTCATTTCTTTGGACCACCCGTGGTCCTCTGGTGGACACCGATCCCCTCGTCACCCACTGGATCGGCACTACGCCAATGAGGGCTGTGTTTCGCAGGCCCTCACGCTGCCCTTGTCTCTTGTCTCCTATCTGTTGTGCCTCTTCGGCCCTCCCAGTGCCCTCAATGGTCCCACCTGGGCTGGTGCCAGGAATTGCATTGGCCTCTCCAGCCCCTCAGCTGTAGGCACTGGCATCAGGGTCTTTCTGTGCCTTCTGCCCTTTTCCCCGGGTTCCCAGTTGCAAGGAGCTGCCTCCAGCTCATGGCTCCTTTCACTGCAGCCAGCAATCTCTGGCTTGCTGCAGGCGCCAAAGCATCCTTCCCCACCAGGGGAAGCAGCTTCCAGCTCCTTTCGCTCCTGCAGGAGCTGCGGAGAGACACCTCCTGTTGGTGCCCCTGCTGGTGCTGATCTGCCCCCTTCCTCATTGCTGGCAGCCCGTTTTATTTCCGCCGGCCGGTGATCATAGCTGACGTCACTGCAGGTAAATATCTTCCTTTACTATTACTTTTTTTTCCCCTTCCCTTCAGGGGGTTCCTGACCCCAAGGCTCCCCGTGGTATTTTGGGGTCCTCCCTTGGACTTTTCCCTGTGACAGGCTATCCTTGTTTGCATTCCTGAATCATTTTTTTCCCCCACAATTCGTTACCCAAAGTCATCTTATACCTGAAAATGATTCCCCTATACAGTCCTTCACGAAATATTGCAGAATGGCTACAGAGTATTCTCCAAACATATTCAACTTCCTCTGCATAATATCTCCCCAAGAAAGCTATAGTTTAGCAGCCTTTATTACTGGAAACTACCAAACAGCTACAGACTTCATTTGCATTAAACAAACACTTTAATTTTTTTGATTTTTTTTTAAATTTCAGTGGAGATATACCAATCTATACCAGTTAAAACGCCTGATCAAATTTGTTTACTGACCACTTCTCTCCACACTAGACAATTGCTTTTTTTTTTTTTTTTTTACACTAATAAAGCCAATATCGTGAAAAATACAGGCATCTGGATAATAGTGTCAAACATAACTTAAAAAGAACTTTTTATAGAAAAGCAGTCACTAAATTTCTAGGAAACAATGTGCAACAATACAGAAAATAGAGGATATTAATTTTTCAGGGTAAAACATCTCAAAGTTTTATTCGTGCTACACATTGTAAACTATATAAACACATGTCTATTACACGACAGTATTCTTTGCTTTATTATTGATAAAATACCAGAGTCCACATAGAGTATGAAAACAAATAGTCACTTTATTAGAGGGATCAAGTAATAAATTACACATTCCTAATGTACTTTATTAGGACTTTGATATTTTGAAAGAGGCAAGGAAAGGAGCAAATGTTATATTTGATCATATAACTAAGCAACTAGTAGGACGGGAAGCTTGCCCATGTGACTCATTTCATTTAACAGTTCACTGTAGTGGAGGTACAGTCAGAAGAGGAAGCTCTTGCAAAGTTAGCATGAACTTTTGAGTTTTGGACAATAAGTTTTGTGGAAACACCATTTAATAACAGGACAATAAACAATAATAATACCTACAACAAAATGATTAACTGAGTTAAAAAATGTGGTTTTGCCACAGGAATTTGTGTGTGATAGGGTTTGTAATACAGTCTGCCTGCAGCACATGAGCCAAGTGGTATAGGTGAAGGGTGGTCAAATGAGAAGAAAAGAAAGAAAGAAATTGTTTGGGTGGTAGATCATCTGTAATCTTCCTTTATTCAAAGAGCCAAATTTAGCAGCAGGCAAAAAAAAAATCTTTAGTAGAACCCACAATAATTGTACTACAGAAAATGCTTGGGTGGAGCAGAAGTCTGTAGATTGTGAATTTCAGTGTTTAGAGACTCATTTATTGAGTCGTCATCTCTTAAAATGTTACTACCTTTTAAATTTATACATTTATTTTTATGTTTTTAAATTTTATTTTTGCAAATAAAGAGAGTTCTTAATATTTTCCAGTCTCTCCTACTGCTGCTCCTTTCTGGACAAAAACGGTTTCCTTCAATATTGTATAATATTTGGACTGTGTGACCTATATGGCAATTGTGGACATTCCTAGGAGGAGCATAGGAGAGCTGCACTTCTAGGGCTCAATCCTCCAATTTATATCCAAATCCAGTGGCAGTTTCCAGGAGTACAGCAGATAAGCCTTATTAACCTACCCAGTGAAAATAACATCAATCTTAATTTGTGGCAATGCTTAGCATAAACCAGAACAGATAATTTTATGCCTCCTTTATATCTGAATTAAAACTGCAGCCTTCTATAATGCTAACACTAAGTAATACACCTAAAATACAAAGGCTGCAACATCTACAATAATTAAAATTATATAAAAAACACATTTTAATAAAAAGTAAATAAAATAAAATATTACAAAACAATCAGTACAAGTGATCTAGTCCAGTGATTCTCAACCAGGGCTCTGAGATCCTTTGAAGGCTCATGCAAGAAGTGTAAACAAGTAAGTAAAGTGTGACGAGATAAGCAGATAAGCACAGGCTCAAGCTCCCGCTGCCTGACTGCTCACCCATGCTCACTGCCTGGACTTCTCTGAGGATGTAAGCACTGGTTTGAAATGGGATGCCACTCAATTCACAAAACTTGTGGACAGGCACCCTGAATTTCAAAAGGTTGAGAAATACTTGTCTATCTTAACCACCAACCTCAGGAGTATTTTAATTTCAGAAGCCAAAAAAAAGGAAGCCCCTGATTTACAGTGACAAAACTTCATAGTGTAATTTCAATATCAATGGGGAGGTATCTACAGGCATTATATCATTTCCTCAATTTTCTATTTAGAGAATTCCTGAAAAGTTATATTTGACACAACTGTTTTAATCTTATACAACTTATTTTACTCCTTAAGTGGATTTCTTTGAGGTTACCTGGTGAAAATTATCTTTTAATGAAGAGTTTTTACATAAAGGGGAAAACACACAGAAAAACTGACTACAGATACATAAGCAGCAACTTAGAGTTTTGTATCATATTTGTTATTCCTGTAGAATTATGCATTAATGAGATATTTTTTATTATATCCATCCATTTCCCAGGCAAGCTTCTCCTTTCTGCTTGATCATGTAATAAAGTTATAAACCAATCTTTACAGGTTTCTACAGTCTGTCTGCAAGAAATCATGAGTCTAATGGAAGAATCACTAGGGGAGATGTACAGACATTACACTTAGATGTTCAGGAGATTAGACCAGGTAAAACATGTCCACCCAGTCTAACTCTTACTTGAATCCTGCTCTTTGTAAATTAATTGCAGAACAGTACAGACATTCCTAGGATCCGACCTAGAATCATGCAGCTTGTTTTAAGCTGCATGATTTTAGATTGGGTTCCAGATTTACAGACATTCAGCCAGGGCCAGGAACCCAATCTAAGCAAGTCAGGGTGGGGCAGGCAGAATCAGGGAGGGGGTGCCAGAAGGCATGTGGGGTGGGAGTTGGTAGGATCTGCGGGGGTGAGGCAGGTCCAACAGGGGTTGGCCATTGGGGGATGGAGGGGTAAGAAAAACATAGCCCCAGGTGTGGGGTGAGCAGCTGGGCTTTCCCAGCCATGGGGCTGTAGTCCAAACATGTACAGACATTCTGTAGACTGGCCTACCCATGCCCAATTTAACTGAGTGAACCTCTCAGGTCAACTAAATTAAACCAGCAGCTGGGGCTTCGTTTTTTGCTCAGTCTAACCTTTGGGGAACATCTGTACAGTTTGGCACTTAGATCGACTTAGCTAGGGATCTAAACATAGGGTCCACATATGGGTGAACTAAGTTAGATCAGGTGGCCATGTTTTACCCCATCTAACCTCTGAACTTTTAAATGTAATGTCTGTACATACCCTGGGTGAGGTTCTATGGCCCATATTCTGTCAGAGTTAAAACTGCAGTGAAAATACTGATCTCTTCTGGCTTAAAATATATTATTATAAGTTTTCTGTTCAATAACACTCTTGAGATAATTCATCAGCAGTGGAAAAGGGCAGTACTGTACCTTCTTGAAATGTTTCTGTCAATACAAGTAGAAGATTCATCCCTGTGTACCAGCTTCTGTTGATTGTTGCAACACTGCAGAATCATTACATTATAGATCTAAACTGAGCACACCTCTTCCAAAAGCCAACATAACCCAACATACCCTACTCCAGATACATAACTGAGTTGGCACAAAGGTCCCTGCACCAGAATTTTTTTTATTTTGAGATTTATGTCTTTCTTACCCCTCTCCCCGACTTTTTCATAGCCCAAATGAGCTGTAGGGAAGGAATTAATGTGGCTGATGTGCTCCAGACAAATACAAATTACACAATTTAGATAGTTCTAACCCAATATGAACTTTAATCATGTCCCTGATTTTGGAGGAGTTCAATTCAATCTCTTATGCAGAGTCTTCTCCAGTTTTAGCACAAAGAGGACAAATATAAACCCATATGAAAAAGCAAAATCTTTTCTTGCACATAAGCTCAAAGTTCTGAGTGTGGAACTTGTTCCCTCAACTAAGATACAAGTGTGGCAACCTGGAAGAAAAATCAGAAGGCCCTAGGCTTAAAAAGATTCCCTTGACAGGAAAGACAAGGGAAAGGTCAGCATGCTGTAAGACCGACAGTGAGAAAGACCAACTGAGAGCCAAGACTGTAGCAAGCAGGCTATACTTCATTTCCTAAGAAAATGAGGGACCACAAGGTGAACCTAGAAATCAGCGAAAAAAGTCCATGTGAGTTAGTGACCATGGAGGTGATTTCTGTTAGTAATCTGTATCTCTCATACTTTTGCAATATATACCTTTTCAAAAGAAGCTGCTTACATGTCATATACACTACTGTTTGCCTACCGTCTCTTGAACAAAACCTCTTTTGAGTCTGTTGTAGGCTGAAATGCCCATATATGATATTTGTAGCCTGGAGATGGTCTAAAATAGTGGTTGGATTATGGAAGGATGGATCAAGAGTAGAAGAGGCAAAATTCTGGCAGTTAAGAAAACTCTACTTGACAGACTGGAAAGGGTCTCTGAAATGACAGCTTATTCAAGGACTGTAATGAAAGGGTTTTTTAAACAAAATGTCATTTGTACAAATTTACACTTGAAAACTGAAAGCTTGTCTAGGACCTAAGAAAGGATACTTTATCTTCAAAAGCTCATCTGTATTCCTCACAACTATACAGTTGGTCCAATAAAAGATCACCCACAAAAATCTTTACCTCTTGCATTTTCTTGTGGAAGAATTTATCACTTTATAACAAAAAGTTGAATGGCAAGATTTTCAGTTTTAGATTACCCTACAGACTGCTATATGTTATCCCTAAATATGATAGATCATTGGAAAATACAGCTAATTTATGTATAGATGTACCATGTAATTGTTAAATTCAACAAAGACCCATATCTAAATGAAATAAAATACTGCTATGAAATAAACAATTCGTTTGAACTAGTTTGCCGAGGAGAATCCACATTCTGTCCTCCAAATGACTATGTTACTACATTTTTAATCAATGAAAGTGTCATAGACTTACAGGATCTATTGGATCTCCAATGGCCAATTCTGCTATTGACTCACAAATACAGCTAATTGCCTTCAATAAGAACTATGCCACGCACATTTGGCCGATGATGAAATCTTGCTTTGTTGCTTCAGGACTAGGGACAGACATTCAAAAAGCCCAAGCCTAAACTGATTCAATCTTTGCAGGTTAGTCTAACCTGACTAGGCTAAACTAATTTGTAACTGAACAGACATCCCAGAATGTAGGCACATGCCTGCAGTGGCTCAGGCTATAAGCCAGGGGGCGCTAGAGCAGCTCTCCCTTCCTTTGTACAGTACTGAACTGAGGGAGGCATGGCCAGGCTCTGTAAGAATGCTCTGATTAGCCCAGCAGGGAATTGATAACAGTGTTTATCACCCCTAACTCAGTGTTTAATACCCCACTAAGAAAACAACAGAGGGACATTGCCAGCTACCTGTTGATTCTGCCTGTTGATACAGCATGGACCGTAGCCAGCATGTGGTCCACTAGCTAATACACAGACACCTCCCTACAAGGCAGAGGGAATGAGGGAATTCCTGCTTAGCAGGGAGTGATGAAAGGGAGGGAGGTGAGCAGCCTGCAGTCCCTGCTGGAGCTGCAGCCAGAGAGCAGATGGGAGGGGCCAGCCCTGCTGTGCAGCAGAGAGCCCCATCCAGCCCAGAGAGCATGCGGGGATGCTGGAGGTGCATTGTTTAACTTAAATCAGCAAGGGGTCTGGGACAGACATTGCATAAACTGGTTTGAGCCAAATTAGATAGTTCTGATACTACATTCAATCAAATTAATCTCAAACCGGTTTCAGCCATTTTCAGACTGGTTTATGTGAATTGAATCTTTGTTCTGTTACAAATTTAAATCAGTTTCTGATCACTCACACTGGTTTATGTGTAATGTCTGTCCCCGGCCTAGAAGAAATCATTTGATTATTCCCTTCTCTCCACCTGCAAGACAAATCAAACCATCTGCCAATAGAATCCTTCCTTAGGCAATCATACACACTGCAGTTCCTCCCATGAACATGCACATGAATTTTTGTTTTATTATCTCTGTATCAATGTTCAATGAAACCAGTCTTTTTATTTTCTGTTCACTTCCTTGAATAAAAACTGTTTTAAGAGATCTGTCCTAAAATAATAAACCTGATTCAATATTAATAAAATTGAATATTTATAATATTTATAACCCTCAAGTGAAATCTTGATAAGTCCAAGACAGAACCAGCTCAGCACTTATCCATAAAAATAATAATTTTTCTTTTTAGAATAAAACATATCTTTTAGAACAAACTAATATCTTTTATCTTTGTTTTTAAAACAAAAACTTAAGCTATACCTTGTCCTATAGTAGGAACACTGATCGTCGGGTAGGCACAATTCACAATAAGTAAACTCTGTCTCCTGTGGAGTTCAATAAACCACATATTCCATATACTGATTTTAAAACACCTAAAGACCTAAAATCTTATTTCTTTTATTGACTGCACCTAGTGATTGCTTTTATTGAATGTTGTTTATTACATCAATTAGTTATCATAGTGGAATTAATCACATTTAGTAATCAAAACTAGTTGGAAAAAATGTTTTATCTAGAAGCTAATAAAATCAGAAATCCATAAAAATACTAAGAGCCAACCTAGGGTACATACACAAACTACAATACCTCAGCTGGGGTAGATGGGGGGGCACAAGGCAGAAGGGCTCCCTTTCCCCATCCCCTGCCTGAGCCTCTTGACAAGCTGCTGGCTTGGTTCGGCCTGGCCTGGCCTGGCAGGAGCTGGGAGGGGCCTGCAAGGTGAGGGAGCTCCGTTCCACCCCATTCCAGGTCTGGCCGGGCCAACCCCAGCTGGCAGCTGTCTGCTAATCCCTACCCTACCCCTCCCTCTCCGATAGCCCTGGAGCTGGTGGGGACAGGGCTGGGAAGAGAGGTGGTTCAGTTGGAGCACCCCTGCCTGCTGGCCAGAGCTGGTGCAGACAGGATCAAGTAGCAAACGTCTGTTGGTTTGGGGGGTAGAGGGAGGGTGGGAAAATTAACTCATGGCACTTTCTGTAAAGCCCCTTCATATCTTAGGCACTCAGACTCTATACCAGTGATTCACCACTAGGGTGCCATGGCACCCTGGGATGCCTTGAAATCCTTTCAAGAGTGCTGTGGATGCTGCACAGTTTCAACACTGTTAGCACTGTTGTAAAACATGATTCACAAGATAAACCCAGAGTTTTCACACAGAAATCCATAGAGTTAAAAACACTCTAACCTATTGTGGTCTTTAGGACTTTTTCCAACAAAATAATTGCTCTATTATTTTTCTGCAGTCAAAAAAAGGAGTAAAAATTAAGAACTGGCATTTTCCAAGCAGTGCCTCGAGTCTAAAGAACCACTGTTGTTTACCACTAAAAGCCATTGTAGAGGCAGGGAGGTCCCCAGTGGTGGACACTTTGTCAGTTAAGTTCTGTCATCAAGAAGGGGTCAATATACATTGGGGTTCCTTGGGATAATTTGGAATTCACAACAACCAGCACTGTCACAAAAATCAAGCAAGTGTTAGACGAAGTAGCAAATAATTCAGAATGTGAACTCAAACATTGTTTGCCAGAAATCTTCCTATGGAGCCAGCTTACAACATAAGTAACTTGGAGTTCCTCTGGAAGAATTGTCATGACAAGTAGCTAGCGAAAACACCCCTTCCCATATGAATCCCCAGTCCAAATCAGAAGGGAAGCTAACTGGTATCATAATTTTAAAACTTTCCTGTACTGACTCAAGCGCATCTAATTCCCTGCATATAATAAATACGATAACAGTGGCTTCCAATTTTAATAAGAAATCAAACATTTTCCTTCTGCTAGCATCTGTTGCAAGCTATTCAGAACTTAACATTTCAAATCTGCCTATCCAAAAGGGAGGTTTCTTGCTCTTTCCTTGCTTCCCAAGCACTGAGGTTATTGTTATTTACGCAACATATGGATGTGAGAGTGTAATGCATCCCAGTGTGAGCATTCAGAACAAATCATCTAGTACTAAATTAGCTAAAGTTTGTGGCTTTAGGATTGTACTGATGATGGACTTTACGTCTAACATGCAGATACTATCTTACGGATTTCATAGATGGGGGAGGAAGAATTGCTTTAATGATAGGCATAAATTATGAAGGTTCCCTAAAAATAATCCATTAGTCAATTTCTGAGGGGAAAAAACAATTCAAGACAATAATATAGTATCCCTACCTATACGTATATATACACACGTAGGCACCTGTCCACATAGACTATTCTACTTGCATACCCAATACGGCAAAGTATGGGGAATTATATACCTACCTAAATGTACAGACCTTTTCAGGAGGACCATACTGGTTCCAAATTCATTCCAAATTAATTCTAATGATTATATACACTAAAAATGCCAATTCAGAAGAAAGCATCTGTACAATAACTGGTCAGAGTGCCATGGGAATTCAGTTACAAGGACTTACCTGAACGTAGATATGGGCAGCAGCTTTTTTTAACTATCTGTGTCTTCCACATAAGGTGATCAGTTCTAACACAGTATTCAGCATTCATCTGCTACTACCAAACATTGTAAAGACGTATTAGATTCTGATAGTAATAATAATAACTGCTTATAAATAACTCTCCCCGTATTGATTAGTCACTTTCATAAGCAACCCATCTTTCCTAGTAAACAGCACAAAAGAAAGAGAATCTACTCACATTCCCTTAAGCCGTTGCCACATTTTTTCAGTGTGTCCTCCTAGATGATACTTTAGAGAGGTGCTTTCCAGTTCCCGGGTTGTTTCAGTAGCTCTAGCCCCCATGGTAGCTGTCCTACGGTAATACAGTTACAGTCAGACTCAGCAGCATGTAAAAGCATTCCTTAGTCCACTATAAATGTCAGAAGATCCATGCATGTAATACAGGAGGAGCTCTCACACATCAAACCATATCAGAATTACAAACTGAGGGAAGCTCTGCCTGAATTGCTATTCATTTTGATAGACAAATCCATTCTTCAAACCCACTCCCCTCCCCACCAGCCTACAGCAGTACAGAGTATAAACGGCTCTTCTGACCTCACAAGTCTAATCCATGCATGTGAGCCAGTTACTATACTACTGACTGACTGACTGCTCAAGCTCTTTCCCTGTGCACTTCGATTGCTGGAGGGATATGCACTAAAGCACAAAAGATTTCTTAAAATTTACTAGAATGCCCTGCCATGCAGGATAAACGTGAATGACTTTAGCAGTCCAGAAAAAAATAAATAAATGTTATGCAGGTTGGAGATGCAGGCTGCAACAGGAAAGCAGATGGGAAAAGCCAATATCAGCTTGCACCACTCTAGGAAAAGAGTGCCTGTTTAAATGCCAGAGCTTTTGCCTCTTTAGTTGATCCTGAATTGGTCCTTAATGAATGAATGAACCAGCCTCTTAACAAAAGCATAGCTGAACAAGCATTAAGTCAGTATTTCAGAGTTGTATAAATCCCTGCAGAAGAGAAATCAGAGAGCTCTACAGGTTGTTATTGAAGGAATATGCTGTAATCATGACTATTCACCTTCTCCTAGCAACTCCACACAGTAGGTAACTGTCAGTTTCAATGGTGGAAAATGCAGCAGCTGCAAGACAGCCTGTTCAATTAATCCTTTGAGACAGCAGCAATGTGTGTGTCAAAATCCAACGCTGAATTGTTTGTGCATGCCAGAAAAAAAGAAAAAAAAATCAAATGCATGTAAAGAGCAAAAGGAATGAGGACTAGGTGGTCTGCCAGCCATACAGCAGATTGCCAGCTCTCTCTCTCTCAAGCACAGTGCCATGCGTTTACTTGTGCAGCCAGAGCTGCTACTTGGATAGGACCGAAAGCAATTCTGCATCAGAGATGCTTACTCAGTGGCATGTTAGGGTTTACAGAGCTTTTTCATTCACTTTCTAAATATCTCTTTTTGATCTAAGAACAAAAAAGGATCTGTACCTCTAACAAGCAATCAAATAATCAGAGGCACCACTGAATTATCTAAATGATGACATCAGTTTCAGCTATAGAGCATTCAGCATGTTTAAGAGCTAGAAAGTGTGTGGGTATGAGATAGAACTTCCATCAGAAGTGGATAGCAGATGTGGGTGAAGGTGATATATGTTTGGTTTTAATATTTCTGCAGAAGAAAAAGAAAAGACAAAAAAATGCATATTTTACTGCACCAAATTCCCCCCTGCCAGTCTCCTGCACTTTCTTATCAGTAGGCTGACCATATGTCCTAGTTTGGCCAGGACACTCCAGGATTCCATAGCACATGCACAGGAGCAGTGGTGCCTACCAACCACCTGCCTGGTGCACCATTGCTCTGCCTCACCGCTAGACTCCAGCCTGGGACTTATGACCAACTGGCCAGGACCAGGCTATGGAATCCTGGAGCGTCCTGGCCAAACCGGGATGTATGGTCACCCTACTTATTAACAATAGGGTGCATTCCTTCCCATAAAATTATACACTTTAAAAAATATATCCCTTTTATATCAAATAAATCTGTATTCTCTACTAGTCACTCCTTTATTCCCAGCAGACTTATATCCGGTGATTAATTGGTGCATTTCATTTAATTTCACTTGTACTGGTTTTAAACCAGTATTATTCCATTAACTCCACCAGAGAGACTCCTGATTCTGACAGGTGTGAGAGAGAGGAAACTCAAGCCAATAAACTTCACCGGGGACTTGAAAAGAAAGAATCAAGATGGCCACACCTCATACACATTCTGGGGAGTCTCATGTGACAAAGGTGAAAAGTTACAAACTGTTGTTCTGGTCTTCAAGTACTGTACAAAATGATGTATTTAAAGAAGACAGTATTACCTTTAAAGGTGTCCTCCTCTAGCTGAACAGCTCACTAAAGAGCTACTACTTAGAAACTCCAGTCCTGTTCTACAGAGTACCCTAGGATACCTTGAAAGAAATGAACCTTTCCAATAAGTAAAAAATGGCTATTATTAGTATTAATATGTTTTTCCTTGTCCCTTATGCCCAACTCCAACACATTTGAAGAAACACTAAAAAAAAAAAAAAAAATGTTGTATTCATAGGAATGCCTTATATTCCAAGGAATTTTAAGCCCTATTTTTCCTCAAGATAGAAGTGTACACCAGGGACAAGGGACTAAGGCAGGAAACTGCCCCACTGTAGCGACACAGAAACATTAAGGATGTTTGCTCCTGTACAAGGAAACAAGAACATGAGAATATCAATTTGATACTCCGCAGAAAGAAAATGTTTTGCCTGGTCATCAGGTATACCAGGCTCCTCTCATGTAAGGCTACAGTTATAAATAAATAATGAAGATAATACTCTTTGGATCTTGGTGACTATGATAAAAGAAGATCCTGTCCCTTAAATATGACTCAAAGTAAGAGAAGGTATGTTGCCTCTTAAATTTTGAATGCTAAACAAGTTTAAATGTACACAAAAAGAGACTCTAAAGGAAGGAAAAGTATGTAATTAGACCAGTTACAGAACTGGCCACAGAAACAGGGTAAAGGGCTAATTTTGTTTTGACTACAGCTTTATTTTTAATAAATCCTTTGCTCCTAAAGGAAAACAAAAGATAACACTTTATTCAATTGTCCATTTGGTACATGAAGCTCAAAATTAGTCCAAAGAATTAAAATCATGAGAGGCTGGAGGGGGGCAGGGGTGTCATACTAGTGCTAGTACCCATCTTTCCAAAACTTACAATGCAAACTTCCCTGTTGGGAACTGCAGAAGTGCCATAAACCAATTAACGAATTTGAAAACACTGAAAATGCAGATAAATTCCTATGAATTAAATTACATCAGGTATTCAATACTTCTTTGGGGTAGAACTTTGGGGTTCATTACAGGCAGGTCCTGTCAGACCAACCTGGTGGCCTTCTATGACCAGGTCACCAAATCATTAGATGCAGGGGAAGCAGTGGACATAGTCTTTCTGGACTTGAGGAAGGCCTTCGACACTGTCTCTCATCCCATTCTCATTAAAAAACTAGGGGACTGTGGTGTTGACACCTACACGGTCAAATGGGTCACTAACTGGCTGGAGGGCCGCACCCAGAGAGTGGTAGTGG
>NW_017729031.1:64533318-64545905 GCF_001723915.1 Gavialis gangeticus
AGAAGGTAGATTCAGGCTAGATATCAGGAGGCGCTACTTCATGATCAGGGCAGTTAGGATCTGGAACCAACTTCCAAGCGAAGTGGTGCTGGTTCCTACCCTGGGGGTCTTTAAGACAAGGCTAGATGAATACCTTGCTGGAGTCGTTTGACCCCAGTAGTTTTTCCTGCCATGGAGGGGTCAGATTTGATGATCTACTCAGGTCCCTTCCAACCCTACCAACTATGAAAATATGAAATGGCTTAAATACTTCTTTGGGATAGTATTTGGGGTTCAATCCTGGAAGATGCCAAGCACTCTAGCCCTGATTTAGAACAGCACTTAAGAACATGCTAATTTTAAGCTCATGAAAAGTCATTTATTGGATCAGGAATAGTGTGTTTAACACCTTATAGAACTAAGCCCTTAATGGTTATGGCTTACTTTGCTGACTTTCATAAATTAGTCGTCTCAAACATTTACACACTGTCCCTGTCAAAAATCACACATTTTACTTTTAGTATATTTAGACAATATTATTAAGACTGTAAGGATGGTTTGGGCTAGATGTTATGGGCATACAGACAAATAAGCCATATTGTCATGAGTTCTATGATTTTAATAATGGGGCATATGTTTTAAATATTAAAAAGAATCCAGTAATGTTCTTAGCTTATAAAGCCAGAAGTACTGTTTTGAATACCTAGTCTGACCCCCTGCACAACAAGTCTGCAACAAGCCAAAAAGCTTCTTTAAAAAAACAAACCTGTATTTACTTGAATTGAAGAGGACCCTGATTATAAGATGACCCCCCAAAATTAGATTTTATATATGGAAAATTTTTAAATTTTTTATAATTTTCCACATATAGCATCTAACTACTAGAGGTTTGCCTTGAATTTGTCCCCCTGCCACTGCTACAACAGGAAAAATAAATCTGGGGGACAGGTAACCCCTTTGCTCTCTGCTACCCTCCAACTTTTTTTTTTTGCTCTCTGCTACCCTCCCAGCAGCCTCTTGCCAGCTCCTTACTGTCAGACCCTGCTCTCCCTAGTCTACTGCACAGTAAAGTGTCACTGGCTACACATGCACAGCAATTACTGCACAGTAGATTCATTTAAAGTGCCACATGCTAGTACCCACATATATAGGTACTGGGGCCCGCACCATGGCCAGCAGGAGGACAGGGTGCTGGTTATTGCTGGCAGGGGCCAGGCTGGAGCATTCGGGTGCTGGGTGTTGCTGGCAGGGGTGGGGTCTGGAGCATCCCTGGTTCAGGGAGGCAGGGAAGGAGCTGCCCAGTGCAGAGACAGCATGAAGCATGTGGCTCCTCGGCAAAGAAGGGCTGGCCAGGGATCAGAGTTTCCCAGATGGCTGCCAGGTGCTGTCAGATGGCTCTGGCTTCAACATGATTGCCAAGTCCTCGCAGCCATGTGGCCAGTGGCTGGAGCTTCCCCGGTGGTCACATGGGAACATGGCAGGGCTTCAGGGATTTGGGACTAACTTTAGTCCCAAATTCCTGCACATGTAGACACCTGCCAAAAATCACTTAATGTGCATTAGCTTAATGCACATTAAATTTAGTCATGCTTAAATGCATGTGTAGATACACCCCATACATCCTAATGCCCTGTGCACTGCTCTAGAGTTGTTAAAGACTTTGCATTCCCTTCACACCAAAATAATAGAGAGAGCCCTTTGAGTAAACAAGAATCAGATCTTTTGTGACAGATTCTAGCATGTCGATGGCAAAGATTTCCAATATGAAATTCCACTTGCCTAGTGATTATCTCCTAATATGTCCATCTGTTTCCATTTTTCAAACTATTTCCAAAGTTTCTATAATCTTCCATGGGTTGGAGTCCCAGATTTAGCTCTCATGGATGTACTGTGCTTGGCAACAGTAGGAGGTATGCAGGTCAAATCTGTGAGTATTCATTAACATTGCTAAATTCAGACAAATGTAGTGCCAAGTAAATATTGTTTACTTGGAGCATTGAGAAGAAATCTGAAAATATATTGTCATTTTATTTTGTCCGTGTATATATGTGCACATTATAGAATAATAAAAAATTAATTTTTAAATAGGCAAAACAACAAAATGAAAGCCACAACAGATATAACTAAGCAGATGGACAGGGCAGCCCAGAGGCAGGACTAGCCTACATATTTACTGAAATTCAACATTATTTGATACCAAAAATTAAATATCTAGTTTTTCTCTTAGGTTAATCAAACAGAGGAAGGGGCATTGCTCATACTACAAGTTATATACCCTAGTAATGAGAAGTCTTACATTTGAAGCAATAGTAATAAAAAGTTCTGCTTCTCAAAATATTGACAAAACAAGAGGCTGAGATGATCATACATCATTCTTTCTAAGTGTCTGGACATATATTAGTATATCTTACTTGAATCTGGTGTAGAATTTCTATGGGTGAAATCAGGGTAAAAACTACACCAATGTAAACTGCAGCAGTGTATTCATGTTATGTCTGCAGCTTTCTTCAGAGCAGCAAGGAGTCTTTTTCCTGCTCCCCTGCTGGATAGTTGCTGCAGGGAGTTACCCCAAGGAATAAAGTAATGTTGTAGCTTGGAGTTCTTTTTAAACCAATAACAGTGTTTCTTTGGTCATTAGTGGCTTCCAGAACAACAACAAAATAAACCTATTGAATTAACTGAAATTGTTAATGATTCATAATGCTACCTCCCATTGTCTTTTATTATCAATTTGTAAATTTAAAATCCCAAAGGATTTGGTAGTGCTTACTATGGTAGAACTCAGAGCACCTTTCATAGATATAGACTGTGTTGTACTAACCACTGTACAAACACAGTACAAGTAGCCAGGCCCTTTTCCAAAGGAATTTACAATATAAGTATTGCATACCATGAAGTTTTTGTGGCTTAGCGCTATTTGCTGCTGGAGAATGCTCTGTTAAGGCCTACTCTGTAGAGCTCATCATTGAAGACACTGTGTTGAAAAGTACAGTTAGCACATCTTGAGGGAAACCTTTTTTCTTAAGATTAGATCCTTAGAAAGTGAAATAGTACTGAATGCTAAGGGAGTGGAAGATAACATAGTGCTGTGTGAATAAAACAAAAAATACAATATAGATCCCAGCAATCTCCCAGGTTTTCCAAAACCTCATGAAGTCTGCTCCTAGTAGCATATATAAAACTCTGAGTAAGTTTTGGCAGGTAGTCTACTCATCTCCTACTATATCCTTATTTGTGTAATCATACCCAATCCTTTTAATTATAATAAATAAATAAACAAATATGGCTCACCCTCATTGTCCATACATGTTTCCTATTAACTGATGTAAAAAACATAGCAGAGGTAAGAGAAGAGCATCTGTTCATATTAAAGTTCATAAACCTCATTTAAATTGCAAAATCTTTGGATCTACATAGGTCCAAAATACTGGCACTGGCAAAATAATGATGTTAAAATAATCTGGAATTTGCAGACTGCCCATAGAATAGAATTTCCACTGGTAACATAATTAAGGTATAGCAACTTGAGAAATTTACACAGATGGCCTGCACAATAATTGTCATTTAATAAATTAAGTAAATAAGAGTTCGGACTAATATTCACTGGGCATGTCTACATGAGACATTTACTTTGGGGTAATTAGCTCTAAAGTAAATGTCTCAGTGTCTACACATGCAGCCCTATTAGGCCTCAGAAAACTAATAAATTCTGCCACATGGTAGAACTTGTAAATTATCCTGTAGGGTAAATACAAGTACTACCCTGCTGTGGAGTTTTTTTTACTCCCCAGCACTGCACATGTAGATGCTGATGCAGTTGGCTAGGGCACAAGAATGCTTCAGTGCAGGGGCTGCCTGCCAGCTAGCCCTGCACTAGAGCACCCTCATGTACCAGCTAGCCCCTCCACAGCACGTTGAGCTGGGATGGAGCAGCCCCAGACTGGCAGGCTAACCACCCCCTCCCCCCAGCACGGCTGCTCCAACCCAGCTCAACATGCTGCACTGACAAGTGTATGTGTAAACACAGCGCCTAGGAAGCAATAAACCCCAGCATGATAACCATGATAAGTAGTGCAGTTTATTGCTTTAACTTAATTGTACATGTAGATAGGCCACTGTCAAACAGACTAGTACTGGCCAGATGACCCAAATGTGAGGAAAACAAAAGAGGATCAACTTTTAGTCTTTATATTTTACTTTATCTTGTAACTTCTGCATTTATCTCCTTCTACAGGTGGAGCTACGCTATGACTGCAGAAGTTCAAACTTAAACCCAAATATTGTTTGGGTTTGTAAGCTAAATAACAGTTCCAAGACCGAAAGGTATCCAAAGGTATCAGGGACTTGGAACCAGATTTATAAAAGTTTAGGCAATTAAAGCTGCAGATAGGTGTCTACAACAACTTAAAGAATCCTGCAAGTATGTTAGGTGCCTAATTTCCATTGACAAGATATAGGTCTAATTTGACTATAATTGTTCATTTGGGAGTTATTCCAAAATAACTCATTAGATTAGATAATAACAGGATAGAAATCAAGAACTAGAGAACATAGGAAAATTGAATATTTGCAGGCAAGGTTTGAAATTAAATGAAAAATCAGAATAGTCAGAGAAATATGCAAAAGGTAATTTAAACAGCAAAAGCTTCAGAGAAAAGGTGTCTGCATCAAAAGCAGCAAAACTGGGAAGAGATAAAAAGATGACTAATGTTTGGTGAGTAGAGAGAACAGGGAATATAATAGAGGTTTCCAAGCTAAGCTGGAGAAAAATTATACAAAAGATTATTGAAAACACAAGAGGCAATAGTGAATTCAGTACCAAAATGAACCAGTACATTTTATTTTTTTAAGGACTAGTTGTTGCATTGTGCTTGAGCTGATTTTGCAGAGTAGAAGCCTAGACAGACAATACTTTTACACTGGAGTAACTAGTGCAAAAAAGGAGCAGATCCATTTGATTTTTGCAAAACTTCCAAATAGGAATTAAGAGTGTAGCTTTGAGCTGTGCAAACAAAATTATTACGATAAAAGAAGAGGAGGGATATGATTGTCTACATTAGTGGTGCTCAACCTTTTTACCCAGTGAACCAGATTGGCAGTGCCCAGTCCATCTGTAAGCCGGATCTGCCCAGCTGTCCTGATCTGGCACCTGGAGGAGGACTTTGAGGAGCCCCATCTGCCTGCACAAAGGAGGGCAGAGGGTAGCCTAGCCCCAATCCAGCCACACAGAGGAAGAGGA
The DNA here is from genome assembly GCF_001723915.1 of Gavialis gangeticus. Classification (NCBI taxonomy): domain Eukaryota; kingdom Metazoa; phylum Chordata; order Crocodylia; family Gavialidae; genus Gavialis; species Gavialis gangeticus. The sequence continues at coordinate 64,538,537 of NW_017729031.1, forward strand.
CTTGGCCCACCCTGATCCATCTGTGTAGGAAAAAAAGGACTTGGCCCCACACTGATCTGGTCATACAGGGGGAGAGGGTATAGTCCAGCTCCTCTGAAAGAAGGGGATATGGTCTGGCTCTGATCCAACCATGGGGCTTGGGAATTTGGCAGTGGGGAAAGGGTGTCAGTATTAATTGCCACTTCTCCCCTGATGCCAAATCTCCCCAGATGCCATGGTTATGAAGGGTGTAGGTTGAACACCCCGGGTCTACATTAATTTCAGATATAGATAAATAAAATAAATAGATGTTATGGATGTCTCAGTGCCTAATTTAACAGCTGCCACATACTGGGTATTCCATGCAAAATAAAATTTCTTCCATCCGCCTCCTTAGATGATTCCATTTGATTCTTACAGTGGACAGTAATGTTCTGATCTGATTCTTTCTGAACAGGAAAGTACCTCAGATTACACAAGTCTAAAACATACCAAAGTTAAAGTTGGCTTTCAAATGGGATCTGTAAAGAAAATAAAAATGTCATAGAATCAAGAAAACTGAGAATAAAAGGCAAAATATGTTTGAAAATTGGGTTTGACAAAGGACCTGCCAGTTTTTCTCACTAGATCAAACAAAAGTAAAGGAAATAAGTGGTCCATTGTGGAAAGATATGTACATAGAGGCAGCATGTGGCAATGTTGTTCTAGCTAACAATTGTCTAATGAAACCATTTCAAGCACACACTTTGAGCTACTCAACAAAGGAAACAAGAAAATGTTCCTTCTCTAACTGTAATATTTCCACAAGGACCATGGCAACAAGAAAAAGCTTCTTGATATTTATAAAAGGCTATAGCAGAACAGATGTCATTAGAGGAAAAAAAAAAATCTCTCAATCATCTCAAACTAAAGATTTAAATTAGAGAATGTGCTACCGATGCAGCCTTAGCATAGGTTTTTATTTTAGGCTAACAATGCACTAATTGGATGACCCCAGGCAGGAGAGATCAATTTGTTAAAATGTACATAGCATTTCCTTCTCTGACTGAACAACAAATTCATAACTGAACAGGGGGAAAAAATGCTCTATTTCAATCAAAATAATTTCTTCCTTGTGCTCCCAGGCATTTCCAACAAGTGTTGAATAGCTCTGGATAACATGCAGCACCAGATGGGATACCCTGAAAATCAAACGGAGTTTTCCATAGTGATCAAAGACTTTGACCGAGTATATTGTTGCTCTTTAGAAGTATAATATAATCTTAACAGATACTGGAGGTGATAATACCATTCTATTCAGCGCTGGTTGGGCCTCAAATGGAATATTGTTTTCCTTAACCCAGAAAATAAAATAATTAGAAACCCTTTTTTTTTTAATGGGATAGCATGTTCTGCATATAAAATGTTCACTTGTTGCGGGAATTAAGTATAGTAACTGAACATATAGCTTGGTTTCCTGTATATGTAACTGAATATATTTCATACATAATGATCCACTTACGTTTTTGGGGTGGATTCAACTTTGGCTCCTATCTAAAAAAATATCTGGCCCTGTATATTATTGCAATTTAATGTGCAAATAACTAGAGTCATAGGTTATAAATCTAGAGGGGATTAATCCAATCCTCACGTGTGGAAGGTGTACTTTTCCTAATCCACCTCAAACATATGCCTATCTACCCTCTTCTTATGGATATCCAATGAGGGAGATGCCACAACTTCCCTAGGCAGCTTATTCCATTGTCCTACTGCCCTTCCAATTCGGAAAAAAATCCTTAGATTTAATTTACATCTGCTTTGCTGCAGTTTAAACCCATTCCTCCTGTTCCATCCTCTATGGCAAGGGAGTACAGTTGTTCTCCCTCTTCTTTATAGCAGCCTTTCAGATATTTGAAAACTGCTATCAGGTTCCCCTTAATCACCTTTTCTCCAGACAAAACTTACCTAATTCTCTTAACCTTTCTTAATACGCCTTGAGTTCCAGCCTCTTTATCATCTCTGTCACTTGCCTTTGGATCCTCTCCAGTTTTTCTTCTTAACATAAGGCATCCAGAATACTCCAACAAAGTACAGAGTGTGGCTATCACCTCCTCTTTCTTATAGTTTTATAGTTTCATAGTTAGTAGGGTCAGAAGGGGCCTGAGCAGATCATCAAGTCTGACCCCCTGCCATGGCAGGAAAGGATGCTGAGGTCAAACAACCCCAGCTAGGTAATTATCTAGCCTCCTTTTGAAGACCCCCAGGGTAGAAGCGAGCACCACTTCACTTAGAGGTTGGTTCCAGGTCCTAGCTGTCCTAACTGTGAAGTACTGCCTCCTGATATCTAGCCTGAATCTACTCTCGGTCAACTTATGGCCATTATTCCTCGTTACTCCCAGTGGTGCTCGGGGGAACAGGGACTCTCCCATTGCCTGTTCGTGCCCCTTGGCCAGTTTGTAGATGGCCACCAGATCCCCTCTCAGCCTTCTCTTGTGGAGGCTGAATAGGTTCAGGTCCCGTAGGCTCCGCTTGTAGGGTCTGCCCTGCTGCCCCCGATCATGTGAGCGTCCCTCCTCTGGACCCTCTCGATGCTGGCCACATCCCTCCTGAAGTGTGGTGCCCAGAACTGAACACGGTACTCCAGCTGCGGCCTGATCAGTGCCGCATAGAGGGGAAGGATAACCTCCTTGGACCTGCTCGTGATGCATCTATAGATGCATGACAAGGTACAGTTAGCCTTCCTGACTGTGTCCTCACATTGGTGGCCCATGTTCATCTTGGAGTCAATAATGACTCCAAAATCCTTTTCTGCCTCCAACTCCAAGATCCTTTTCCTGAATTGAAGACTTCTGTATAAGGCAGCCCTATTTCCACATGATGTTTTTTTGACAGTACTATATTGCAGACTTGCGTTGAGCTAGTAACCCACAATTATGTCTGCAATTTTTATACACACTACCCCTATGGTAACAAATGTGAAAGGAGATTGTGAAAATGGAAAGAGGAATCTTCCAAGCCTATTGGTTTTGTATTTTGTGACAGCAGACTTCTGATGTCACATTCCAGAATTTGTGGCCTAGAGCTATTTCTATAATCAGAAGCCAGAATGTATATGTAGTTAAACCCTGATTATCTGAACCCCATTATCTGGATCTGAATGTTAAGTATTGGAATCTGACTCGATTCACAAATGCTGCCCAAGTCACACCAACACTACCCTCTTTCCCTCTCCCTGTCCAGCATATATGCACCAGGGAAAGTCCAAACAAGTTCTCAACAGTCTCTTTCCCTTTTCTTTTAGGTGTGCCTCAAAACAAGATGGAGAGCAAAATGATTAGCGAACCCACCTATGCTTGCCCAAGTATCATTCCTTATAACATGAGGTGTGATAGGGGATTCAGTGATCAGTGATTGGCTAGGAGAGATAACTGGAGCCTGAAGTAAATAAGATAAATGAGTTAATGTTATTACTATATTTTAATTTTGTGGTGTTTTTGGAAAGGGCCAAGAGGCCCTTCCCTCCTCTAAATCACCAGATACAGAGATAGATGTAATATCGGGCTAAGGTTCCACCCCAGGATTGTTGCAGGAGTAAGACTGGATAAAAGATAAAAACCAACCTGTCCTACATAACTATGGACTAGAGCTCCCTTTCTAGGCTCCCAGAGGACCAGTAACAGGAGCAGAAGGCATAGTACCCCTATTTCCCCAAATGCCAGAAGAGATTCATATAGCTGGTTAACAAGAAGAAAAAGCCCCATCTAGAGCAGATTCAGCCCCAGGTGTTGGGATCTGTACTTTCCTAGTTGGCAGGAGACTTGGAGCTATGGCAAATAGTGACCCCTTCTTTCCACAGCCACCATGGTGGGCCAGTAAACAGATAAGCTTAAGTCCATCAAAGCAATAGATGGGGCCTTTTTTCCACTGGGGAGCTTGGGCATACAGCATCTCCAGAAGAGACATTTCTCCAAGCTGGGGAATAAGTCTAGGCAAATGGGGTAGTCTTCTATTGTGGCTGCAGTGGGAGAGGCAATCAGCAAGTGCAGCCGCTTCTTCTTCTTGGCCTGCACATGGCTGCCTGCTCATCTGTTTTTTTAAAGAACATTGGGAAGTAATAACTAAATTAATTCCCCAGACACCTGTGTTCTATTTCCTAAACTACATCTATTTCCTAAATTACATAGATCCTAAAATTCAAGAGTTCACTTTTAAATCTGCACAGTCTGCATAATTGGTCCTGAAGATTGTCTCTACTTCTACCTCAACTCCTGAGAGCAACTTTCCTCAAGAACTATATTGCCAGTTTACGAGAGTTTACAGTGCCAAGGATCTGGAAGTCAATCATCACAAGAATGCCACAAATCTTACACCTTTCAGAACAAAGGGCCTTATTCATCTCCTTGTTCCACAGATACAACTCAGAATCACCAGAAAAGGTGGGGGAAATGAAGGAGGAAGAAATGAAGACAAGAAAGGGGAAAAAAAAGAAGGTATCACTAGAGAGGAAGTAGGAGATAGGAAAGAAAGGGGGGGAAATAGCTTTTAGAATAAAAAAGCATCTACTGGCTCTGGTGAGGTATGGAGGAAAATTACTGGTCTTTTGTGATTTAATAGTCACTGGCTTTGGAGGAACTCAAACTGGGAAGATAGATGTCACTATATGAATTGTATATAAATACTGTATACATAGCAGGGATTTTAAGTGGCCTGTATAGCCAGCATGTTTTCACTATTAACACCTGTTGTTAATCAATAGTATGTTGTCCTGTTTATTGTCCTAAATGTTTGATGAAAATGGCTTCCAGGGACACTGTCAGTTACAAACAGGGTAGTACATACTGCACACGTCTCTTAGGCTATAGAAAAAAATATGGGCTATTTTACTGTGTTTGAGAAGTACAATGCTATATCAGTATCTAATATAATGCATAATTACAAATACACACAAACAGGTAAAAATAATGGCTACAAAGTCTGTATGTACAACCAACTCCTGGTTTTACATTCCTAGCTGTGCAGCATTAATGCTCACTAAAAGTCTCTGTAGAAAAAAGGCTGTTTGTATGGAATCAAGTACATTATATGATTATTAAGGGCAAAGTATGCAAAACAAACTACTTGAAAGCACTCCTGTTCAATGCTATTGGAGTGTAGGGTCTTGCTGCATACTTATGAAATTCAAGTACTGCTAAATTCAGAAAAGACACTATCCTTAATACATTCAGCAGTGTAATCTTAAATTCCAGTCAGATGGACCCTAGCATCTGGTTTTTAAACATCTTAAAAAGCTGTCTAGAGCATTAAAACTGATATTAAAAACTGGCAGTGCAATTCAAAATTTGTTGAAGAGTCTAGCATGCTCAAAGATTAAGGATAAGAGCAAAATTCAGCTGACAGAGTCAGATGTTTAATATCAGTGGAAAATGCAGTGAGTTTACCTAAAGCATGAGATTGAAGGGCAGGCACATTTTACTGTAAAATAGGTTATATGCACACCATATTATGCATCAATTTATAGCACCTTATGATCTGGATACAACTGGACTAGCATATAGTAAAAGGAAAAATACAAGGACAATATTGAATTTGATTCAAAAGGTAATTCTCAAGTCAATACTGCATATCTTATACTTTTAAAATCATATGAAATAAGACATTCTAAAAGTATAAAATTTAATTTAAATGCTTCATTCATTCTGCATTAACTTTTCAGGAAATGCATATCATGGTTATATTCATGGAAGACCAAGTTTCTCTAGAGGAAAATATATATATGTGTTCAGCTGTGAACTGAAAAATGAGGGTGCAGAGAAAAAGAAAGGCCATTATTGTTAAAGCAGTGTGTTAGCAATAAACTCGGGTCTTAGAACAAAGGGAGATAGATCCATTACTGAAGCCAAGATGCTGATAGACTAAGAAAAGGTGTTACACTGAAAGAGAAACACAGACTATTTTTGTTCTTGTTTCAGTACCCTCAGTTTGTTCCCTCATTTAAGTATCTTTCAGTTTCCTCTACCACTCAGAAATCTTTTAAGATTTCTATCATTTTTGTCACAGGTGATACTCTGCTATTTTAATGGGCTACTAAAAAATAAGGGGCATGAGCAGATGCCAGCATTTTAATCTCTGTGTTACCTAGACCAACTTTGTATGGAATTAACCACCACAGCACTCAAAATTATTGCAACAGTCATGAGCACTATTGGTCAAGCTACACTAACATAAGCAATGGTGAAAAATGTTAAGAAAAAAAAAATCTAGCATAGGCAAAGACTTACTCTACCTAGGTTAGCACAGCACCCGTTTCTTGCCTGTATTAAGAACATAAGAGACGCTGTAGTTGGTCAGACCATAAATCCATCTGGCTCAGTCTCCTGAATCTCATAATGGCTATCAAATAGGTAAAGGTAAAACAGTCAGCAGTGATAGTCTTGCCATGTCAAACTCTTTATAAGACATTTTAAAAAGTGAGCTGGGGAAGAGGCATCTGTCAAGAACACTGTATACACCCATTTTACATCAGTCCAAAGTTAGATTTGTTATTTTAACTTGCTTAAACTTTATTTTGAGCTACAAAATTTTCCACTAAAATATAGCCCATTTAAGGATGAACTCTTATCCTTGTAAGTTCAAAGTAAAAGCATCAACTATTCAAAATAATTAGTTCTCTCTTATCTAGTTAAAAATTTTCTGTTTCCCTAAATGTAGTTTATATTAAAGATATTTTGAAAGATTATTTTAAAAGCCAAGCAATTTTTAACAGTCATGACTTATCTTTGCTAATTTAATCAATTGATTGTAATTTCTTGCACATAGACAAGGAAAAATTCACCTCTACTTAAACAGTACAGGTTAGTAGGGCTATGTGAAGCTTTGGGTGCTAATTTGATTTGGAGAAGATTTGGCCTGATTTGGTGGCCGTATCTCCAAATTGAATCAGGAGACAAATAAAAACATCTGAATCAATTCAAAGCTCTCCAAATCGATCCAGAAAAAGATGCAGAGAGCTTCAGAGATTTGGACAGTCCCTGCTCACTGCCACAGGGAGCTGGGCTCTGTGCCAGTAAGTAGGGGGCGAGGGGGTGAGGGAGGGAGGAGAGGACCGTGGGGGGACCACTACCAGGCCCCATCCCCTGCCTGCTCCCCCAGCCCTCCTGAGTACCTCCTAGCAGCCCCCCCATGATTTTGCCACCCAGCCCCAGCTCCCAGTTCTTTAAAAAAGCCCCGCGCTCCCCAGCCCCAGCTCCTGGTTGCTTTAAAAAAAAAAAAAGAAAAAAAAGCCCTGCATTCACACTCACTGGCTGCTGCAGCAGTCTCAGGGCTTCTGGGAGCTCATGGCAGAGTCCTGCCTGCAGTGTGGGGTAGTAGGGAGTAGCGGGGATTGCCCCCCTGTCTGGCAGGAGCTGCTGAG